>NW_027422034.1:0-356178 GCF_037893015.1 Macrotis lagotis
AGCAAAGAGTAACGGAACGCAAGGAAGGCAAGGGAAAGCAAGGGAAGGCAAGGGAAACGGAAGGAACGGCACGGCAAGGGGTAACAAGGCTAAGGCACGGCAACGCAGGCTGGGCAATGCACGGCAAGGCAAGGAAAGGGTAACGCAGGGGAAGGCACGGTCAGGTGAGGCAAGGATAAGGCACGACAATGCAAGGCTAGGCAATGCACGGAAGGCAAGCAAAGAGTAACGGAAGGTAAGGAAGGCAAGGGAAAGCAAAGAAAGGCAAGAGTAACGGAAGGAACGGCACGGCAAGGGGAAACAAGGCTAAGGCACGACAACGCACGCTAGGCAATGCACGGCAAGTCAAGGAAAGGGTAACGCATGGGAAAGCACGGTCAGGCGAGGCAAGGCTAAGGAAAGCCAACGCAAGGCTAGGCAATGCACGGAAAGCAAGCAAGGAGTAACGGAATGCAAGGAAGGAAAGGGAAAGCAAGGGAAGGCAAGGGTAACGGAAGGAACGGCACGGCAAGGGGAAACAAGGCTAAGGCACGACAACGCACGCTAGGCAATGCACGACAAGGCAAGGAAAGGGTAACGCATGGGAAAGCACGGTCAGGCGAGGCAAGGCAGAAAGCCAACGCAAGGCTAGGCAATGCACGGAAAGCAAGCAAGGAGTAACGGAATGCAAGGAAGGAAAGGGAAAGCAAGGGAAGGCAAGGGTAACGGAAGGAACGGCACGGCAAGGGGTAACAAGGCTAAGGCACGACAACACACGGCTAGGAAATGCACGGCAAGGCAAGGAAAGGGTAACGCAAGGCAAGGCACGGTGAGGCTAGGCAAGGTTAATGCACGACAACGCAAGGCTAGGCAATGCACGACAATGCAAGGAAAGCTTAAAGCAAAGGAAGGCACGGTCAGGCGAGATAAGGCTAAGGCACGACAACGCAAGGCTAGGCAATGCACGGAAGGCAAGCAAAGAGTAACGGAAGGTAAGGAAGGCAAGGGAAAGCAAGGAAAGGCAATGGTAACGGAAGGAACGGCACGGCAAGGGGAAACAAGGCTAAGGCACGACAACGCACGCTAGGCAATGCACGGCAAGGCAAGGAAAGGGTAACGCATGGGAAAGCACGGTCAGGCGAGGCAAGGCTAAGGCACGACAACCCAAGGCTAGGCAATGCACGGAAGGCAAGCAAAGAGAAACGGAAGGTAAGGAAGGAAAGGGAAAGCAAAGAAAGGCAAGTGTAACGGAAGGAACGGCACGGCAAGGGGAAACAAGGCTAAGGCACGACAAGGCACGGCTAGGCAATGCACGGCAAGGCAAGCAAACGGTAACGCAAGGAAAGGCAACGGTGAGGCTAGGCAAGGCTAATGCACGAAAACGCATGGCTAGGCGATGCACGACAATGCAACAAAGCTTAAAGCAAAGGAAGGCAAGGTCAGGCGAGATAAGGCTAAGGCACGACAACGCAAGGCTAGGAAATTCAGGGAAGGCAAGTAAAGAGTAACGGAAGGTAAGCAAGGCAAGGAAAAGGAAGGAAAGGCCAGGGTAACGGAAGGAACGGCACGGCAAGGGGAAACAAGGCTAAGGCACGGCAACGCAGGCTAGGCAATGCACGGCAAGGCAAGGAAAGGGTAACGCATGGGAAAGCACGTTCAGGCGAGGCAAGGCTAAGGCACAACAACGCAAGGCTAGGCAATGCACGGAAAGCAAGCAAAGAGTAACGGAACGCAAGGAAGGCAAGGGAAAGCAAGGGAAGGCAAGGGTAACGGAAGGAACGGCACGGCTAGGGGTAAGAAGGCTAAGGCACGACAACGCAGGGCTAGGCAATGCACGGCAAGGCAAGGAAAGGGTAACGCAGGGGAAGGCACGGTCAGGTGAGGCAAGGATAAGGCACGACAATGCAAGGCTAGGCAATGCACGGCAAGGCAAAGAAAGAGTACCGGAAGGAAAGGAAGGCAAGGCAAAGCCAGGCAAGGCAAGTGTAACAAAAGGCACGCCACCGCAAGGGGGATCAAGGCTAAGGCACGACAACGCACGGCTAGGCAATGCACGGCAAGGCAAGGAAAGGGTAACGCAAGGCAAGGCACGGTGAGGCTAGGCAAGGCTAATGCACGACAACGCAAGGCTAGGCAATGCACGACAATGCAAGGAAAGCTTAAAGCAAAGGAAGGCACGGTCAGGCGAGATAAGGCTAAGGCACGACAACGCAAGGTTAGGCAATGCACGGAAGGCAAGCAAAGAGTAACGGAAGGTAAGGAAGGCAAGGGAAAGCAAAGAAAGGCAAGTGTAACGGAAGGAACGGCACGGCAAGGGGAAACAAGGCTATGGCACGACAACGCAGGGCTAGGCAATGCACGGCAAGGCAAGAAAAGGGTAACGCATGGGAAAGCACGGTCAGGCGAGGCAAGGCTAAGGAAAGCCAACGCAAGGCTAGGCAATGCACGGAAAGCAAGCAGGGAGTAACGGAATGCAAGGAAGGAAAGGGAAAACAAGGGAAGGCAAGGGTAACGGAAGGAACGGCACGGCAAGGGGTAACAAGGCTAAGGCACGACAACACACGGCTAGGAAATGCACGGCAAGGCAAGGAAAGGGTAACGCAAGGCAAGGCACGGTGAGGCTAGGCAAGGTTAATGCACGACAACGCAAGGCTAGGCAATGCAAGACAATGCAAGGAAAGCTTAAAGCAAAGGAAGGCACGGTCAGGCGAGATAAGGCTAAGGAACGACAACGCAAGGCTAGGCAATTCAGGGAAGGCAAGCAAAGAGTAACGGAAGGTAAGCAAGGCAAGGAAAAGGAAGGAAAGGCCAGGGTAACGGAAGGAACGGCACGGCAAGGGTTAACAAGTCTAAGGCACGACACCGAACGCTAGGCAATGAACGGCAAGGAAGGGAAAGGGTAACGCATTTGAAAGCACGGTCAGGCGAGGCAACGCTAAGGCACGACAACGCAAGGCTAGGCAATGCACCGAAGGCAAGCAAAGAGTAACGGAAGGTAAGGAAGGCAAGGGAAAGCAAGGAAAGGCAAGTGTAACGGAAGGAACGGCACGGCAAATGGAAACAAGGCTAAGCACGACAACGCACGCTAGGCAATGCACGGCAAGGCAAGGAAAGGGTAACGCATGGGAAAGCACGGTCAGGCGAGGCAAGGCTAAGGCATGACAACGCAAGGCTAGGCAATGCACGGAAAGCAAGCAAAGAGTAACGGAACGCAAGGAAGCCAAGGGAAAGCAAGGGAAGGCAAGGGTAACCGAAGGAACGGCACGGCAAGGGGTAAGAAGGCTAAGGCACGACAACGCAGGGCCAGGCAATGCACGGCAAGGCAAGGAAAGGGTAACGCAGGGGAAGGCACGGTCAGGTGAGGCAAGGATAAGGCACGACAATGCAAGGCTAGGCAATGCACGGCAAAGCAAGTAAAGAGTAACGGAAGGAAAGAAAGGCAAGGCAAAGCCAGGCAAGGCAAGTGTAACAAAAGGCACGCCACGGCAAGGGGAATCAAGGCTAAGGCACGACAATGCACGGCTAGGCAATGCACGGCAAGGCAAGGAAAGGGTAACGCAAGGCAAGGCACGGTGAGGCTAGGCAAGGTTAATGCACGACAACGCAAGGCTAGGCAATGCACGACAATGCAAGGACAGCTTAAAGCAAAGGAAGGCACGGTCAGGCGAGATAAGGCTAATGCACGACAACGCAAGGCTAGGCAATGCACGGAAGGCAAGCAAAGAGTAACGGAAGGTAAGGAAGGCAAGGGAAAGCAAAGAAAGGCAAGTGTAACGGAAGGAACGGCACGGCAAGGGGAAACAAGGCTAAGGCACGACAACGCACGCTAGGCAATGCACGGCAAGGCAAGGAAAGGGTAACGCATGGGAAAGCACGGTCAGGCGAGGCAAGCCTAAGGCATGACAACGCAAGGCTAGGCAATGCACGACAATGCAAGGAAAGCTTAAAGCAAAGGAAGGCACGGTCAGGCGAGATAAGGCTAAGGAACGACAACGCAAGGCTAGGCAATGAAGGGAAGGCAAGCAAAGAGTAACGGAAGGTAAGGAAGGCAAGGGAAAGCAAGGAAAGGCAATGGTAACGGAAGGAACGGCACGGCAAGGGGAAACAAGGCTAAGGCACGACAACGCAGGGCTAGGCAATGCACGGCAAGGCAAGGAAAGAGTAACGAAAGGAAAGGAAGGCAAGGCAAAGCCAGGCAAGGCAAGTGTAACAAAAGGCACGCAACGGCAAGGGGAAACAAGGCTAAGGCACGACAACACACGGCTAGGAAATGCACGGCAAGGCAAGGAAAGGGTAACGCAAGGCAAGGCACGGTGAGGCTAGGCAAGGCTAATGCACGACAACGCAAGGCTAGGCAAGGCACGACAATGCAAGTAAAGCTTAAAGCAAAGGAAGGCACGGTCAGGCGAGATAAGGCTAAGGAACGACAACGCAAGGCTAGGCAATGAAGGGAAGGCAAGCAAAGAGTAACGGAAGGTAAGGAAGGCAAGGGAAAGCAAGGAAAGGCAATGGTAACGGAAGGAACGGCACGGCAAGGGGAAACAAGTCTAAGGCACGACAACGCACGCTAGGCAATGCACGGCAAGGCAAGGCAAGGGTAACGCATGGGAAAGCACGGTCAGGCGAGGCAAGGCTAAGGAAAGCCAACGCAAGGCTAGGCAATGCACGGAAAGCAAGCAAGGAGTAACGGAATGCAAGGAAGGAAAGGGAAAGCAAGGGAAGGCAAGGGTAACGGAAGGAACGGCACGGCAAGGGGAAACAAGTCTAAGGCACGACACCGAACGCTAGGCAATGAACGGCAAGGCAAGGCAAGGGTAACGCATTTGAAAGCACGGTCAGGCGAGGCAACGCTAAGGCACGACAACGCAAGGCTAGGCAATGCACGGAAAGCAAGCAAAGAGTAACGGAACGCAAGGAAGGCAAGGGAAAGCAAGGGAAGGCAAGGGTAACGGAAGGAACGGCACTGTAAGGGGTAACAAGTCTAAGGCACGGCAACGCAGGGCTAGGCAATGCACGGCAAGGCAAGGAAAGGGTAACGCAGGGGAAGGCACGGTCAGGTGAGGCAAGGATAAGGCACGACAATGCAAGGCTAGGCAATGCACGGCAAGGCAAGGAAAGAGTAACGGAAGGAAAGGAAGGCAAGTCAAAGCCAGGAAAGGCAAGTGTAACAAAAGGCACGCCACGGCAAGGGGAAACAAGGCTAAGGCACGACAACGCACGGCTAGGCAATGCACGGCAAGGCAAGGAAAGCGTAACGGAAGGCAAGGCACGGTGAGGCTAGGCAAGGCTAATGCACGACAACGCAAGGCTAGGCAATGCACGACAATGCAAGGAAAGCTTAAAGCAAAGGAAGGCACGGTCAGGCGAGATAAGGCTAAGGCACGACAACGCAAGGCTAGGCAATGCAGGGAAGGGAATCATAGAGTAACGGAAGGTAAGCAAGGCAAGGAAAAGCAAGGAAAGGCAAGGGTAACGGAAGGAATTGCACGGCAAGGGGAAACAAGGCTAAGGCACGGCAACGCAGGCTGGGCAATGCACGGCAAGGCAAGGAAAGGGTAACGCATGGGAAAGCACGTTCAGGCGAGGCAAGGCTAAGGCACGACAACGCAAGGCTAGGCAATGCACGGAAGGCAAGCAAAGAGTAACGGAAGTTAAGGAAGGCAAGGGAAAGCAAAGAAAGGCAAGTGTAACGGAAGGAACTGCACGGCAAGGGGAAACAAGGCTAAGGCACGACAACGCACGGCTAGGCAATGCACGGCAAGGCAAGCAAAGGGTAACGCAAGGCAATGCACGGTGAGGCTAGACAAGGCTAATGCACGAAAACGCAAGGCTAGGCAATGCACGACAATGCAAGGAAAGCTTAAAGCAAAGGAAGGCAAGGTCAGGTGAGATAAGGCAAAGGCACGACAACGCAAGGCTAGGCAATTCATGGAAGGCAAGCAAAGAGTAACGGAAGGTAAGGAAGGCAAGGAAAAGCAAGGAAAGGCAAGGGTAACGGAAGGAACGGCACGGCAAGGGGGAAGAAGTGTAAGGCACGACACCGAACGCTAGGCAATGAACGGCAAGGCAAGGAAAGGGTAACGCATGGGAAAGCACGGTCAGGCGAGGCAAGGCTAAGGCACGACAACGCAAGGCTAGGCAATGCACGGAAGGCAAGCAAAGAGTAACGGAAGGTAAGGAAGGCAAGGGAAAGCAAGAAAAGGCAAGTGTAACGGAAGGAACGGCACGGTAAGGGGCAACAAGGCTAAGGCACGACAACGCACGCTAGGCAATGCACGGCAAGGCAAGGAAAGGGTAACGCATGGGAAAGCACGGTCAGGCGAGGCAAGGCTAAGGCATGAAAACGCAAGGCTAGGCAATGCACGGAAAGCAAGCAAAGAGTAACGGAACGCAAGGAAGGCAAGGGAAAGCAAGGGAAGGCAAGGGAAACGGAAGGAACGGCACGGCAAGGGGTAACAAGGCTAAGGCACGGCAACGCAGGCTGGGCAATGCACGGCAAGGCAAGGAAAGGGTAACGCAGGGGAAGGCACGGTCAGGTGAGGCAAGGATAAGGCACGACAATGCAAGGCTAGGCAATGCACGGCAAGGCAAGGAAAGAGTAACGGAAGGAAAGGAAGGCAAGTCAAAGCCAGGAAAGGCAAGTGTAACAAAAGGCACGCCACGGCAAGGGGAAACAAGGCTAAGGCACGACAACGCACGGCTAGGCAATGCACGGCAAGGCAAGGAAAGGGTAACGGAAGGCAAGGCACGGTGAGGCTAGGCAAGGCTAATGCACGACAACGCAAGGCTAGGCAATGCACGACAATGCAAGGAAAGCTTAAAGCAAAGGAAGGCACGGTCAGGCGAGATAAGGCTAAGGCACGACAACGCAAGGCTAGGCAATGCAGGGAAGGGAAGCATAGAGTAACGGAAGGTAAGCAAGGCAAGGAAAAACAAGGAAAGGCAAGGGTAACGGAAGGAATTGCACGGCAAGGGGAAACAAGGCTAAGGCACGGCAACGCAGGCTGGGCAATGCACGGCAAGGCAAGGAAAGGGTAACGCATGGGAAAGCACGTTCAGGCGAGGCAAGGCTAAGGCACGACAACGCAAGGCTAGGCAATGCACGGAAGGCAAGCAAAGAGTAACGGAAGGTAAGGAAGGCAAGGGAAAGCAAAGAAAGGCAAGTGTAACGGAAGGAACGGCACGGCAAGGGGAAACAAGGCTAAGGCACGACAACGCACGCTAGGCAATGCACGGCAAGGCAAGGAAAGGGTAACGCATGGGAAAGCACGGTCAGGCGAGGCAAGCCTAAGGCATGACAACGCAAGGCTAGGCAATGCACCACAATGCAAGGAAAGCTTAAAGCAAAGGAAGGCACGGTCAGGCGAGATAAGGCTAAGGAACGACAACGCAAGGCTAGGCAATGAAGGGAAGGCAAGCAAAGAGTAACGGAAGGTAAGGAAGGCAAGGGAAAGCAAGGAAAGGCAATGGTAACGGAAGGAACGGCACGGCAAGGGGAAACAAGGCTAAGGCACGACAACGCAGGGCTAGGCAATGCACGGCAAGGCAAGGAAAGAGTAACGAAAGGAAAGGAAGGCAAGGCAAAGCCAGGCAAGGCAAGTGTAACAAAAGGCACGCAACGGCAAGGGGAAACAAGGCTAAGGCACGACAACACACGGCTAGGAAATGCACGGCAAGGCAAGGAAAGGGTAACGCAAGGCAAGGCACGGTGAGGCTAGGCAAGGCTAATGCACGACAACGCAAGGCTAGGCAAGGCACGACAATGCAAGTAAAGCTTAAAGCAAAGGAAGGCACGGTCAGGCGAGATAAGGCTAAGGAACGACAACGCAAGGCTAGGCAATGAAGGGAAGGCAAGCAAAGAGTAAGGGAAGGTAAGGAAGGCAAGGGAAAGCAAGGAAAGGCAATGGTAACGGAAGGAACGGCACGGCAAGGGGAAACAAGTCTAAGGCACGACAACGCACGCTAGGCAATGCACGGCAAGGCAAGGAAAGGGTAACGCATGGGAAAGCACGGTCAGGGGAGGCAAGGCTAAGGCACGACAACGCAAGGCTTGGCAATGCACAGAAGGCAAGTAAAGAGTAACGGAAGGTAAGGAAGGCAAGGGAAAGCAAAGAAAGGCAAGTGTAACGGAAGGAACGGCACGGCAAGGGGAAACAAGGCTAAGGCACGACAACGCACGCTAGGCAATGCACGGCAAGGCAAGGCAAGGGTAACGCATGGGAAAGCACGGTCAGGCGAGGCAAGGCTAAGGAAAGCCAACGCAAGGCTAGGCAATGCACGGAAAGCAAGCAAGGAGTAACGGAATGCAAGGAAGGAAAGGGAAAGCAAGGGAAGGCAAGGGTAACGGAAGGAACGGCACGGCAAGGGGAAACAAGTCTAAGGCACGACACCGAACGCTAGGCAATGAACGGCAAGGCAAGGCAAGGGTAACGCATTTGAAAGCACGGTCAGGCGAGGCAACGCTAAGGCACGACAACGCAAGGCTAGGCAATGCACGGAAGGCAAGCAAAGAGTAACGGAAGGTAAGGAAGGCAAGGGAAAGGAAGGAAAGGCAAGTGTAACGGAAGGAACGGCACGGCAAGGGGAAACAAGGCTAAGGCACGACAACGCACGGCTAGGCAATGCACGGAATGGCAAGGAAAGGGTAACGCATGGGAAAGCACGGTCAGGCGATGCAAGGCTAATGCATGACAACGCAAGGCTAGGCAATGCACGGAAAGCAAGCAAAGAGTAACGGAACGCAAGGAAGGCAAGGGAAAGCAAGGGAAGGCAAGGGTAACGGAAGGAACGGCACTGTAAGGGGTAACAAGTCTAAGGCACGGCAACGCAGGGCTAGGCAATGCACGGCAAGGCAAGGAAAGGGTAACGCATGGGAAAGCACGGTCAGGCGAGGCAAGCCTAAGGCATGACAACGCAAGGCTAGGCAATGCACCACAATGCAAGGAAAGCTTAAAGCAAAGGAAGGCACGGTCAGGCGAGATAAGGCTAAGGAACGACAACGCAAGGCTAGGCAATGAAGGGAAGGCAAGCAAAGAGTAACGGAAGGTAAGGAAGGCAAGGGAAAGCAAGGAAAGGCAATGGTAACGGAAGGAACGGCACGGCAAGGGGAAACAAGGCTAAGGCACGACAACGCACGGCTAGGCAATGCACGGCAAGGCAAGGAAAGAGTAACGAAAGGAAAGGAAGGCAAGGCAAAGCCAGGCAAGGCAAGTGTAACAAAAGGCACGCAACGGCAAGGGGAAACAAGGCTAAGGCACGACAACACACGGCTAGGAAATGCACGGCAAGGCAAGGAAAGGGTAACGCAAGGCAAGGCACGGTGAGGCTAGGCAAGGCTAATGCACGACAACGCAAGGCTAGGCAAGGCACGACAATGCAAGTAAAGCTTAAAGCAAAGGAAGGCACGGTCAGGCGAGATAAGGCTAAGGAACGACAACGCAAGGCTAGGCAATGAAGGGAAGGCAAGCAAAGAGTAAGGGAAGGTAAGGAAGGCAAGGGAAAGCAAGGAAAGGCAATGGTAACGGAAGGAACGGCACGGCAAGGGGAAACAAGTCTAAGGCACGACAACGCACGCTAGGCAATGCACGGCAAGGCAAGGAAAGGGTAACGCATGGGAAAGCACGGTCAGGGGAGGCAAGGCTAAGGCACGACAACGCAAGGCTTGGCAATGCACAGAAGGCAAGTAAAGAGTAACGGAAGGTAAGGAAGGCAAGGGAAAGCAAAGAAAGGCAAGTGTAACGGAAGGAACGGCACGGCAAGGGGAAACAAGGCTAAGGCACGACAACGCACGCTAGGCAATGCACGGCAAGGCAAGGCAAGGGTAACGCATGGGAAAGCACGGTCAGGCGAGGCAAGGCTAAGGAAAGCCAACGCAAGGCTAGGCAATGCACGGAAAGCAAGCAAGGAGTAACGGAATGCAAGGAAGGAAAGGGAAAGCAAGGGAAGGCAAGGGTAACGGAAGGAACGGCACGGCAAGGGGAAACAAGTCTAAGGCACGACACCGAACGCTAGGCAATGAACGGCAAGGCAAGGCAAGGGTAACGCATTTGAAAGCACGGTCAGGCGAGGCAACGCTAAGGCACGACAACGCAAGGCTAGGCAATGCACGGAAGGCAAGCAAAGAGTAACGGAAGGTAAGGAAGGCAAGGGAAAGGAAGGAAAGGCAAGTGTAACGGAAGGAACGGCACGGCAAGCGGAAACAAGGCTAAGGCACGACAACGCACGGCTAGGCAATGCACGGAATGGCAAGGAAAGGGTAACGCATGGGAAAGCACGGTCAGGCGATGCAAGGCTAATGCATGACAACGCAAGGCTAGGCAATGCACGGAAAGCAAGCAAAGAGTAACGGAACGCAAGGAAGGCAAGGGAAAGCAAGGGAAGGCAAGGGTAACGGAAGGAACGGCACTGTAAGGGGTAACAAGTCTAAGGCACGGCAACGCAGGGCTAGGCAATGCACGGCAAGGCAAGGAAAGGGTAACGCAGGGGAAGGCACGGTCAGGTGAGGCAAGGATAAGGCACGACAATGCAAGGCTAGGCAATGCACGGCAAGGCAAGGAAAGAGTAACGGAAGGAAAGGAAGGCAAGTCAAAGCCAGGAAAGGCAAGTGTAACAAAAGGCACGCCACGGCAAGGGGAAACAAGGCTAAGGCACGACAACGCACGGCTAGGCAATGCACGGCAAGGCAAGGAAAGCGTAACGGAAGGCAAGGCACGGTGAGGCTAGGCAAGGCTAATGCACGACAACGCAAGGCTAGGCAATGCACGACAATGCAAGGAAAGCTTAAAGCAAAGGAAGGCACGGTCAGGCGAGATAAGGCTAAGGCACGACAACGCAAGGCTAGGCAATGCAGGGAAGGGAATCATAGAGTAACGGAAGGTAAGCAAGGCAAGGAAAAGCAAGGAAAGGCAAGGGTAACGGAAGGAATTGCACGGCAAGGGGAAACAAGGCTAAGGCACGGCAACGCAGGCTGGGCAATGCACGGCAAGGCAAGGAAAGGGTAACGCATGGGAAAGCACGTTCAGGCGAGGCAAGGCTAAGGCACGACAACGCAAGGCTAGGCAATGCACGGAAGGCAAGCAAAGAGTAACGGAAGTTAAGGAAGGCAAGGGAAAGCAAAGAAAGGCAAGTGTAACGGAAGGAACTGCACGGCAAGGGGAAACAAGGCTAAGGCACGACAACGCACGGCTAGGCAATGCACGGCAAGGCAAGCAAAGGGTAACGCAAGGCAATGCACGGTGAGGCTAGACAAGGCTAATGCACGAAAACGCAAGGCTAGGCAATGCACGACAATGCAAGGAAAGCTTAAAGCAAAGGAAGGCAAGGTCAGGCGAGATAAGGCAAAGGCACGACAACGCAAGGCTAGGCAATTCATGGAAGGCAAGCAAAGAGTAACGGAAGGTAAGGAAGGCAAGGAAAAGCAAGGAAAGGCAAGGGTAACGGAAGGAACGGCACGGCAAGGGGGAAGAAGTGTAAGGCACGACACCGAACGCTAGGCAATGAACGGCAAGGCAAGGAAAGGGTAACGCATGGGAAAGCACGGTCAGGCGAGGCAAGGCTAAGGCACGACAACGCAAGGCTAGGCAATGCACGGAAGGCAAGCAAAGAGTAACGGAAGGTAAGGAAGGCAAGGGAAAGCAAGAAAAGGCAAGTGTAACGGAAGGAACGGCACGGTAAGGGGCAACAAGTCTAAGGCACGACAACGCACGCTAGGCAATGCACGGCAAGGCAAGGAAAGGGTAACGCATGGGAAAGCACGGTCAGGCGAGGCAAGGCTAAGGCATGAAAACGCAAGGCTAGGCAATGCACGGAAAGCAAGCAAAGAGTAACGGAACGCAAGGAAGGCAAGGGAAAGCAAGGGAAGGCAAGGGAAACGGAAGGAACGGCACGGCAAGGGGTAACAAGGCTAAGGCACGGCAACGCAGGCTGGGCAATGCACGGCAAGGCAAGGAAAGGGTAACGCAGGGGAAGGCACGGTCAGGTGAGGCAAGGATAAGGCACGACAATGCAAGGCTAGGCAATGCACGGCAAGGCAAGGAAAGAGTAACGGAAGGAAAGGAAGGCAAGTCAAAGCCAGGAAAGGCAAGTGTAACAAAAGGCACGCCACGGCAAGGGGAAACAAGGCTAAGGCACGACAACGCACGGCTAGGCAATGCACGGCAAGGCAAGGAAAGGGTAACGGAAGGCAAGGCACGGTGAGGCTAGGCAAGGCTAATGCACGACAACGCAAGGCTAGGCAATGCACGACAATGCAAGGAAAGCTTAAAGCAAAGGAAGGCACGGTCAGGCGAGATAAGGCTAAGGCACGACAACGCAAGGCTAGGCAATGCAGGGAAGGGAAGCATAGAGTAACGGAAGGTAAGCAAGGCAAGGAAAAGCAAGGAAAGGCAAGGGTAACGGAAGGAATTGCACGGCAAGGGGAAACAAGGCTAAGGCACGGCAACGCAGGCTGGGCAATGCACGGCAAGGCAAGGAAAGGGTAACGCATGGGAAAGCACGTTCAGGCGAGGCAAGGCTAAGGCACGACAACGCAAGGCTAGGCAATGCACGGAAGGCAAGCAAAGAGTAACGGAAGTTAAGGAAGGCAAGGGAAAGCAAAGAAAGGCAAGTGTAACGGAAGGAACTGCACGGCAAGGGGAAACAAGGCTAAGGCACGACAACGCACGGCTAGGCAATGCACGGCAAGGCAAGCAAAGGGTAACGCAAGGCAATGCACGGTGAGGCTAGACAAGGCTAATGCACGAAAACGCAAGGCTAGGCAATGCACGACAATGCAAGGAAAGCTTAAAGCAAAGGAAGGCAAGGTCAGGCGAGATAAGGCAAAGGCACGACAACGCAAGGCTAGGCAATTCAGGGAAGGCAAGCAAAGAGTAACGGAAGGTAAGGAAGGCAAGGAAAAGCAAGGAAAGGCAAGGGTAACGGAAGGAACGGCACGGCAAGGGGGAAGAAGTGTAAGGCACGACACCGAACGCTAGGCAATGAACGGCAAGGCAAGGAAAGGGTAACGCATGGGAAAGCACGGTCAGGCGAGGCAAGGGTAAGGCACGACAACGCAAGGCTAGGCAATGCACGGAAGGCAAGCAAAGAGTAACGGAAGGTAAGGAAGGCAAGGGAAAGCAAGAAAAGGCAAGTGTAACGGAAGGAACGGCACGGTAAGGGGCAACAAGGCTAAGGCACGACAACGCACGCTAGGCAATGCACGGCAAGGCAAGGAAAGGGTAACGCATGGGAAAGCACGGTCAGGCGAGGCAAGGCTAAGGCATGAAAACGCAAGGCTAGGCAATGCACGGAAAGCAAGCAAAGAGTAACGGAACGCAAGGAAGGCAAGGGAAAACAAGGGAAGGCAAGGGAAACGGAAGGAACGGCACGGCAAGGGGTAAGAAGGCTAAGGCACGACAACGCAGGGCTAGGCAATGCACGGCAAGGCAAGGAAAGGGTAACGCAGGGGAAGGCACGGTCAGGTGAGGCAAGGATAAGGCACGACAATGCAAGGCTAGGCAATGCCCGGCAAGGCAAGTAAAGAGTAACGGAAGGAAAGGAAGGCAAGGCAAAGCCAGGCAAGGCAAGTGTAACAAAAGGCACGCCACGGCAAGGGGAATCAAGGCTAAGGCACGACAACGCACGGCTAGGCAATGCACGGCAAGGCAAGGAAAGGGTAACGCAAGGCAAGGCACGGTGAGGCTAGGCAAGGCTAATGCACGACAACGGAAGGCTAGGCAATGCACGACAATGCAAGGAAAGCTTAAAGCAAAGGAAGGCACGGTCAGGCGAGATAAGGCTAAGGCACGACAACGCAAGGCTAGGCAATGCACGGAAGGCAAGCAAAGAGTAACGGAAGGTAAGGAAGGCAAGGGAAAGCAAAGAAAGGCAAGTGTAACGGAAGGAACGGCACGACAAGGGGAAACAAGGCTAAGGCACGACAACGCACGCTAGGCAATGAACGGCAAGGCAAGGAAAGGGTAACGCATGGGAAAGCACGGTCAGGCGAGGCAAGCCTAAGGCATGACAACGCAAGGCTAGGCAATGCACGGAAAGCAAGCAAAGAGTAACGGAACGCAAGGAAGGCAAGGGAAAGCAAGGGAAGGCAAGGGTAACGGAAGGAACGGCACGGCAAGGGGTAACAAGGCTAAGGCACGACAACGCAGGGCTAGGCAATGCACGGCAAGGCAAGGAAAGAGTAACGGAAGGAAAGGAAGGCAAGGCAAAGCCAGGCAAGGCAAGTGTAACAAAAGGCACGCAACGGCAAGGGGAAACAAGGCTAAGGCACGACAACACACGGCTAGGAAATGCACGGCAAGGCAAGGAAAGGGTAACGCAAGGCAAGGCACGGTGAGGCTAGGCAAGGCTAATGCACGACAACGCAAGGCTAGGCAATGCACGACAATGCAAGTAAAGCTTAAAGCAAAGGAAGGCACGGTCAGGCGAGATAAGGCTAAGGCACGACAACGCAAGGCTAGGCAATGCACGGAAGGCAAGCAAAGAGTAACGGAAGGTAAGGAAGGCAAGGGAAAGCAAAGAAAGGCAATGGTAACGGAAGGAACGGCACGGCAAGGGGAAACAAGGCTAAGGCACGACAACGCAGGGCTAGGCAATGCACGGCAAGGCAAGGAAAGAGTAACGAAAGGAAAGGAAGGCAAGGCAAAGCCAGGCAAGGCAAGTGTAACAAAAGGCACGCAACGGCAAGGGGAAACAAGGCTAAGGCACGACAACACACGGCTAGGAAATGCACGGCAAGGCAAGGAAAGGGTAACGCAAGGCAAGGCACGGTGAGGCTAGGCAAGGCTAATGCACGACAACGCAAGGCTAGGCAAGGCACGACAATGCAAGTAAAGCTTAAAGCAAAGGAAGGCACGGTCAGGCGAGATAAGGCTAAGGAACGACAACGCAAGGCTAGGCAATGAAGGGAAGGCAAGCAAAGAGTAACGGAAGGTAAGGAAGGCAAGGGAAAGCAAGGAAAGGCAATGGTAACGGAAGGAACGGCACGGCAAGGGGAAACAAGTCTAAGGCACGACAACGCACGCTAGGCAATGCACGGCAAGGCAAGGAAAGGGTAACGCATGGGAAAGCACGGTCAGGGGAGGCAAGGCTAAGGCACGACAACGCAAGGCTTGGCAATGCACAGAAGGCAAGTAAAGAGTAACGGAAGGTAAGGAAGGCAAGGGAAAGCAAAGAAAGGCAAGTGTAACGGAAGGAACGGCACGGCAAGGGGAAACAAGGCTAAGGCACGACAACGCACGCTAGGCAATGCACGGCAAGGCAAGGCAAGGGTAACGCATGGGAAAGCACGGTCAGGCGAGGCAAGGCTAAGGAAAGCCAACGCAAGGCTAGGCAATGCACGGAAAGCAAGCAAGGAGTAACGGAATGCAAGGAAGGAAAGGGAAAGCAAGGGAAGGCAAGGGTAACGGAAGGAACGGCACGGCAAGGGGAAACAAGTCTAAGGCACGACACCGAACGCTAGGCAATGAACGGCAAGGCAAGGCAAGGGTAACGCATGGGAAAGCACGGTCAGGCGATGCAAGGCTAATGCATGACAACGCAAGGCTAGGCAATGCACGGAAAGCAAGCAAAGAGTAACGGAACGCAAGGAAGGCAAGGGAAAGCAAGGGAAGGCAAGGGTAACGGAAGGAACGGCACTGTAAGGGGTAACAAGTCTAAGGCACGGCAACGCAGGGCTAGGCAATGCACGGCAAGGCAAGGAAAGGGTAACGCAGGGGAAGGCACGGTCAGGTGAGGCAAGGATAAGGCACGACAATGCAAGGCTAGGCAATGCACGGCAAGGCAAGGAAAGAGTAACGGAAGGAAAGGAAGGCAAGTCAAAGCCAGGAAAGGCAAGTGTAACAAAAGGCACGCCACGGCAAGGGGAAACAAGGCTAAGGCACGACAACGCACGGCTAGGCAATGCACGGCAAGGCAAGGAAAGGGTAACGGAAGGCAAGGCACGGTGAGGCTAGGCAAGGCTAATGCACGACAACGCAAGGCTAGGCAATGCACGACAATGCAAGGAAAGCTTAAAGCAAAGGAAGGCACGGTCAGGCGAGATAAGGCTAAGGCACGACAACGCAAGGCTAGGCAATGCAGGGAAGGGAAGCATAGAGTAACGGAAGGTAAGCAAGCAAGGAAAAGCAAGGAAAGGCAAGGGTAACGGAAGGAATTGCACGGCAAGGGGAAACAAGGCTAAGGCACGGCAACGCAGGCTGGGCAATGCACGGCAAGGCAAGGAAAGGGTAACGCATGGGAAAGCACGTTCAGGCGAGGCAAGGCTAAGGCACGACAACGCAAGGCTAGGCAATGCACGGAAGGCAAGCAAAGAGTAACGGAAGTTAAGGAAGGCAAGGGAAAGCAAAGAAAGGCAAGTGTAACGGAAGGAACTGCACGGCAAGGGGAAACAAGGCTAAGGCACGACAACGCACGGCTAGGCAATGCACGGCAAGGCAAGCAAAGGGTAACGCAAGGCAATGCACGGTGAGGCTAGACAAGGCTAATGCACGAAAACGCAAGGCTAGGCAATGCACGACAATGCAAGGAAAGCTTAAAGCAAAGGAAGGCAAGGTCAGGTGAGATAAGGCAAAGGCACGACAACGCAAGGCTAGGCAATTCATGGAAGGCAAGCAAAGAGTAACGGAAGGTAAGGAAGGCAAGGAAAAGCAAGGAAAGGCAAGGGTAACGGAAGGAACGGCACGGCAAGGGGGAAGAAGTGTAAGGCACGACACCGAACGCTAGGCAATGAACGGCAAGGCAAGGAAAGGGTAACGCATGGGAAAGCACGGTCAGGCGAGGCAAGGCTAAGGCACGACAACGCAAGGCTAGGCAATGCACGGAAGGCAAGCAAAGAGTAACGGAAGGTAAGGAAGGCAAGGGAAAGCAAGAAAAGGCAAGTGTAACGGAAGGAACGGCACGGTAAGGGGCAACAAGGCTAAGGCACGACAACGCACGCTAGGCAATGCACGGCAAGGCAAGGAAAGGGTAACGCATGGGAAAGCACGGTCAGGCGAGGCAAGGCTAAGGCATGAAAACGCAAGGCTAGGCAATGCACGGAAAGCAAGCGAAGAGTAACGGAACGCAAGGAAGGCAAGGGAAAGCAAGGGAAGGCAAGGGAAACGGAAGGAACGGCACGGCAAGGGGTAACAAGGCTAAGGCACGGCAACGCAGGCTGGGCAATGCACGGCAAGGCAAGGAAAGGGTAACGCAGGGGAAGGCACGATCAGGTGAGGCAAGGATAAGGCACGACAATGCAAGGCTAGGCAATGCACGGAAGGCAAGCAAAGAGTAACGGAAGGTAAGGAAGGCAAGGGAAAGCAAAGAAAGGCAAGTGTAACGGAAGGAACGGCACGGCAAGGGGAAACAAGGCTAAGGCACGACAACGCACGCTAGGCAATGCACGGCAAGTCAAGGAAAGGGTAACGCATGGGAAAGCACGGTCAGGCGAGGCAAGGCTAAGGAAAGCCAACGCAAGGCTAGGCAATGCACGGAAAGCAAGCAAGGAGTAACGGAATGCAAGGAAGGAAAGGGAAAGCAAGGGAAGGCAAGGGTAACGGAAGGAACGGCACGGCAAGGGGAAACAAGGCTAAGGCACGACAACGCACGCTAGGCAATGCACGACAAGGCAAGGAAAGGGTAACGCATGGGAAAGCACGGTCAGGCGAGGCAAGGCAGAAAGCCAACGCAAGGCTAGGCAATGCCCGGAAAGCAAGCAAGGAGTAACGGAATGCAAGGAAGGAAAGGGAAAGCAAGGGAAGGCAAGGGTAACGGAAGGAACGGCACGGCAAGGGGTAACAAGGCTAAGGCACGACAACACACGGCTAGGAAATGCACGGCAAGGCAAGGAAAGGGTAACGCAAGGCAAGGCACGGTGAGGCTAGGCAAGGTTAATGCACGACAACGCAAGGCTAGGCAATGCACGACAATGCAAGGAAAGCTTAAAGCAAAGGAAGGCACGGTCAGGCGAGATAAGGCTAAGGCACGACAACGCAAGTCTAGGCAATGCACGGAAGGCAAGCAAAGAGTAACGGAAGGTAAGGAAGGCAAGGGAAAGCAAGGAAAGGCAATGGTAACGGAAGGAACGGCACGGCAAGGGGAAACAAGGCTAAGGCACGACAACGCACGCTAGGCAATGCACGGCAAGGCAAGGAAAGGGTAACGCATGGGAAAGCACGGTCAGGCGAGGCAAGGCTAAGGCACGACAACCCAAGGCTAGGCAATGCACGGAAGGCAAGCAAAGAGAAACGGAAGGTAAGGAAGGAAAGGGAAAGCAAAGAAAGGCAAGTGTAACGGAAGGAACGGCACGGCAAGGGGAAACAAGGCTAAGGCACGACAAGGCACGGCTAGGCAATGCACGGCAAGGCAAGCAAACGGTAACGCAAGGAAAGGCACGGTGAGGCTAGGCAAGGCTAATGCAAGAAAACGCAAGGCTAGGCGATGCACGACAATGCAAGGAAAGCTTAAAGCAAAGGAAGGCAAGGTCAGGCGAGATAAGGCTAAGGCACGACAACGCAAGGCTAGGAAATTCAGGGAAGGCAAGTAAAGAGTAACGGAAGGTAAGCAAGGCAAGGAAAAGGAAGGAAAGGCCAGGGTAACGGAAGGAACGGCACGGCAAGGGGAAACAAGGCTAAGGCACGGCAACGCAGGCTAGGCAATGCACGGCAAGGCAAGGAAAGGGTAACGCATGGGAAAGCACGTTCAGGCGAGGCAAGGCTAAGGCACAACAACGCAAGGCTAGGCAATGCACGGAAAGCAAGCAAAGAGTAACGGAACGCAAGGAAGGCAAGGGAAAGCAAGGGAAGGCAAGGGTAACGGAAGGAACGGCACGGCTAGGGGTAAGAAGGCTAAGGCACGACAACGCAGGGCTAGGCAATGCACGGCAAGGCAAGGAAAGGGTAACGCAGGGGAAGGCACGGTCAGGTGAGGCAAGGATAAGGCACGACAATGCAAGGCTAGGCAATGCACGGCAAGGCAAAGAAAGAGTACCGGAAGGAAAGGAAGGCAAGGCAAAGCCAGGCAAGGCAAGTGTAACAAAAGGCACGCCACCGCAAGGGGGATCAAGGCTAAGGCACGACAACGCACGGCTAGGCAATGCACGGCAAGGCAAGGAAAGGGTAACGCAAGGCAAGGCACGGTGAGGCTAGGCAAGGCTAATGCACGACAACGCAAGGCTAGGCAATGCACGACAATGCAAGGAAAGCTTAAAGCAAAGGAAGGCACGGTCAGGCGAGATAAGGCTAAGGCACGACAACGCAAGGTTAGGCAATGCACGGAAGGCAAGCAAAGAGTAACGGAAGGTAAGGAAGGCAAGGGAAAGCAAAGAAAGGCAAGTGTAACGGAAGGAACGGCACGGCAAGGGGAAACAAGGCTATGGCACGACAACGCAGGGCTAGGCAATGCACGGCAAGGCAAGGAAAGGGTAACGCATGGGAAAGCACGGTCAGGCGAGGCAAGGCTAAGGAAAGCCAACGCAAGGCTAGGCAATGCACGGAAAGCAAGCAGGGAGTAACGGAATGCAAGGAAGGAAGGGAAAGCAAGGGAAGGCAAGGGTAACGGAAGGAACGGCACGGCAAGGGGAAACAAGGCTAAGGCACGACAACGCACGGCTAGGCAATGCACGGCAAGGCAAGCAAAGGGTAACGCAAGGCAATGCACGGTGAGGCTAGACAAGGCTAATGCACGAAAACGCAAGGCTAGGCAATGCACGACAATGCAAGGAAAGCTTAAAGCAAAGGAAGGCAAGGTCAGGCGAGATAAGGCAAAGGCACGACAACGCAAGGCTAGGCAATTCAGGGAAGGCAAGCAAAGAGTAACGGAAGGTAAGGAAGGCAAGGAAAAGCAAGGAAAGGCAAGTGTAACGGAAGGAACGGCACGGCAAGGGGCAACAAGGCTAAGGCACGACAACGCACGCTAGGCAATGAACGGCAAGGCAAGGAAAGGGTAACGCATGGGAAAGCACGGTCAGGCGAGGCAAGGCTAAGGCACGACAACGCAACGCTAGGCAATGCACGGAAGGCAAGCAAAGAGTAACGGAAGGTAAGGAAGGCAAGGGAAAGCAAGGAAAGGCAAGTGTAACGGAAGGAACGGCACGGCAAGGGGCAACAAGGCTAAGGCACGACAACGCACGGCTAGGCAATGCACGGCAAGGCAAGGAAAGGGTAACGCAAGGCAAGGCACGGTGAGGCTAGGCAAGGCTAATGCACGACAACGCAAGGCTAGGCAATTCACGACAATGCAAGGAAAGCTTAAAGCAAAGGAAGGCACGGTCAGGCGAGATAAGGCTAAGGCACGACAACGCAAGGCTAGGCAATGCACGGAAGGCAAGCAAAGAGTAACGGAAGGTAAGGAAGGCAAGGGAAAGCAAAGAAAGGCAAGTGTAACGGAAGGAACGTCACGGCAAGGGGAAACAAGGCTATGGCACGACAACGCAGGGCTAGGCAATGCACGGCAAGGCAAGGAAAGGGTAACGCATGGGAAAGCACGGTCAGGCGAGGCAAGGCTAAGGAAAGCCAACGCAAGGCTAGGCAATGCACGGAAAGCAAGCAAGGAGTAACGGAATGAAAGGAAGGCAAGGCAAAGCCAGGCAAGGCAAGTGTAACGGAAGGAACGGCACGGCAAGGGGAAACAAGGCTAAGGCACGGCAACGCAGGCTAGGCAATGCACGGCAAGGCAAGGAAAGGATAACGCATGTGAAAGCACGTTCAGGCGAGGCAAGGCTAAGGCACAACCACGCAAGGCTAGGCAATGCACGGAAGCAAGCAAAGAGTAACGGAAGGTAAGGCACGGTGAGGCTAGGCAAGGCTAATGCACGACAACGCAAGGCTAGGCAATGCACGACAATGCAAGTAAAGCTTAAAGCAAAGGAAGGCACGGTCAGGCGAGATAAGGCTAAGGCACGACAACGCAAGGCTAGGCAATGCACGGAAAGCAAGCAAAGAGTAACGGAACGCAAGGAAGGCAAGGGAAAGCAAGGGAAGGCAAGGGTAACGGAAGGAACGGCACGGCAAGGGGTAACAAGGCTAAGGCACGGCAACGCAGGGCTAGGCAATGCACGGCAAGGCAAGGAAAGAGTAACGGAAGGAAAGGAAGGCAAGGCAAAGCCAGGCAAGGCAAGTGTAACAAAAGGCACGCAACGGCAAGGGGAAACAAGGCTAAGGCACGACAACACACGGCTAGGAAATGCACGGCAAGGCAAGGAAAGGGTAACGCAAGGCAAGGCACGGTGAGGCTAGGCAAGGCTAATGCACGACAACGCAAGGCTAGGCAATGCACGACAATGCAAGTAAAGCTTAAAGCAAAGGAAGGCACGGTCAGGCGAGATAAGGCTAAGGCACGACAACGCAAGGCTAGGCAATGCAGGGAAGGGAAGCAAAGAGTAACGAAAGGTAAGGAAGGCAAGGGAAAGCAAAGAAAGGCAAGTGTAACGGAAGGAACGGCACGGCAAGGGGAAACAAGGCTAAGGCACGACAACGCACGCTAGGCAATGCACGGCAAGGCAAGGAAAGGGTAACGCATGGGAAAGCACGGTCAGGCGAGGCAAGGCTAAGGAAAGCCAACGCAAGGCTAGGCAATGCACGGAAAGCAAGCAGGGAGTAACGGAATGCAAGGAAGGAAAGGGAAAACAAGGGAAGGCAAGGGTAACGAAAGGAACGGCACGGCAAGGGGTAACAAGGCTAAGGCACGACAACACACGGCTAGGAAATGCACGGCAAGGCAAGGAAAGGGTAACGCAAGGCAAGGCACGGTGAGGCTAGGCAAGGTTAATGCACGACAACGCAAGGCTAGGCAATGCACGACAATTCAAGGAAAGCTTAAAGCAAAGGAAGGCACGGTCAGGCGAGATAAGGCTAAGGCACGACAACGCAAGGCTAGGCAATTCAGGGAAGGCAAGTAAAGAGTAACGGAAGGTAAGCAAGGCAAGGAAAAGGAAGGAAAGGCCAGGGTAACGGAAGGAACGGCACGGCAAGGGGAAACAAGTCTAAGGCACGACACCGAACGCTAGGCAATGAACGGCAAGGAAGGGAAAGGGTAACGCATTTGAAAGCACGGTCAGGCGAGGCAACGCTAAGGCACGACAACGCAAGGCTAGGCAATGCACGGAAGGCAAGCAAAGAGTAACGGAAGGTAAGGAAGGCAAGGGAAAGCAAGGAAAGGCAAGTGTAACGGAAGGAACGGCACGGCAAGGGGAAACAAGGCTAAGGCACGACAACGCACGCTAGGCAATGCACGGCAAGGCAAGGAAAGGGTAACGCATGGGAAAGCACGGTCAGGCGAGGCAAGGCTAAGGCATGACAACGCAAGGCTAGGCAATGCACGGAAAGCAAGCAAAGAGTAACGGAATGCAAAGAAGGCAAGGGAAAGCAAGGGAAGGCAAGGGTAACCGAAGGAACGACACGGCAAGGGGTAAGAAGGCTAAGGCACGACAACGCAGGGCTAGGCAATGCACGGCAAGGCAAGGAAAGGGTAACGCAGGGGAAGGCACGGTCAGGTGAGGCAAGGATAAGGCACGACAATGCAAGGCTAGGCAATGCACGGCAAGGCAAGTAAAGAGTAACGGAAGGAAAGAAAGGCAAGGCAAAGCCAGGCAAGGCAAGTGTAACAAAAGGCACGCCACGGCAAGGGGAATCAAGGCTAAGGCACGACAACGCACGGCTAGGCAATGCACGGCAATGCAAGGAAAGGGTAAAGCAAGGGAAGGCACGGTCAGGCGAGATAAGGCTAAGGCACGACAACGCAAGGCTAGGCAATGCACGGAAGGCAAGCAAAGAGTAACGGAAGGTAAGGAAGGCAAGGGAAAGCAAAGAAAGGCAAGTGTAACGGAAGGAACGGCACGGCAAGGGGAAACAAGGCTAAGGCACGACAACGCACGCTAGGCAATGCACGGCAAGGCAAGGAAAGGGTAACGCATGGGAAAGCACGGTCAGGCGAGGCAAGCCTAAGGCATGACAACGCAAGGCTAGGCAATGCACCACAATGCAAGGAAAGCTTAAAGCAAAGGAAGGCACGGTCAGGCGAGATAAGGCTAAGGAACGACAACGCAAGGCTAGGCAATGAAGGGAAGGCAAGCAAAGAGTAACGGAAGGTAAGGAAGGCAAGGGAAAGCAAGGAAAGGCAATGGTAACGGAAGGAACGGCACGGCAAGGGGAAACAAGGCTAAGGCACGACAACGCAAGGCTAGGCAATGCACGGCAAGGCAAGGAAAGAGTAACGAAAGGAAAGGAAGGCAAGGCAAAGCCAGGCAAGGCAAGTGTAACAAAAGGCACGCAACGGCAAGGGGAAACAAGGCTAAGGCACGACAACACACGGCTAGGAAATGCACGGCAAGGCAAGGAAAGGGTAACGCAATGCAAGGCACGGTGAGGCTAGGCAAGGCTAATGCACGACAACGCAAGGCTAGGCAAGGCACGACAATGCAAGTAAAGCTTAAAGCAAAGGAAGGCACGGTCAGGCGAGATAAGGCTAAGGAACGACAACGCAAGGCTAGGCAATGAAGGGAAGGCAAGCAAAGAGTAACGGAAGGTAAGGAAGGCAAGGGAAAGCAAGGAAAGGCAATGGTAACGGAAGGAACGGCACGGCAAGGGGAAACAAGTCTAAGGCACGACAACGCACGCTAGGCAATGCACGGCAAGGCAAGGAAAGGGTAACGCATGGGAAAGCACGGTCAGGGGAGGCAAGGCTAAGGCACGACAACGCAAGGCTTGGCAATGCACAGAAGGCAAGTAAAGAGTAACGGAAGGTAAGGAAGGCAAGGGAAAGCAAAGAAAGGCAAGTGTAACGGAAGGAACGGCACGGCAAGGGGAAACAAGGCTAAGGCACGACAACGCACGCTAGGCAATGCACGGCAAGGCAAGGCAAGGGTAACGCATGGGAAAGCACGGTCAGGCGAGGCAAGGCTAAGGAAAGCCAACGCAAGGCTAGGCAATGCACGGAAAGCAAGCAAGGAGTAACGGAATGCAAGGAAGGAAAGGGAAAGCAAGGGAAGGCAAGGGTAACGGAAGGAACGGCACGGCAAGGGGAAACAAGGCTAAGGCACGACAACGCACGCTAGGCAATGCACGGCAAGGGAAGGAAAGGGTAACGCATGGGAAAGCACGGTCAGGGGAGGTAAGGCTAAGGAAAGCCAACGCAAGGCTAGGCAATGCACGGAAAGCAAGCAAGGAGTAACGGAATGCAAGGAAGGAAAGGGAAAGCAAGGGAAGGCAAGGGTAACGGAAGGAACGGCACGGCAAGGGGTAACAAGGCTAAGGCACGACAACACACGGCTAGGAAATGCACGGCAAGGCAAGGAAAGGGTAACGCAAGGCAAGGCACGGTGAGGCTAGGCAAGGTTAATGCACGACAACGCAAGGCTAGGCAATGCACGACAATGCAAGGAAAGCTTAAAGCAAAGGAAGGCACGGTCAGGCGAGATAAGGCTAAGGCACGACAACGCAAGGCTAGGCAATGCACGGAAGGCAAGCAAAGAGTAACGGAAGGTAAGGAAGGCAAGGGAAAGCAAGGAAAGGCAATGGTAACGGAAGGAACGGCACGGCAAGGGGAAACAAGGCTAAGGCACGACAACGCACGCTAGGCAATGCACGGCAAGGCAAGGAAAGGGTAACGCATGGGAAAGCACGGTCAGTCGAGGCAAGGCTAAGGCACGACAACCCAAGGCTAGGCAATGCACGGAAGGCAAGCAAAGAGAAACGGAAGGTAAGGAAGGAAAGGGAAAGCAAAGAAAGGCAAGTGTAACGGAAGGAACGGCACGGCAAGGGGAAACAAGGCTAAGGCACGACAAGGCACGGCTAGGCAATGCACGGCAAGGCAAGCAAACGGTAACGCAAGGAAAGGCACGGTGAGGCTAGGCAAGGCTAATGCACGAAAACGCATGGCTAGGCGATGCACGACAATGCAAGGAAAGCTTAAAGCAAAGGAAGGCAAGGTCAGGCGAGATAAGGCTAAGGCACGACAACGCAAGGCTAGGAAATTCAGGGAAGGTAAGTAAAGAGTAACGGAAGGTAAGCAAGGCAAGGAAAAGGAAGGAAAGGCCAGGGTAACGGAAGGAACGGCACGGCAAGGGGAAACAAGGCTAAGGCACGGCAACGCAGGCTAGGCAATGCACGGCAAGGTAAGGAAAGGGTAACGCATGGGAAAGCACGTTCAGGCGAGGCAAGGCTAAGTCACAACAACGCAAGGCTAGGCAATGCACGGAAGCAAGCAAAGAGTAACGGAAGGTAAGGAAGGCAAGGGAAAGCAAAGAAAGGCAAGTGTAACGGAAGGAACGGCACGGCAAGGGGAAACAAGGCTAAGGCACGACAACGCACGCTAGGCAATGCACGGCAAGGCAAGGCAAGGGTAACGCATGGGAAAGCACGGTCAGGCGAGGCAAGGCTAAGGAAAGCCAACGCAAGGCTAGGCAATGCACGGAAAGCAAGCAAGGAGTAACGGAATGCAAGGAAGGAAAGGGAAAGCAAGGGAAGGCAAGGGTAACGGAAGGAACGGCACGGCAAGGGGAAACAAGTCTAAGGCACGACACCGAACGCTAGGCAATGAACGGCAAGGCAAGGAAAGGGTAACGCATTTGAAAGCACGGTCAGGCGAGGCAACGCTAAGGCACGACAACGCAAGGCTAGGCAATGCACGGAAGGCAAGCAAAGAGTAACGGAAGGTAAGGAAGGCAAGGGAAAGGAAGGAAAGGCAAGTGTAACGGAAGGAACGGCACGGCAAGCGGAAACAAGGCTAAGGCACGACAACGCACGGCTAGGCAATGCACGGAAGGGCAAGGAAAGGGTAACGCATGGGAAAGCACGGTCAGGCGATGCAAGGCTAAGGCATGACAACGCAAGGCTAGGCAATGCACGGAAAGCAAGCAAAGAGTAACGGAACGCAAGGAAGGCAAGGGAAAGCAAGGGAAGGCAAGGGTAACGGA
Source organism: Macrotis lagotis (assembly GCF_037893015.1). Lineage (NCBI taxonomy): Eukaryota > Metazoa > Chordata > Mammalia > Peramelemorphia > Peramelidae > Macrotis > Macrotis lagotis. The sequence continues at coordinate 25,862 of NW_027422034.1, forward strand.
AGGAACGGCACTGTAAGGGGTAACAAGTCTAAGGCACGGCAACGCAGGGCTAGGCAATGCACGGCAAGGCAAGGAAAGGGTAACGGAAGGCAAGGCACGGTGAGGCTAGGCAAGGCTAATGCACGACAACGCAAGGCTAGGCAATGCACGACAATGCAAGGAAAGCTTAAAGCAAAGGAAGGCACGGTCAGGCGAGATAAGGCTAAGGCACGACAACGCAAGGCTAGGCAATGCAGGGAAGGGAAGCATAGAGTAACGGAAGGTAAGCAAGCAAGGAAAAGCAAGGAAAGGCAAGGGTAACGGAAGGAATTGCACGGCAAGGGGAAACAAGGCTAAGGCACGGCAACGCAGGCTGGGCAATGCACGGCAAGGCAAGGAAAGGGTAACGCATGGGAAAGCACGTTCAGGCGAGGCAAGGCTAAGGCACGACAACGCAAGGCTAGGCAATGCACGGAAGGCAAGCAAAGAGTAACGGAAGTTAAGGAAGGCAAGGGAAAGCAAAGAAAGGCAAGTGTAACGGAAGGAACTGCACGGCAAGGGGAAACAAGGCTAAGGCACGACAACGCACGGCTAGGCAATGCACGGCAAGGCAAGCAAAGGGTAACGCAAGGCAATGCACGGTGAGGCTAGACAAGGCTAATGCACGAAAACGCAAGGCTAGGCAATGCACGACAATGCAAGGAAAGCTTAAAGCAAAGGAAGGCAAGGTCAGGTGAGATAAGGCAAAGGCACGACAACGCAAGGCTAGGCAATTCATGGAAGGCAAGCAAAGAGTAACGGAAGGTAAGGAAGGCAAGGAAAAGCAAGGAAAGGCAAGGGTAACGGAAGGAACGGCACGGCAAGGGGGAAGAAGTGTAAGGCACGACACCGAACGCTAGGCAATGAACGGCAAGGCAAGGAAAGGGTAACGCATGGGAAAGCACGGTCAGGCGAGGCAAGGCTAAGGCACGACAACGCAAGGCTAGGCAATGCACGGAAGGCAAGCAAAGAGTAACGGAAGGTAAGGAAGGCAAGGGAAAGCAAGAAAAGGCAAGTGTAACGGAAGGAACGGCACGGTAAGGGGCAACAAGGCTAAGGCACGACAACGCACGCTAGGCAATGCACGGCAAGGCAAGGAAAGGGTAACGCATGGGAAAGCACGGTCAGGCGAGGCAAGGCTAAGGCATGAAAACGCAAGGCTAGGCAATGCACGGAAAGCAAGCAAAGAGTAACGGAACGCAAGGAAGGCAAGGGAAAGCAAGGGAAGGCAAGGGAAACGGAAGGAACGGCACGGCAAGGGGTAACAAGGCTAAGGCACGGCAACGCAGGCTGGGCAATGCACGGCAAGGCAAGGAAAGGGTAACGCAGGGGAAGGCACGGTCAGGTGAGGCAAGGATAAGGCACGACAATGCAAGGCTAGGCAATGCACGGAAGGCAAGCAAAGAGTAACGGAAGGTAAGGAAGGCAAGGGAAAGCAAAGAAAGGCAAGAGTAACGGAAGGAACGGCACGGCAAGGGGAAACAAGGCTAAGGCACGACAACGCACGCTAGGCAATGCACGGCAAGTCAAGGAAAGGGTAACGCATGGGAAAGCACGGTCAGGCGAGGCAAGGCTAAGGAAAGCCAACGCAAGGCTAGGCAATGCACGGAAAGCAAGCAAGGAGTAACGGAATGCAAGGAAGGAAAGGGAAAGCAAGGGAAGGCAAGGGTAACGGAAGGAACGGCACGGCAAGGGGAAACAAGGCTAAGGCACGACAACGCACGCTAGGCAATGCACGACAAGGCAAGGAAAGGGTAACGCATGGGAAAGCACGGTCAGGCGAGGCAAGGCAGAAAGCCAACGCAAGGCTAGGCAATGCACGGAAAGCAAGCAAGGAGTAACGGAATGCAAGGAAGGAAAGGGAAAGCAAGGGAAGGCAAGGGTAACGGAAGGAACGGCACGGCAAGGGGTAACAAGGCTAAGGCACGACAACACACGGCTAGGAAATGCACGGCAAGGCAAGGAAAGGGTAACGCAAGGCAAGGCACGGTGAGGCTAGGCAAGGTTAATGCACGACAACGCAAGGCTAGGCAATGCACGACAATGCAAGGAAAGCTTAAAGCAAAGGAAGGCACGGTCAGGCGAGATAAGGCTAAGGCACGACAACGCAAGGCTAGGCAATGCACGGAAGGCAAGCAAAGAGTAACGGAAGGTAAGGAAGGCAAGGGAAAGCAAGGAAAGGCAATGGTAACGGAAGGAACGGCACGGCAAGGGGAAACAAGGCTAAGGCACGACAACGCACGCTAGGCAATGCACGGCAAGGCAAGGAAAGGGTAACGCATGGGAAAGCACGGTCAGGCGAGGCAAGGCTAAGGCACGACAACCCAAGGCTAGGCAATGCACGGAAGGCAAGCAAAGAGAAACGGAAGGTAAGGAAGGAAAGGGAAAGCAAAGAAAGGCAAGTGTAACGGAAGGAACGGCACGGCAAGGGGAAACAAGGCTAAGGCACGACAAGGCACGGCTAGGCAATGCACGGCAAGGCAAGCAAACGGTAACGCAAGGAAAGGCACGGTGAGGCTAGGCAAGGCTAATGCACGAAAACGCATGGCTAGGCGATGCACGACAATGCAACAAAGCTTAAAGCAAAGGAAGGCAAGGTCAGGCGAGATAAGGCTAAGGCACGACAACGCAAGGCTAGGAAATTCAGGGAAGGCAAGTAAAGAGTAACGGAAGGTAAGCAAGGCAAGGAAAAGGAAGGAAAGGCCAGGGTAACGGAAGGAACGGCACGGCAAGGGGAAACAAGGCTAAGGCACGGCAACGCAGGCTAGGCAATGCACGGCAAGGCAAGGAAAGGGTAACGCATGGGAAAGCACGTTCAGGCGAGGCAAGGCTAAGGCACAACAACGCAAGGCTAGGCAATGCACGGAAAGCAAGCAAAGAGTAACGGAACGCAAGGAAGGCAAGGGAAAGCAAGGGAAGGCAAGGGTAACGGAAGGAACGGCACGGCTAGGGGTAAGAAGGCTAAGGCACGACAACGCAGGGCTAGGCAATGCACGGCAAGGCAAGGAAAGGGTAACGCAGGGGAAGGCACGGTCAGGTGAGGCAAGGATAAGGCACGACAATGCAAGGCTAGGCAATGCACGGCAAGGCAAAGAAAGAGTACCGGAAGGAAAGGAAGGCAAGGCAAAGCCAGGCAAGGCAAGTGTAACAAAAGGCACGCCACCGCAAGGGGGATCAAGGCTAAGGCACGACAACGCACGGCTAGGCAATGCACGGCAAGGCAAGGAAAGGGTAACGCAAGGCAAGGCACGGTGAGGCTAGGCAAGGCTAATGCACGACAACGCAAGGCTAGGCAATGCACGACAATGCAAGGAAAGCTTAAAGCAAAGGAAGGCACGGTCAGGCGAGATAAGGCTAAGGCACGACAACGCAAGGTTAGGCAATGCACGGAAGGCAAGCAAAGAGTAACGGAAGGTAAGGAAGGCAAGGGAAAGCAAAGAAAGGCAAGTGTAACGGAAGGAACGGCACGGCAAGGGGAAACAAGGCTATGGCACGACAACGCAGGGCTAGGCAATGCACGGCAAGGCAAGAAAAGGGTAACGCATGGGAAAGCACGGTCAGGCGAGGCAAGGCTAAGGAAAGCCAACGCAAGGCTAGGCAATGCACGGAAAGCAAGCAGGGAGTAACGGAATGCAAGGAAGGAAAGGGAAAACAAGGGAAGGCAAGGGTAACGGAAGGAACGGCACGGCAAGGGGTAACAAGGCTAAGGCACGACAACACACGGCTAGGAAATGCACGGCAAGGCAAGGAAAGGGTAACGCAAGGCAAGGCACGGTGAGGCTAGGCAAGGTTAATGCACGACAACGCAAGGCTAGGCAATGCAAGACAATGCAAGGAAAGCTTAAAGCAAAGGAAGGCACGGTCAGGCGAGATAAGGCTAAGGAACGACAACGCAAGGCTAGGCAATTCAGGGAAGGCAAGCAAAGAGTAACGGAAGGTAAGCAAGGCAAGGAAAAGGAAGGAAAGGCCAGGGTAACGGAAGGAACGGCACGGCAAGGGTTAACAAGTCTAAGGCACGACACCGAACGCTAGGCAATGAACGGCAAGGAAGGGAAAGGGTAACGCATTTGAAAGCACGGTCAGGCGAGGCAACGCTAAGGCACGACAACGCAAGGCTAGGCAATGCACCGAAGGCAAGCAAAGAGTAACGGAAGGTAAGGAAGGCAAGGGAAAGCAAGGAAAGGCAAGTGTAACGGAAGGAACGGCACGGCAAATGGAAACAAGGCTAAGCACGACAACGCACGCTAGGCAATGCACGGCAAGGCAAGGAAAGGGTAACGCATGGGAAAGCACGGTCAGGCGAGGCAAGGCTAAGGCATGACAACGCAAGGCTAGGCAATGCACGGAAAGCAAGCAAAGAGTAACGGAACGCAAGGAAGCCAAGGGAAAGCAAGGGAAGGCAAGGGTAACGGAAGGAACGGCACGGCAAGGGGAAACAAGGCTAAGGCACGACAACGCAGGGCCAGGCAATGCACGGCAAGGCAAGGAAAGGGTAACGCAGGGGAAGGCACGGTCAGGTGAGGCAAGGATAAGGCACGACAATGCAAGGCTAGGCAATGCACGGCAAAGCAAGTAAAGAGTAACGGAAGGAAAGAAAGGCAAGGCAAAGCCAGGCAAGGCAAGTGTAACAAAAGGCACGCCACGGCAAGGGGAATCAAGGCTAAGGCACGACAATGCACGGCTAGGCAATGCACGGCAAGGCAAGGAAAGGGTAACGCAAGGCAAGGCACGGTGAGGCTAGGCAAGGTTAATGCACGACAACGCAAGGCTAGGCAATGCACGACAATGCAAGGACAGCTTAAAGCAAAGGAAGGCACGGTCAGGCGAGATAAGGCTAATGCACGACAACGCAAGGCTAGGCAATGCACGGAAGGCAAGCAAAGAGTAACGGAAGGTAAGGAAGGCAAGGGAAAGCAAAGAAAGGCAAGTGTAACGGAAGGAACGGCACGGCAAGGGGAAACAAGGCTAAGGCACGACAACGCACGCTAGGCAATGCACGGCAAGGCAAGGAAAGGGTAACGCATGGGAAAGCACGGTCAGGCGAGGCAAGCCTAAGGCATGACAACGCAAGGCTAGGCAATGCACCACAATGCAAGGAAAGCTTAAAGCAAAGGAAGGCACGGTCAGGCGAGATAAGGCTAAGGAACGACAACGCAAGGCTAGGCAATGAAGGGAAGGCAAGCAAAGAGTAACGGAAGGTAAGGAAGGCAAGGGAAAGCAAGGAAAGGCAATGGTAACGGAAGGAACGGCACGGCAAGGGGAAACAAGGCTAAGGCACGACAACGCAGGGCTAGGCAATGCACGGCAAGGCAAGGAAAGAGTAACGAAAGGAAAGGAAGGCAAGGCAAAGCCAGGCAAGGCAAGTGTAACAAAAGGCACGCAACGGCAAGGGGAAACAAGGCTAAGGCACGACAACACACGGCTAGGAAATGCACGGCAAGGCAAGGAAAGGGTAACGCAAGGCAAGGCACGGTGAGGCTAGGCAAGGCTAATGCACGACAACGCAAGGCTAGGCAAGGCACGACAATGCAAGTAAAGCTTAAAGCAAAGGAAGGCACGGTCAGGCGAGATAAGGCTAAGGAACGACAACGCAAGGCTAGGCAATGAAGGGAAGGCAAGCAAAGAGTAACGGAAGGTAAGGAAGGCAAGGGAAAGCAAGGAAAGGCAATGGTAACGGAAGGAACGGCACGGCAAGGGGAAACAAGTCTAAGGCACGACAACGCACGCTAGGCAATGCACGGCAAGGCAAGGCAAGGGTAACGCATGGGAAAGCACGGTCAGGCGAGGCAAGGCTAAGGAAAGCCAACGCAAGGCTAGGCAATGCACGGAAAGCAAGCAAGGAGTAACGGAATGCAAGGAAGGAAAGGGAAAGCAAGGGAAGGCAAGGGTAACGGAAGGAACGGCACGGCAAGGGGAAACAAGTCTAAGGCACGACACCGAACGCTAGGCAATGAACGGCAAGGCAAGGCAAGGGTAACGCATTTGAAAGCACGGTCAGGCGAGGCAACGCTAAGGCACGACAACGCAAGGCTAGGCAATGCACGGAAAGCAAGCAAAGAGTAACGGAACGCAAGGAAGGCAAGGGAAAGCAAGGGAAGGCAAGGGTAACGGAAGGAACGGCACTGTAAGGGGTAACAAGTCTAAGGCACGGCAACGCAGGGCTAGGCAATGCACGGCAAGGCAAGGAAAGGGTAACGCAGGGGAAGGCACGGTCAGGTGAGGCAAGGATAAGGCACGACAATGCAAGGCTAGGCAATGCACGGCAAGGCAAGGAAAGAGTAACGGAAGGAAAGGAAGGCAAGTCAAAGCCAGGAAAGGCAAGTGTAACAAAAGGCACGCCACGGCAAGGGGAAACAAGGCTAAGGCACGACAACGCACGGCTAGGCAATGCACGGCAAGGCAAGGAAAGCGTAACGGAAGGCAAGGCACGGTGAGGCTAGGCAAGGCTAATGCACGACAACGCAAGGCTAGGCAATGCACGACAATGCAAGGAAAGCTTAAAGCAAAGGAAGGCACGGTCAGGCGAGATAAGGCTAAGGCACGACAACGCAAGGCTAGGCAATGCAGGGAAGGGAATCATAGAGTAACGGAAGGTAAGCAAGGCAAGGAAAAGCAAGGAAAGGCAAGGGTAACGGAAGGAATTGCACGGCAAGGGGAAACAAGGCTAAGGCACGGCAACGCAGGCTGGGCAATGCACGGCAAGGCAAGGAAAGGGTAACGCATGGGAAAGCACGTTCAGGCGAGGCAAGGCTAAGGCACGACAACGCAAGGCTAGGCAATGCACGGAAGGCAAGCAAAGAGTAACGGAAGTTAAGGAAGGCAAGGGAAAGCAAAGAAAGGCAAGTGTAACGGAAGGAACTGCACGGCAAGGGGAAACAAGGCTAAGGCACGACAACGCACGGCTAGGCAATGCACGGCAAGGCAAGCAAAGGGTAACGCAAGGCAATGCACGGTGAGGCTAGACAAGGCTAATGCACGAAAACGCAAGGCTAGGCAATGCACGACAATGCAAGGAAAGCTTAAAGCAAAGGAAGGCAAGGTCAGGTGAGATAAGGCAAAGGCACGACAACGCAAGGCTAGGCAATTCATGGAAGGCAAGCAAAGAGTAACGGAAGGTAAGGAAGGCAAGGAAAAGCAAGGAAAGGCAAGGGTAACGGAAGGAACGGCACGGCAAGGGGTAACAAGGCTAAGGCACGACAACGCACGCTAGGCAATGCACGGCAAGGCAAGGAAAGGGTAACGCATGGAAAAGCACGGTCAGGCGAGGCAAGGCTAAGGCACGACAACGCAAGGCTAGGCAATGCACGGAAGGCAAGCAAAGAGTAACGGAAGGTAAGGAAGGCAAGGGAAAGCAAGAAAAGGCAAGTGTAACGGAAGGAACGGCACGGTAAGGGGCAACAAGGCTAAGGCACGACAACGCACGCTAGGCAATGCACGGCAAGGCAAGGAAAGGGTAACGCATGGGAAAGCACGGTCAGGCGAGGCAAGGCTAAGGCATGAAAACGCAAGGCTAGGCAATGCACGGAAAGCAAGCAAAGAGTAACGGAACGCAAGGAAGGCAAGGGAAAGCAAGGGAAGGCAAGGGAAACGGAAGGAACGGCACGGCAAGGGGTAACAAGGCTAAGGCACGGCAACGCAGGCTGGGCAATGCACGGCAAGGCAAGGAAAGGGTAACGCAGGGGAAGGCACGGTCAGGTGAGGCAAGGATAAGGCACGACAATGCAAGGCTAGGCAATGCACGGCAAGGCAAGGAAAGAGTAACGGAAGGAAAGGAAGGCAAGTCAAAGCCAGGAAAGGCAAGTGTAACAAAAGGCACGCCACGGCAAGGGGAAACAAGGCTAAGGCACGACAACGCACGGCTAGGCAATGCACGGCAAGGCAAGGAAAGGGTAACGGAAGGCAAGGCACGGTGAGGCTAGGCAAGGCTAATGCACGACAACGCAAGGCTAGGCAATGCACGACAATGCAAGGAAAGCTTAAAGCAAAGGAAGGCACGGTCAGGCGAGATAAGGCTAAGGCACGACAACGCAAGGCTAGGCAATGCAGGGAAGGGAAGCATAGAGTAACGGAAGGTAAGCAAGGCAAGGAAAAACAAGGAAAGGCAAGGGTAACGGAAGGAATTGCACGGCAAGGGGAAACAAGGCTAAGGCACGGCAACGCAGGCTGGGCAATGCACGGCAAGGCAAGGAAAGGGTAACGCATGGGAAAGCACGTTCAGGCGAGGCAAGGCTAAGGCACGACAACGCAAGGCTAGGCAATGCACGGAAGGCAAGCAAAGAGTAACGGAAGGTAAGGAAGGCAAGGGAAAGCAAAGAAAGGCAAGTGTAACGGAAGGAACGGCACGGCAAGGGGAAACAAGGCTAAGGCACGACAACGCACGCTAGGCAATGCACGGCAAGGCAAGGAAAGGGTAACGCATGGGAAAGCACGGTCAGGCGAGGCAAGCCTAAGGCATGACAACGCAAGGCTAGGCAATGCACCACAATGCAAGGAAAGCTTAAAGCAAAGGAAGGCACGGTCAGGCGAGATAAGGCTAAGGAACGACAACGCAAGGCTAGGCAATGAAGGGAAGGCAAGCAAAGAGTAACGGAAGGTAAGGAAGGCAAGGGAAAGCAAGGAAAGGCAATGGTAACGGAAGGAACGGCACGGCAAGGGGAAACAAGGCTAAGGCACGACAACGCAGGGCTAGGCAATGCACGGCAAGGCAAGGAAAGAGTAACGAAAGGAAAGGAAGGCAAGGCAAAGCCAGGCAAGGCAAGTGTAACAAAAGGCACGCAACGGCAAGGGGAAACAAGGCTAAGGCACGACAACACACGGCTAGGAAATGCACGGCAAGGCAAGGAAAGGGTAACGCAAGGCAAGGCACGGTGAGGCTAGGCAAGGCTAATGCACGACAACGCAAGGCTAGGCAAGGCACGACAATGCAAGTAAAGCTTAAAGCAAAGGAAGGCACGGTCAGGCGAGATAAGGCTAAGGAACGACAACGCAAGGCTAGGCAATGAAGGGAAGGCAAGCAAAGAGTAAGGGAAGGTAAGGAAGGCAAGGGAAAGCAAGGAAAGGCAATGGTAACGGAAGGAACGGCACGGCAAGGGGAAACAAGTCTAAGGCACGACAACGCACGCTAGGCAATGCACGGCAAGGCAAGGAAAGGGTAACGCATGGGAAAGCACGGTCAGGGGAGGCAAGGCTAAGGCACGACAACGCAAGGCTTGGCAATGCACAGAAGGCAACTAAAGAGTAACGGAAGGTAAGGAAGGCAAGGGAAAGCAAAGAAAGGCAAGTGTAACGGAAGGAACGGCACGGCAAGGGGAAACAAGGCTAAGGCACGACAACGCACGCTAGGCAAGGAAAGGGTAACGCATGGGAAAGCACGGTCAGGCGAGGCAAGGCTAAGGAAAGCCATCGCAAGGCTAGGCAATGCACGGAAAGCAAGCAAGGAGTAACGGAATGCAAGGAAGGAAAGGGAAAGCAAGGGAAGGCAAGGGTAACGGAAGGAACGGCACGGCAAGGGGAAACAAGTCTAAGGCACGACACCGAACGCTAGGCAATGAACGGCAAGGCAAGGCAAGGGTAACGCATTTGAAAGCACGGTCAGGCGAGGCAACGCTAAGGCACGACAACGCAAGGCTAGGCAATGCACGGAAGGCAAGCAAAGAGTAACGGAAGGTAAGGAAGGCAAGGGAAAGGAAGGAAAGGCAAGTGTAACGGAAGGAACGGCACGGCAAGCGGAAACAAGGCTAAGGCACGACAACGCACGGCTAGGCAATGCACGGAAGGCAAGGAAAGGGTAACGCATGGGAAAGCACGGTCAGGCGATGCAAGGCTAATGCATGACAACGCAAGGCTAGGCAATGCACGGAAAGCAAGCAAAGAGTAACGGAACGCAAGGAAGGCAAGGGAAAGCAAGGGAAGGCAAGGGTAACGGAAGGAACGGCACTGTAAGGGGTAACAAGTCTAAGGCACGGCAACGCAGGGCTAGGCAATGCACGGCAAGGCAAGGAAAGGGTAACGCAGGGGAAGGCACGGTCAGGTGAGGCAAGGATAAGGCACGACAATGCAAGGCTAGGCAATGCACGGCAAGGCAAGGAAAGAGTAACGGAAGGAAAGGAAGGCAAGTCAAAGCCAGGAAAGGCAAGTGTAACAAAAGGCACGCCACGGCAAGGGGAAACAAGGCTAAGGCACGACAACGCACGGCTAGGCAATGCACGGCAAGGCAAGGAAAGCGTAACGGAAGGCAAGGCACGGTGAGGCTAGGCAAGGCTAATGCACGACAACGCAAGGCTAGGCAATGCACGACAATGCAAGGAAAGCTTAAAGCAAAGGAAGGCACGGTCAGGCGAGATAAGGCTAAGGCACGACAACGCAAGGCTAGGCAATGCAGGGAAGGGAATCATAGAGTAACGGAAGGTAAGCAAGGCAAGGAAAAGCAAGGAAAGGCAAGGGTAACGGAAGGAATTGCACGGCAAGGGGAAACAAGGCTAAGGCACGGCAACGCAGGCTGGGCAATGCACGGCAAGGCAAGGAAAGGGTAACGCATGGGAAAGCACGTTCAGGCGAGGCAAGGCTAAGGCACGACAACGCAAGGCTAGGCAATGCACGGAAGGCAAGCAAAGAGTAACGGAAGTTAAGGAAGGCAAGGGAAAGCAAAGAAAGGCAAGTGTAACGGAAGGAACTGCACGGCAAGGGGAAACAAGGCTAAGGCACGACAACGCACGGCTAGGCAATGCACGGCAAGGCAAGCAAAGGGTAACGCAAGGCAATGCACGGTGAGGCTAGACAAGGCTAATGCACGAAAACGCAAGGCTAGGCAATGCACGACAATGCAAGGAAAGCTTAAAGCAAAGGAAGGCAAGGTCAGGCGAGATAAGGCAAAGGCACGACAACGCAAGGCTAGGCAATTCATGGAAGGCAAGCAAAGAGTAACGGAAGGTAAGGAAGGCAAGGAAAAGCAAGGAAAGGCAAGGGTAACGGAAGGAACGGCACGGCAAGGGGGAAGAAGTGTAAGGCACGACACCGAACGCTAGGCAATGAACGGCAAGGCAAGGAAAGGGTAACGCATGGGAAAGCACGGTCAGGCGAGGCAAGGCTAAGGCACGACAACGCAAGGCTAGGCAATGCACGGAAGGCAAGCAAAGAGTAACGGAAGGTAAGGAAGGCAAGGGAAAGCAAGAAAAGGCAAGTGTAACGGAAGGAACGGCACGGTAAGGGGCAACAAGTCTAAGGCACGACAACGCACGCTAGGCAATGCACGGCAAGGCAAGGAAAGGGTAACGCATGGGAAAGCACGGTCAGGCGAGGCAAGGCTAAGGCATGAAAACGCAAGGCTAGGCAATGCACGGAAAGCAAGCAAAGAGTAACGGAACGCAAGGAAGGCAAGGGAAAGCAAGGGAAGGCAAGGGAAACGGAAGGAACGGCACGGCAAGGGGTAACAAGGCTAAGGCACGGCAACGCAGGCTGGGCAATGCACGGCAAGGCAAGGAAAGGGTAACGCAGGGGAAGGCACGGTCAGGTGAGGCAAGGATAAGGCACGACAATGCAAGGCTAGGCAATGCACGGCAAGGCAAGGAAAGAGTAACGGAAGGAAAGGAAGGCAAGTCAAAGCCAGGAAAGGCAAGTGTAACAAAAGGCACGCCACGGCAAGGGGAAACAAGGCTAAGGCACGACAACGCACGGCTAGGCAATGCACGGCAAGGCAAGGAAAGGGTAACGGAAGGCAAGGCACGGTGAGGCTAGGCAAGGCTAATGCACGACAACGCAAGGCTAGGCAATGCACGACAATGCAAGGAAAGCTTAAAGCAAAGGAAGGCACGGTCAGGCGAGATAAGGCTAAGGCACGACAACGCAAGGCTAGGCAATGCAGGGAAGGGAAGCATAGAGTAACGGAAGGTAAGCAAGGCAAGGAAAAGCAAGGAAAGGCAAGGGTAACGGAAGGAATTGCACGGCAAGGGGAAACAAGGCTAAGGCACGGCAACGCAGGCTGGGCAATGCACGGCAAGGCAAGGAAAGGGTAACGCATGGGAAAGCACGTTCAGGCGAGGCAAGGCTAAGGCACGACAACGCAAGGCTAGGCAATGCACGGAAGGCAAGCAAAGAGTAACGGAAGTTAAGGAAGGCAAGGGAAAGCAAAGAAAGGCAAGTGTAACGGAAGGAACTGCACGGCAAGGGGAAACAAGGCTAAGGCACGACAATGCACGGCTAGGCAATGCACGGCAAGGCAAGCAAAGGGTAACGCAAGGCAATGCACGGTGAGGCTAGACAAGGCTAATGCACGAAAACGCAAGGCTAGGCAATGCACGACAATGCAAGGAAAGCTTAAAGCAAAGGAAGGCAAGGTCAGGCGAGATAAGGCAAAGGCACGACAACGCAAGGCTAGGCAATTCAGGGAAGGCAAGCAAAGAGTAACGGAAGGTAAGGAAGGCAAGGAAAAGCAAGGAAAGGCAAGGGTAACGGAAGGAACGGCACGGCAAGGGGGAAGAAGTGTAAGGCACGACACCGAACGCTAGGCAATGAACGGCAAGGCAAGGAAAGGGTAACGCATGGGAAAGCACGGTCAGGCGAGGCAAGGGTAAGGCACGACAACGCAAGGCTAGGCAATGCACGGAAGGCAAGCAAAGAGTAACGGAAGGTAAGGAAGGCAAGGGAAAGCAAGAAAAGGCAAGTGTAACGGAAGGAACGGCACGGTAAGGGGCAACAAGGCTAAGGCACGACAACGCACGCTAGGCAATGCACGGCAAGGCAAGGAAAGGGTAACGCATGGGAAAGCACGGTCAGGCAAGGCAAGGCTAAGGCATGAAAACGCAAGGCTAGGCAATGCACGGAAAGCAAGCAAAGAGTAACGGAACGCAAGGAAGGCAAGGGAAAGCAAGGGAAGGCAAGGGAAACGGAAGGAACGGCACGGCAAGGGGTAAGAAGGCTAAGGCACGACAACGCAGGGCTAGGCAATGCACGGCAAGGCAAGGAAAGGGTAACGCAGGGGAAGGCACGGTCAGGTGAGGCAAGGATAAGGCACGACAATGCAAGGCTAGGCAATGCCCGGCAAGGCAAGTAAAGAGTAACGGAAGGAAAGGAAGGCAAGGCAAAGCCAGGCAAGGCAAGTGTAACAAAAGGCACGCCACGGCAAGGGGAATCAAGGCTAAGGCACGACAACGCACGGCTAGGCAATGCACGGCAAGGCAAGGAAAGGGTAACGCAAGGCAAGGCACGGTGAGGCTAGGCAAGGCTAATGCACGACAACGGAAGGCTAGGCAATGCACGACAATGCAAGGAAAGCTTAAAGCAAAGGAAGGCACGGTCAGGCGAGATAAGGCTAAGGCACGACAACGCAAGGCTAGGCAATGCACGGAAGGCAAGCAAAGAGTAACGGAAGGTAAGGAAGGCAAGGGAAAGCAAAGAAAGGCAAGTGTAACGGAAGGAACGGCACGGCAAGGGGAAACAAGGCTAAGGCACGACAACGCACGCTAGGCAATGAACGGCAAGGCAAGGAAAGGGTAACGCATGGGAAAGCACGGTCAGGCGAGGCAAGCCTAAGGCATGACAACGCAAGGCTAGGCAATGCACGGAAAGCAAGCAAAGAGTAACGGAACGCAAGGAAGGCAAGGGAAAGCAAGGGAAGGCAAGGGTAACGGAAGGAACGGCACGGCAAGGGGTAACAAGGCTAAGGCACGACAACGCAGGGCTAGGCAATGCACGGCAAGGCAAGGAAAGAGTAACGGAAGGAAAGGAAGGCAAGGCAAAGCCAGGCAAGGCAAGTGTAACAAAAGGCACGCAACGGCAAGGGGAAACAAGGCTAAGGCACGACAACACACGGCTAGGAAATGCACGGCAAGGCAAGGAAAGGGTAACGCAAGGCAAGGCACGGTGAGGCTAGGCAAGGCTAATGCACGACAACGCAAGGCTAGGCAATGCACGACAATGCAAGTAAAGCTTAAAGCAAAGGAAGGCACGGTCAGGCGAGATAAGGCTAAGGCACGACAACGCAAGGCTAGGCAATGCACGGAAGGCAAGCAAAGAGTAACGGAAGGTAAGGAAGGCAAGGGAAAGCAAAGAAAGGCAATGGTAACGGAAGGAACGGCACGGCAAGGGGAAACAAGGCTAAGGCACGACAACGCAGGGCTAGGCAATGCACGGCAAGGCAAGGAAAGAGTAACGAAAGGAAAGGAAGGCAAGGCAAAGCCAGGCAAGGCAAGTGTAACAAAAGGCACGCAACGGCAAGGGGAAACAAGGCTAAGGCACGACAACACACGGCTAGGAAATGCACGGCAAGGCAAGGAAAGGGTAACGCAAGGCAAGGCACGGTGAGGCTAGGCAAGGCTAATGCACGACAACGCAAGGCTAGGCAAGGCACGACAATGCAAGTAAAGCTTAAAGCAAAGGAAGGCACGGTCAGGCGAGATAAGGCTAAGGAACGACAACGCAAGGCTAGGCAATGAAGGGAAGGCAAGCAAAGAGTAACGGAAGGTAAGGAAGGCAAGGGAAAGCAAGGAAAGGCAATGGTAACGGAAGGAACGGCACGGCAAGGGGAAACAAGTCTAAGGCACGACAACGCACGCTAGGCAATGCACGGCAAGGCAAGGAAAGGGTAACGCATGGGAAAGCACGGTCAGGGGAGGCAAGGCTAAGGCACGACAACGCAAGGCTTGGCAATGCACAGAAGGCAAGTAAAGAGTAACGGAAGGTAAGGAAGGCAAGGGAAAGCAAAGAAAGGCAAGTGTAACGGAAGGAACGGCACGGCAAGGGGAAACAAGGCTAAGGCACGACAACGCACGCTAGGCAATGCACGGCAAGGCAAGGCAAGGGTAACGCATGGGAAAGCACGGTCAGGCGAGGCAAGGCTAAGGAAAGCCAACGCAAGGCTAGGCAATGCACGGAAAGCAAGCAAGGAGTAACGGAATGCAAGGAAGGAAAGGGAAAGCAAGGGAAGGCAAGGGTAACGGAAGGAACGGCACGGCAAGGGGAAACAAGTCTAAGGCACGACACCGAACGCTAGGCAATGAACGGCAAGGCAAGGCAAGGGTAACGCATGGGAAAGCACGGTCAGGCGATGCAAGGCTAATGCATGACAACGCAAGGCTAGGCAATGCACGGAAAGCAAGCAAAGAGTAACGGAACGCAAGGAAGGCAAGGGAAAGCAAGGGAAGGCAAGGGTAACGGAAGGAACGGCACTGTAAGGGGTAACAAGTCTAAGGCACGGCAACGCAGGGCTAGGCAATGCACGGCAAGGCAAGGAAAGGGTAACGCAGGGGAAGGCACGGTCAGGTGAGGCAAGGATAAGGCACGACAATGCAAGGCTAGGCAATGCACGGCAAGGCAAGGAAAGAGTAACGGAAGGAAAGGAAGGCAAGTCAAAGCCAGGAAAGGCAAGTGTAACAAAAGGCACGCCACGGCAAGGGGAAACAAGGCTAAGGCACGACAACGCACGGCTAGGCAATGCACGGCAAGGCAAGGAAAGGGTAACGGAAGGCAAGGCACGGTGAGGCTAGGCAAGGCTAATGCACGACAACGCAAGGCTAGGCAATGCACGACAATGCAAGGAAAGCTTAAAGCAAAGGAAGGCACGGTCAGGCGAGATAAGGCTAAGGCACGACAACGCAAGGCTAGGCAATGCAGGGAAGGGAAGCATAGAGTAACGGAAGGTAAGCAAGCAAGGAAAAGCAAGGAAAGGCAAGGGTAACGGCAGGAATTGCACGGCAAGGGGAAACAAGGCTAAGGCACGGCAACGCAGGCTGGGCAATGCACGGCAAGGCAAGGAAAGGGTAACGCATGGGAAAGCACGTTCAGGCGAGGCAAGGCTAAGGCACGACAACGCAAGGCTAGGCAATGCACGGAAGGCAAGCAAAGAGTAACGGAAGTTAAGGAAGGCAAGGGAAAGCAAAGAAAGGCAAGTGTAACGGAAGGAACTGCACGGCAAGGGGAAACAAGGCTAAGGCACGACAACGCACGGCTAGGCAATGCACGGCAAGGCAAGCAAACGGTAACGCAAGGCAATGCACGGTGAGGCTAGACAAGGCTAATGCACGAAAACGCAAGGCTAGGCAATGCACGACAATGCAAGGAAAGCTTAAAGCAAAGGAAGGCAAGGTCAGGTGAGATAAGGCAAAGGCACGACAACGCAAGGCTAGGCAATTCATGGAAGGCAAGCAAAGAGTAACGGAAGGTAAGGAAGGCAAGGAAAAGCAAGGAAAGGCAAGGGTAACGGAAGGAACGGCACGGCAAGGGGGAAGAAGTGTAAGGCACGACACCGAACGCTAGGCAATGAACGGCAAGGCAAGGAAAGGGTAACGCATGGGAAAGCACGGTCAGGCGAGGCAAGGCTAAGGCACGACAACGCAAGGCTAGGCAATGCACGGAAGGCAAGCAAAGAGTAACGGAAGGTAAGGAAGGCAAGGGAAAGCAAGAAAAGGCAAGTGTAACGGAAGGAACGGCACGGTAAGGGGCAACAAGGCTAAGGCACGACAACGCACGCTAGGCAATGCACGGCAAGGCAAGGAAAGGGTAACGCATGGGAAAGCACGGTCAGGCGAGGCAAGGCTAAGGCATGAAAACGCAAGGCTAGGCAATGCACGGAAAGCAAGCAAAGAGTAACGGAACGCAAGGAAGGCAAGGGAAAGCAAGGGAAGGCAAGGGAAACGGAAGGAGCGGCACGGCAAGGGGTAACAAGGCTAAGGCACGGCAACGCAGGCTGGGCAATGCACGGCAAGTCAAGGAAAGGGTAACGCATGGGAAAGCACGGTCAGGCGAGGCAAGGCTAAGGAAAGCCAACGCAAGGCTAGGCAATGCACGGAAAGCAAGCAAGGAGTAACGGAATGCAAGGAAGGAAAGGGAAAGCAAGGGAAGGCAAGGGTAACGGAAGGAACGGCACGGCAAGGGGAAACAAGGCTAAGGCACGACAACGCACGCTAGGCAATGCACGACAAGGCAAGGAAAGGGTAACGCATGGGAAAGCACGGTCAGGCGAGGCAAGGCAGAAAGCCAACGCAAGGCTAGGCAATGCACGGAAAGCAAGCAAGGAGTAACGGAATGCAAGGAAGGAAAGGGAAAGCAAGGGAAGGCAAGGGTAACGGAAGGAACGGCACGGCAAGGGGTAACAAGGCTAAGGCACGACAACACACGGCTAGGAAATGCACGGCAAGGCAAGGAAAGGGTAACGCAAGGCAAGGCACGGTGAGGCTAGGCAAGGTTAATGCACGACAACGCAAGGCTAGGCAATGCACGACAATGCAAGGAAAGCTTAAAGCAAAGGAAGGCACGGTCAGGCGAGATAAGGCTAAGGCACGACAACGCAAGTCTAGGCAATGCACGGAAGGCAAGCAAAGAGTAACGGAAGGTAAGGAAGGCAAGGGAAAGCAAGGAAAGGCAATGGTAACGGAAGGAACGGCACGGCAAGGGGAAACAAGGCTAAGGCACGACAACGCACGCTAGGCAATGCACGGCAAGGCAAGGAAAGGGTAACGCATGGGAAAGCACGGTCAGGCGAGGCAAGGCTAAGGCACGACAACCCAAGGCTAGGCAATGCACGGAAGGCAAGCAAAGAGAAACGGAAGGTAAGGAAGGAAAGGGAAAGCAAAGAAAGGCAAGTGTAACGGAAGGAACGGCACGGCAAGGGGAAACAAGGCTAAGGCACGACAAGGCACGGCTAGGCAATGCACGGCAAGGCAAGCAAACGGTAACGCAAGGAAAGGCACGGTGAGGCTAGGCAAGGCTAATGCACGAAAACGCATGGCTAGGCGATGCACGACAATGCAACAAAGCTTAAAGCAAAGGAAGGCAAGGTCAGGCGAGATAAGGCTAAGGCACGACAACGCAAGGCTAGGAAATTCAGGGAAGGCAAGTAAAGAGTAACGGAAGGTAAGCAAGGCAAGGAAAAGGAAGGAAAGGCCAGGGTAACGGAAGGAACGGCACGGCAAGGGGAAACAAGGCTAAGGCACGGCAACGCAGGCTAGGCAATGCACGGCAAGGCAAGGAAAGGGTAACGCATGGGAAAGCACGTTCAGGCGAGGCAAGGCTAAGGCACAACAACGCAAGGCTAGGCAATGCACGGAAAGCAAGCAAAGAGTAACGGAACGCAAGGAAGGCAAGGGAAAGCAAGGGAAGGCAAGGGTAACGGAAGGAACGGCACGGCTAGGGGTAAGAAGGCTAAGGCACGACAACGCAGGGCTAGGCAATGCACGGCAAGGCAAGGAAAGGGTAACGCAGGGGAAGGCACGGTCAGGTGAGGCAAGGATAAGGCACGACAATGCAAGGCTAGGCAATGCACGGCAAGGCAAAGAAAGAGTACCGGAAGGAAAGGAAGGCAAGGCAAAGCCAGGCAAGGCAAGTGTAACAAAAGGCACGCCACCGCAAGGGGGATCAAGGCTAAGGCACGACAACGCACGGCTAGGCAATGCACGGCAAGGCAAGGAAAGGGTAACGCAAGGCAAGGCACGGTGAGGCTAGGCAAGGCTAATGCACGACAACGCAAGGCTAGGCAATGCACGACAATGCAAGGAAAGCTTAAAGCAAAGGAAGGCACGGTCAGGCGAGATAAGGCTAAGGCACGACAACGCAAGGTTAGGCAATGCACGGAAGGCAAGCAAAGAGTAACGGAAGGTAAGGAAGGCAAGGGAAAGCAAAGAAAGGCAAGTGTAACGGAAGGAACGGCACGGCAAGGGGAAACAAGGCTATGGCACGACAACGCAGGGCTAGGCAATGCACGGCAAGGCAAGGAAAGGGTAACGCATGGGAAAGCACGGTCAGGCGAGGCAAGGCTAAGGAAAGCCAACGCAAGGCTAGGCAATGCACGGAAAGCAAGCAGGGAGTAACGGAATGCAAGGAAGGAAAGGGAAAACAAGGGAAGGCAAGGGTAACGGAAGGAACGGCACGGCAAGGGGTAACAAGGCTAAGGCACGACAACACACGGCTAGGAAATGCACGGCAAGGCAAGGAAAGGGTAACGCAAGGCAAGGCACGGTGAGGCTAGGCAAGGTTAATGCACGACAACGCAAGGCTAGGCAATGCAAGACAATGCAAGGAAAGCTTAAAGCAAAGGAAGGCACGGTCAGGCGAGATAAGGCTAAGGAACGACAACGCAAGGCTAGGCAATTCAGGGAAGGCAAGCAAAGAGTAACGGAAGGTAAGCAAGGCAAGGAAAAGGAAGGAAAGGCCAGGGTAACGGAAGGAACGGCACGGGAAGGGGAAACAAGTCTAAGGCACGACACCGAACGCTAGGCAATGAACGGCAAGGAAGGGAAAGGGTAACGCATTTGAAAGCACGGTCAGGCGAGGCAACGCTAAGGCACGACAACGCAAGGCTAGGCAATGCACGGAAGGCAAGCAAAGAGTAACGGAAGGTAAGGAAGGCAAGGGAAAGCAAGGAAAGGCAAGTGTAACGGAAGGAACGGCACGGCAAATGGAAACAAGGCTAAGGCACGACAACGCACGCTAGCCAATGCACGGCAAGGCAAGGAAAGGGTAACGCATGGGAAAGCACGGTCAGTCGAGGCAAGGCTAAGGCATGACAACGCAAGGCTAGGCATTGCACGGAAGGCAAGCAAAGAGTAACGGAATGCAAGGAAGCCAAGGGAAAGCAAGGGAAGGCAAGGGTAACGGAAGGAAGACACGGCAATGGGAAACTAGGCTAAGGCACGACAACGCAGGGCCAGGCAATGCACGGCAAGTCAAGGAAAGGGTAACGCAGGGGAAGGCACGGTCAGGTGAGGCAAGGATAAGGCACGACAATGCAAGGCTAGGCAATGCACGGCAAAGCAAGTAAAGAGTAACGGAATGAAAGAAAGGCAAGGCAAAGCCAGGCAAGGCAAGTGTAACAAAAGGCACGCCACGGCAAGGGGAATCAAGGCTAAGGCACGACAACGCACGGCTAGGCAATGCACGGCAAGGCAAGGAAAGGGTAACGCAAGGCAAGGCACGGTGAGGCTAGGCAAGGTTAATGCACGACAACGCAAGGCTAGGCAATGCACGACAATGCAAGGAAAGCTTAAAGCAAAGGAAGGCACGGTCAGGCGAGATAAGGCTAATGCACGACAACGCAAGGCTAGGCAATGCACGGAAGGCAAGCAAAGAGTAACGGAAGGTAAGGAAGGCAAGGGAAAGCAAAGAAAGGCAAGTGTAACGGAAGGAACGGCACGGCAAGGGGAAACAAGGCTAAGGCACGACAACGCACGCTAGGCAATGCACGGCAAGGCAAGGAAAGGGTAACGCATGGGAAAGCACGGTCAGGCGAGGCAAGCCTAAGGCATGACAACGCAAGGCTAGGCAATGCACCACAATGCAAGGAAAGCTTAAAGCAAAGGAAGGCACGGTCAGGCGAGATAAGGCTAAGGAACGACAACGCAAGGCTAGGCAATGAAGGGAAGGCAAGCAAAGAGTAACGGAAGGTAAGGAAGGCAAGGGAAAGCAAGGAAAGGCAATGGTAACGGAAGGAACGGCACGGCAAAGGGAAACAAGGCTAAGGCACGACAACACACGGCTAGGAAATGCACGGCAAGGCAAGGAAAGGGTAACGCAAGGCAAGGCACGGTGAGGCTAGGCAAGGCTAATGCACGACAACGCAAGGCTAGGCAAGGCACGACAATGCAAGTAAAGCTTAAAGCAAAGGAAGGCACGGTCAGGCGAGATAAGGCTAAGGAACGACAACGCAAGGCTAGGCAATGAAGGGAAGGCAAGCAAAGAGTATCGGAAGGTAAGGAAGGCAAGGGAAAGCAAGGAAAGGCAATGGTAACGGAAGGAACGGCACGGCAAGGGGAAACAAGTCTAAGGCACGACAACGCACGCTAGGCAATGCACGGCAAGGCAAGGAAAGGGTAACGCATGGGAAAGCACGGTCAGGGGAGGCAAGGCTAAGGCACGACAACGCAAGGCTTGGCAATGCACAGAAGGCAAGTAAAGAGTAACGGAAGGTAAGGAAGGCAAGGGAAAGCAAAGAAAGGCAAGTGTAACGGAAGGAACGGCACGGCAAGGGGAAACAAGGCTAAGGCACGACAACGCACGCTAGGCAATGCACGGCAAGGCAAGGCAAGGGTAACGCATGGGAAAGCACGGTCAGGCGAGGCAAGGCTAAGGAAAGCCAACGCAAGGCTAGGCAATGCACGGAAAGCAAGCAAGGAGTAACGGAATGCAAGGAAGGAAAGGGAAAGCAAGGGAAGGCAAGGGTAACGGAAGGAACGGCACGGCAAGGGGAAACAAGTCTAAGGCACGACACCGAACGCTAGGCAATGAACGGCAAGGCAAGGCAAGGGTAACGCATTTGAAAGCACGGTCAGGCGAGGCAACGCTAAGGCACGACAACGCAAGGCTAGGCAATGCACGGAAAGCAAGCAAAGAGTAACGGAACGCAAGGAAGGCAAGGGAAAGCAAGGGAAGGCAAGGGTAACGGAAGGAACGGCACTGTAAGGGGTAACAAGTCTAAGGCACGGCAACGCAGGGCTAGGCAATGCACGGCAAGGCAAGGAAAGGGTAACGCAGGGGAAGGCACGGTCAGGTGAGGCAAGGATAAGGCACGACAATGCAAGGCTAGGCAATGCACGGCAAGGCAAGGAAAGAGTAACGGAAGGAAAGGAAGGCAAGTCAAAGCCAGGAAAGGCAAGTGTAACAAAAGGCACGCCACGGCAAGGGGAAACAAGGCTAAGGCACGACAACGCACGGCTAGGCAATGCACGGCAAGGCAAGGAAAGCGTAACGGAAGGCAAGGCACGGTGAGGCTAGGCAAGGCTAATGCACGACAACGCAAGGCTAGGCAATGCACGACAATGCAAGGAAAGCTTAAAGCAAAGGAAGGCACGGTCAGGCGAGATAAGGCTAAGGCACGACAACGCAAGGCTAGGCAATGCAGGGAAGGGAATCATAGAGTAACGGAAGGTAAGCAAGGCAAGGAAAAGCAAGGAAAGGCAAGGGTAACGGAAGGAATTGCACGGCAAGGGGAAACAAGGCTAAGGCACGGCAACGCAGGCTGGGCAATGCACGGCAAGGCAAGGAAAGGGTAACGCATGGGAAAGCACGTTCAGGCGAGGCAAGGCTAAGGCACGACAACGCAAGGCTAGGCAATGCACGGAAGGCAAGCAAAGAGTAACGGAAGTTAAGGAAGGCAAGGGAAAGCAAAGAAAGGCAAGTGTAACGGAAGGAACTGCACGGCAAGGGGAAACAAGGCTAAGGCACGACAACGCACGGCTAGGCAATGCACGGCAAGGCAAGCAAAGGGTAACGCAAGGCAATGCACGGTGAGGCTAGACAAGGCTAATGCACGAAAACGCAAGGCTAGGCAATGCACGACAATGCAAGGAAAGCTTAAAGCAAAGGAAGGCAAGGTCAGGTGAGATAAGGCAAAGGCACGACAACGCAAGGCTAGGCAATTCATGGAAGGCAAGCAAAGAGTAACGGAAGGTAAGGAAGGCAAGGAAAAGCAAGGAAAGGCAAGGGTAACGGAAGGAACGGCACGGCAAGGGGGAAGAAGTGTAAGGCACGACACCGAACGCTAGGCAATGAACGGCAAGGCAAGGAAAGGGTAACGCATGGGAAAGCACGGTCAGGCGAGGCAAGGCTAAGGCACGACAACGCAAGGCTAGGCAATGCACGGAAGGCAAGCAAAGAGTAACGGAAGGTAAGGAAGGCAAGGGAAAGCAAGAAAAGGCAAGTGTAACGGAAGGAACGGCACGGTAAGGGGCAACAAGGCTAAGGCACGACAACGCACGCTAGGCAATGCACGGCAAGGCAAGGAAAGGGTAACGCATGGGAAAGCACGGTCAGGCGAGGCAAGGCTAAGGCATGAAAACGCAAGGCTAGGCAATGCACGGAAAGCAAGCAAAGAGTAACGGAACGCAAGGAAGGCAAGGGAAAGCAAGGGAAGGCAAGGGAAACGGAAGGAACGGCACGGCAAGGGGTAACAAGGCTAAGGCACGGCAACGCAGGCTGGGCAATGCACGGCAAGGCAAGGAAAGGGTAACGCAGGGGAAGGCACGGTCAGGTGAGGCAAGGATAAGGCACGACAATGCAAGGCTAGGCAATGCACGGCAAGGCAAGGAAAGAGTAACGGAAGGAAAGGAAGGCAAGTCAAAGCCAGGAAAGGCAAGTGTAACAAAAGGCACGCCACGGCAAGGGGAAACAAGGCTAAGGCACGACAACGCACGGCTAGGCAATGCACGGCAAGGCAAGGAAAGGGTAACGGAAGGCAAGGCACGGTGAGGCTAGGCAAGGCTAATGCACGACAACGCAAGGCTAGGCAATGCACGACAATGCAAGGAAAGCTTAAAGCAAAGGAAGGCACGGTCAGGCGAGATAAGGCTAAGGCACGACAACGCAAGGCTAGGCAATGCAGGGAAGGGAAGCATAGAGTAACGGAAGGTAAGCAAGGCAAGGAAAAGCAAGGAAAGGCAAGGGTAACGGAAGGAATTGCACGGCAAGGGGAAACAAGGCTAAGGCACGGCAACGCAGGCTGGGCAATGCACGGCAAGGCAAGGAAAGGGTAACGCATGGGAAAGCACGTTCAGGCGAGGCAAAGCTAAGGCACGACAACGCAAGGCTAGGCAATGCACGGAAGGCAAGCAAAGAGTAACGGAAGGTAAGGAAGGCAAGGGAAAGCAAAGAAAGGCAAGTGTAACGGAAGGAACGGCACGGCAAGGGGAAACAAGGCTAAGGGACGACAACGCACGCTAGGCAATGCACGGCAAGGCAAGGAAAGGGTAACGCATGGGAAAGCACGGTCAGGCGAGGCAAGCCTAAGGCATGACAACGCAAGGCTAGGCAATGCACCACAATGCAAGGAAAGCTTAAAGCAAAGGAAGGCACGGTCAGGCGAGATAAGGCTAAGGAACGACAACGCAAGGCTAGGCAATGAAGGGAAGGCAAGCAAAGAGTAACGGAAGGTAAGGAAGGCAAGGGAAAGCAAGGAAAGGCAATGGTAACGGAAGGAACGGCACGGCAAGGGGAAACAAGGCTAAGGCACGACAACGCAGGGCTAGGCAATGCACGGCAAGGCAAGGAAAGAGTAACGAAAGGAAAGGAAGGCAAGGCAAAGCCAGGCAAGGCAAGTGTAAGAAAAGGCACGCAACGGCAAGGGGAAACAAGGCTAAGGCACGACAACACACGGCTAGGAAATGCACGGCAAGGCAAGGAAAGGGTAACGCAAGGCAAGGCACGGTGAGGCTAGGCAAGGCTAATGCACGACAACGCAAGGCTAGGCAAGGCACGACAATGCAAGTAAAGCTTAAAGCAAAGGAAGGCACGGTCAGGCGAGATAAGGCTAAGGAACGACAACGCAAGGCTAGGCAATGAAGGGAAGGCAAGCAAAGAGTAAGGGAAGGTAAGGAAGGCAAGGGAAAGCAAGGAAAGGCAATGGTAACGGAAGGAACGGCACGGCAAGGGGAAACAAGTCTAAGGCACGACAACGCACGCTAGGCAATGCACGGCAAGGCAAGGAAAGGGTAACGCATGGGAAAGCACGGTCAGGGGAGGCAAGGCTAAGGCACGACAACGCAAGGCTTGGCAATGCACAGAAGGCAAGTAAAGAGTAACGGAAGGTAAGGAAGGCAAGGGAAAGCAAAGAAAGGCAAGTGTAACGGAAGGAACGGCACGGCAAGGGGAAACAAGGCTAAGACACGACAACGCACGCTAGGCAATGCACGGCAAGGCAAGGCAAGGGTAACGCATGGGAAAGCACGGTCAGGCGAGGCAAGGCTAAGGAAAGCCAACGCAAGGCTAGGCAATGCACGGAAAGCAAGCAAGGAGTAACGGAATGCAAGGAAGGAAAGGGAAAGCAAGGGAAGGCAAGGGTAACGGAAGGAACGGCACGGCAAGGGGAAACAAGTCTAAGGCACGACACCGAACGCTAGGCAATGAACGGCAAGGCAAGGCAAGGGTAACGCATTTGAAAGCACGGTCAGGCGAGGCAACGCTAAGGCACGACAACGCAAGGCTAGGCAATGCACGGAAGGCAAGCAAAGAGTAACGGAAGGTAAGGAAGGCAAGGGAAAGGAAGGAAAGGCAAGTGTAACGGAAGGAACGGCACGGCAAGCGGAAACAAGGCTAAGGCACGACAACGCAGGGCTAGGCAATGCACGGCAAGGCAAGGAAAGGGTAACGCAGGGGAAGGCACGGTGAGGCTAGGCAAGGCTAATGCACGACAACGCAAGGCTAGGCAATGCACGACAATGCAAGGAAAGCTTAAAGCAAAGGAAGGCACGGTCAGGCGAGATAAGGCTAAGGCACGACAACGCAAGGCTAGGCAATGCAGGGAAGGGAATCATAGAGTAACGGAAGGTAAGCAAGGCAAGGAAAAGCAAGGAAAGGCAAGGGTAACGGAAGGAATTGCACGGCAAGGGGAAACAAGGCTAAGGCACGGCAACGCAGGCTGGGCAATGCACGGCAAGGCAAGGAAAGGGTAACGCATGGGAAAGCACGTTCAGGCGAGGCAAGGCTAAGGCACGACAACGCAAGGCTAGGCAATGCACGGAAGGCAAGCAAAGAGTAACGGAAGTTAAGGAAGGCAAGGGAGAAAGGCAAGGGTAACGGAAGGAATTGCACGGCAAGGGGAAACAAGGCTAAGGCACGGCAACGCAGGCTGGGCAATGCACGGCAAGGCAAGGAAAGGGTAACGCATGGGAAAGCACGTTCAGGCGAGGCAAGGCTAAGGCACGACAACGCAAGGCTAGGCAATGCACGGAAGGCAAGCAAAGAGTAACGGAAGTTAAGGAAGGCAAGGGAAAGCAAGGCAAGGCAAGGGTAACGGAAGGAAAGACACGGCAAGGGGAAACAAGGCTAAGGCACGACAATGCACGGCTAGGCAATGCACGGCAAGGCAAGCAAAGGGTAACGCAAGGCAATGCACGGTGAGGCTAGACAAGGCTAATGCACGAAAACGCAAGGCTAGGCAATGCACGACAATGCAAGGAAAGCTTAAAGCAAAGGAAGGCAAGGTCAGGCGAGATAAGGCAAAGGCACGACAACGCAAGGCTAGGCAATTCAGGGAAGGCAAGCAAAGAGTAACGGAAGGTAAGGAAGGCAAGGAAAAGCAAGGAAAGGCAAGGGTAACGGAAGGAACGGCACGGCAAGGGGGAAGAAGTGTAAGGCACGACACCGAACGCTAGGCAATGAACGGCAAGGCAAGGAAAGGGTAACGCATGGGAAAGCACGGTCAGGCGAGGCAAGGGTAAGGCACGACAACGCAAGGCTAGGCAATGCACGGAAGGCAAGCAAAGAGTAACGGAAGGTAAGGAAGGCAAGGGAAAGCAAGAAAAGGCAAGTGTAACGGAAGGAACGGCACGGTAAGGGGCAACAAGGCTAAGGCACGACAACGCACGCTAGGCAATGCACGGCAAGGCAAGGAAAGGGTAACGCATGGGAAAGCACGGTCAGGCGAGGCAAGGCTAAGGCATGAAAACGCAAGGCTAGGCAATGCACGGAAAGCAAGCAAAGAGTAACGGAACGCAAGGAAGGCAAGGGAAAGCAAGGGAAGGCAAGGGAAACGGAAGGAACGGCACGGCAAGGGGTAAGAAGGCTAAGGCACGACAACGCAGGGCTAGGCAATGCACGGCAAGGCAAGGAAAGGGTAACGCAGGGGAAGGCACGGTCAGGTGAGGCAAGGATAAGGCACGACAATGCAAGGCTAGGCAATGCCCGGCAAGGCAAGTAAAGAGTAACGGAAGGAAAGGAAGGCAAGGCAAAGCCAGGCAAGGCAAGTGTAACAAAAGGCACGCCACGGCAAGGGGAATCAAGGCTAAGGCACGACAACGCACGGCTAGGCAATGCACGGCAAGGCAAGGAAAGGGTATCGCAAGGCAAGGCACGGTGAGGCTAGGCAAGGCTAATGCACGACAACGGAAGGCTAGGCAATGCACGACAATGCAAGGAAAGCTTAAAGCAAAGGAAGGCACGGTCAGGCGAGATAAGGCTAAGGCACGACAACGCAAGGCTAGGAAATGCACGGAAGGCAAGCAAAGAGTAACGGAAGGTAAGGAAGGCAAGGGAAAGCAAAGAAAGGCAAGTGTAACGGAAGGAACGGCACGGCAAGGGGAAACAAGGCTAAGGCACGACAACGCACGCTAGGCAATGAACGGCAAGGCAAGGAAAGGGTAACGCATGGGAAAGCACGGTCAGGCGAGGCAAGCCTAAGGCATGACAACGCAAGGCTAGGCAATGCACGGAAAGCAAGCAAAGAGTAACGGAACGCAAGGAAGGCAAGGGAAAGCAAGGGAAGGCAAGGGTAACGGAAGGAACGGCACGGCAAGGGGTAACAAGGCTAAGGCACGACAACGCAGGGCTAGGCAATGCACGGCAAGGCAAGGAAAGAGTAACGGAAGGAAAGGAAGGCAAGGCAAAGCCAGGCAAGGCAAGTGTAACAAAAGGCACGCAACGGCAAGGGGAAACAAGGCTAAGGCACGACAACACACGGCTAGGAAATGCACGGCAAGGCAAGGAAAGGGTAACGCAAGGCAAGGCACGGTGAGGCTAGGCAAGGCTAATGCACGACAACGCAAGGCTAGGCAATGCACGACAATGCAAGTAAAGCTTAAAGCAAAGGAAGGCACGGTCAGGCGAGATAAGGCTAAGGCACGACAACGCAAGGCTAGGCAATGCACGGAAGGCAAGCAAAGAGTAACGGAAGGTAAGGAAGGCAAGGGAAAGCAAAGAAAGGCAATGGTAACGGAAGGAACGGCACGGCAAGGGGAAACAAGGCTAAGGCACGACAACGCAGGGCTAGGCAATGCACGGCAAGGCAAGGAAAGAGTAACGAAAGGAAAGGAAGGCAAGGCAAAGCCAGGCAAGGCAAGTGTAACAAAAGGCACGCAACGGCAAGGGGAAACAAGGCTAAGGCACGACAACACACGGCTAGGAAATGCACGGCAAGGCAAGGAAAGGGTAACGCAAGGCAAGGCACGGTGAGGCTAGGCAAGGCTAATGCACGACAACGCAAGGCTAGGCAAGGCACGACAATGCAAGTAAAGCTTAAAGCAAAGGAAGGCACGGTCAGGCGAGATAAGGCTAAGGAACGACAACGCAAGGCTAGGCAATGAAGGGAAGGCAAGCAAAGAGTAACGGAAGGTAAGGAAGGCAAGGGAAAGCAAGGAAAGGCAATGGTAACGGAAGGAACGGCACGGCAAGGGGAAACAAGTCTAAGGCACGACAACGCACGCTAGGCAATGCACGGCAAGGCAAGGAAAGGGTAACGCATGGGAAAGCACGGTCAGGGGAGGCAAGGCTAAGGCACGACAACGCAAGGCTTGGCAATGCACAGAAGGCAAGTAAAGAGTAACGGAAGGTAAGGAAGGCAAGGGAAAGCAAAGAAAGGCAAGTGTAACGGAAGGAACGGCACGGCAAGGGGAAACAAGGTTAAGGCACGACAACGCACGCTAGGCAATGCACGGCAAGGCAAGGCAAGGGTAACGCATGGGAAAGCACGGTCAGGCGAGGCAAGGCTAAGGAAAGCCAACGCAAGGCTAGGCAATGCACGGAAAGCAAGCAAGGAGTAACGGAATGCAAGGAAGGAAAGGGAAAGCAAGGGAAGGCAAGGGTAACGGAAGGAACGGCACGGCAAGGGGAAACAAGTCTAAGGCACGACACCGAACGCTAGGCAATGAACGGCAAGGCAAGGCAAGGGTAACGCATGGGAAAGCACGGTCAGGCGATGCAAGGCTAATGCATGACAACGCAAGGCTAGGCAATGCACGGAAAGCAAGCAAAGAGTAACGGAACGCAAGGAAGGCAAGGGAAAGCAAGGGAAGGCAAGGGTAACGGAAGGAACGGCACTGTAAGGGGTATCAAGTCTAAGGCACGGCAACGCAGGGCTAGGCAATGCACGGCAAGGCAAGGAAAGGGTAACGCAGGGGAAGGCACGGTCAGGTGAGGCAAGGATAAGGCACGACAATGCAAGGCTAGGCAATGCACGGCAAGGCAAGGAAAGAGTAACGGAAGGAAAGGAAGGCAAGTCAAAGCCAGGAAAGGCAAGTGTAACAAAAGGCACGCCACGGCAAGGGGAAACAAGGCTAAGGCACGACAACGCACGGCTAGGCAATGCACGGCAAGGCAAGGAAAGGGTAACGGAAGGCAAGGCACGGTGAGGCTAGGCAAGGCTAATGCACGACAACGCAAGGCTAGGCAATGCACGACAATGCAAGGAAAGCTTAAAGCAAAGGAAGGCACGGTCAGGCGAGATAAGGCTAAGGCACGACAACGCAAGGCTAGGCAATGCAGGGAAGGGAAGCATAGAGTAACGGAAGGTAAGCAAGCAAGGAAAAGCAAGGAAAGGCAAGGGTAACGGAAGGAATTGCACGGCAAGGGGAAACAAGGCTAAGGCACGGCAACGCAGGCTGGGCAATGCACGGCAAGGCAAGGAAAGGGTAACGCATGGGAAAGCACGTTCAGGCGAGGCAAGGCTAAGGCACGACAACGCAAGGCTAGGCAATGCACGGAAGGCAAGCAAAGAGTAACGGAAGTTAAGGAAGGCAAGGGAAAGCAAAGAAAGGCAAGTGTAACGGAAGGAACTGCACGGCAAGGGGAAACAAGGCTAAGGCACGACAACGCACGGCTAGGCAATGCACGGCAAGGCAAGCAAAGGGTAACGCAAGGCAATGCACGGTGAGGCTAGACAAGGCTAATGCACGAAAACGCAAGGCTAGGCAATGCACGACAATGCAAGGAAAGCTTAAAGCAAAGGAAGGCAAGGTCAGGTGAGATAAGGCAAAGGCACGACAACGCAAGGCTAGGCAATTCATGGAAGGCAAGCAAAGAGTAACGGAAGGTAAGGAAGGCAAGGAAAAGCAAGGAAAGGCAAGGGTAACGGAAGGAACGGCACGGCAAGGGGGAAGAAGTGTAAGGCACGACACCGAACGCTAGGCAATGAACGGCAAGGCAAGGAAAGGGTAACGCATGGGAAAGCACGGTCAGGCGAGGCAAGGCTAAGGCACGACAACGCAAGGCTAGGCAATGCACGGAAGGCAAGCAAAGAGTAACGGAAGGTAAGGAAGGCAAGGGAAAGCAAGAAAAGGCAAGTGTAACGGAAGGAACGGCACGGTAAGGGGCAACAAGGCTAAGGCACGACAACGCACGCTAGGCAATGCACGGCAAGGCAAGGAAAGGGTAACGCATGGGAAAGCACGGTCAGGCGAGGCAAGGCTAAGGCATGAAAACGCAAGGCTAGGCAATGCACGGAAAGCAAGCAAAGAGTAACGGAAGGCAAGGAAGGCAAGGGAAAGCAAGGCAAGGCAAGGGTAACAGAAGGAGCGGCACGGTAAAGGGAAACGGAAGGAGCGGCACGGCAAGGGGTAACAAGGCTAAGGCACGGCAACGCAGGCTGGGCAATGCACGGCAAGGCAAGGAAAGGGTAACGCAGGGGAAGGCACGGTCAGGTGAGGCAAGGATAAGGCACGACAATGCAAGGCTAGGCAATGCACGGAAGGCAAGCAAAGAGTAACGGAAGGTAAGGAAGGCAAGGGAAAGCAAAGAAAGGCAAGTGTAACGGAAGGAACGGCACGGCAAGGGGAAACAAGGCTAAGGCACGACAACGCACGCTAGGCAATGCACGGCAAGTCAAGGAAAGGGTAACGCATGGGAAAGCACGGTCAGGCGAGGCAAGGCTAAGGAAAGCCAACGCAAGGCTAGGCAATGCACGGAAAGCAAGCAAGGAGTAACGGAATGCAAGGAAGGAAAGGGAAAGCAAGGGAAGGCAAGGGTAACGGAAGGAACGGCACGGCAAGGGGAAACAAGGCTAAGGCACGACAACGCACGCTAGGCAATGCACGACAAGGCAAGGAAAGGGTAACGCATGGGAAAGCACGGTCAGGCGAGGCAAGGCAGAAAGCCAACGCAAGGCTAGGCAATGCACGGAAAGCAAGCAAGGAGTAACGGAATGCAAGGAAGGAAAGGGAAAGCAAGGGAAGGCAAGGGTAACGGAAGGAACGGCACGGCAAGGGGTAACAAGGCTAAGGCACGACAACACACGGCTAGGAAATGCACGGCAAGGCAAGGAAAGGGTAACGCAAGGCAAGGCACGGTGAGGCTAGGCAAGGTTAATGCACGACAACGCAAGGCTAGGCAATGCACGACAATGCAAGGAAAGCTTAAAGCAAAGGAAGGCACGGTCAGGCGAGATAAGGCTAAGGCACGACAACGCAAGTCTAGGCAATGCACGGAAGGCAAGCAAAGAGTAACGGAAGGTAAGGAAGGCAAGGGAAAGCAAGGAAAGGCAATGGTAACGGAAGGAACGGCACGGCAAGGGGAAACAAGGCTAAGGCACGACAACGCACGCTAGGCAATGCACGGCAAGGCAAGGAAAGGGTAACGCATGGGAAAGCACGGTCAGGCGGGGCAAGGCTAAGGCATGACAACCCAAGGCTAGGCAATGCACGGAAGGCAAGCAAAGAGAAACGGAAGGTAAGGAAGGAAAGGGAAAGCAAAGAAAGGCAAGTGTAACGGAAGGAACGGCACGGCAAGGGGAAACAAGGCTAAGGCACGACAAGGCACGGCTAGGCAATGCACGGCAAGGCAAGCAAACGGTAACGCAAGGAAAGGCACGGTGAGGCTAGGCAAGGCTAATGCACGAAAACGCATGGCTAGGCGATGCACGACAATGCAACAAAGCTTAAAGCAAAGGAAGGCAAGGTCAGGCGAGATAAGGCTAAGGCACGACAACGCAAGGCTAGGAAATTCAGGGAAGGCAAGTAAAGAGTAACGGAAGGTAAGCAAGGCAAGGAAAAGGAAGGAAAGGCCAGGGTAACGGAAGGAACGGCACGGCAAGGGGAAACAAGGCTAAGGCACGGCAACGCAGGCTAGGCAATGCACGGCAAGGCAAGGAAAGGGTAACGCATGGGAAAGCACGTTCAGGCGAGGCAAGGCTAAGGCACAACAACGCAAGGCTAGGCAATGCACGGAAAGCAAGCAAAGAGTAACGGAACGCAAGGAAGGCAAGGGAAAGCAAGGGAAGGCAAGGGTAACAGAAGGAACGGCACGGCTAGGGGTAAGAAGGCTAAGGCACGACAACGCAGGGCTAGGCAATGCACGGCAAGGCAAGGAAAGGGTAACGCAGGGGAAGGCACGGTCAGGTGAGGCAAGGATAAGGCACGACAATGCAAGGCTAGGCAATGCACGGCAAGGCAAAGAAAGAGTACCGGAAGGAAAGGAAGGCAAGGCAAAGCCAGGCAAGGCAAGTGTAACAAAAGGCACGCCACCGCAAGGGGGATCAAGGCTAAGGCACGACAACGCACGGCTAGGCAATGCACGGCAAGGCAAGGAAAGGGTAACGCAAGGCAAGGCACGGTGAGGCTAGGCAAGGCTAATGCACGACAACGCAAGGCTAGGCAATGCACGACAATGCAAGGAAAGCTTAAAGCAAAGGAAGGCACGGTCAGGCGAGATAAGGCTAAGGCACGACAACGCAAGGTTAGGCAATGCACGGAAGGCAAGCAAAGAGTAACGGAAGGTAAGGAAGGCAAGGGAAAGCAAAGAAAGGCAAGTGTAACGGAAGGAACGGCACGGCAAGGGGAAACAAGGCTATGGCACGACAACGCAGGGCTAGGCAATGCACGGCAAGGCAAGGAAAGGGTAACGCATGGGAAAGCACGGTCAGGCGAGGCAAGGCTAAGGAAAGCCAACGCAAGGCTAGGCAATGCACGGAAAGCAAGCAGGGAGTAACGGAATGCAAGGAAGGAAAGGGAAAACAAGGGAAGGCAAGGGTAACGGAAGGAACGGCACGGCAAGGGGTAACAAGGCTAAGGCACGACAACACACGGCTAGGAAATGCACGGCAAGGCAAGGAAAGGGTAACGCAAGGCAAGGCACGGTGAGGCTAGGCAAGGTTAATGCACGACAACGCAAGGCTAGGCAATGCAAGACAATGCAAGGAAAGCTTAAAGCAAAGGAAGGCACGGTCAGGCGAGATAAGGCTAAGGAACGACAACGCAAGGCTAGGCAATTCAGGGAAGGCAAGCAAAGAGTAACGGAAGGTAAGCAAGGCAAGGAAAAGGAAGGAAAGGCCAGGGTAACGGAAGGAACGGCACGGGAAGGGGAAACAAGTCTAAGGCACGACACCGAACGCTAGGCAATGAACGGCAAGGAAGGGAAAGGGTAACGCATTTGAAAGCACGGTCAGGCGAGGCAACGCTAAGGCACGACAACGCAAGGCTAGGCAATGCACGGAAGGCAAGCAAAGAGTAACGGAAGGTAAGGAAGGCAAGGGAAAGCAAGGAAAGGCAAGTGTAACGGAAGGAACGGCACGGCAAATGGAAACAAGGCTAAGCACGACAACGCACGCTAGGCAATGCACGGCAAGGCAAGGAAAGGGTAACGCATGGGAAAGCACGGTCAGGCGAGGCAAGGCTAAGGCATGACAACGCAAGGCTAGGCAATGCACGGAAAGCAAGCAAAGAGTAACGGAATGCAAGGAAGCCAAGGGAAAGCAAGGGAAGGCAAGGGTAACGGAAGGAAGACACGGCAATGGGAAACTAGGCTAAGGCACGACAACGCAGGGCTAGGCAATGCACGGCAAGGCAAGGAAAGGGTAACGCAGGGGAAGGCACGGTCAGGTGAGGCAAGGATAAGGCACGACAATGCAAGGCTAGGCAATGCACGGCAAAGCAAGTAAAGAGTAACGGAATGAAAGAAAGGCAAGGCAAAGCCAGGCAAGGCAAGTGTAACAAAAGGCACGCCACGGCAAGGGGAATCAAGGCTAAGGCACGACAACGCACGGCTAGGCAATGCACGGCAAGGCAAGGAAAGGGTAACGCAAGGCAAGGCACGGTGAGTCTAGGCAAGGTTAATGCACGACAACGCAAGGCTAGGCAATGCACGACAATGCAAGGAAAGCTTAAAGCAAAGGAAGGCACGGTCAGGCGAGATAAGGCTAAGGCACGACAACGCAAGGCTAGGCAATGCACGGAAGGCAAGCAAAGAGTAACGGAAGGTAAGGAAGGCAAGGGAAAGCAAGGAAAGGCAAGTGTAACGGAAGGAACGGCACGGCAAGGGGAAACAAGGCTAAGGCACGACAACGCACGCTAGGCAATGCACGGCAAGGCAAGGAAAGGGTAACGCATGGGAAAGCACGGTCAGGCGAGGCAAGCCTAAGGCATGACAACGCAAGGCTAGGCAATGCACGACAATTCAAGGAAAGCTTAAAGCAAAGGAAGGCACGGTCAGGCGAGATAAGGCTAAGGAACGACAACGCAAGGCTAGGCAATGAAGGGAAGGCAAGCAAAGAGTAACGGAAGGCAAGGAAGGCAAGGGAAAGCAAGGAAAGGCAATGGTAACGGAAGGAACGGCACGGCAAGGGGAAACAAGGCTAAGGCACGACAACGCAAGGCTAGGCAATGCACGGAAGGCAAGAAAAGAGTAACGGAAGGTAAGGAAGGCAAGGGAAAGCAAGGCAAGGCAAGTGTAACAAAAGGCACGCAACGGCAAGGGGAAACAAGGCTAAGGCACGACAACGCACGGCTAGGCAATGCACGGCAAGGCAAGGAAAGGGTAACGCAAGGCAAGGCACGGTGAGGCTAGGCAAGGCTAATGCACGACAACGCAAGGCTAGGCAAGGCACGACAATGCAAGTAAAGCTTAAAGCAAAGGAAGGCACGGTCAGGCGAGATAAGGCTAAGGAACGACAACGCAAGGCTAGGCAATGAAGGGAAGGCAAGCAAAGAGTATCGGAAGGTAAGGAAGGCAAGGGAAAGCAAGGAAAGGCAATGGTAACGGAAGGAACGGCACGGCAAGGGGAAACAAGTCTAAGGCACGACAACGCACGCTAGGCAATGCACGGCAAGGCAAGGAAAGGGTAACGCATGGGAAAGCACGGTCAGGGGAGGCAAGGCTAAGGCACGACAACGCAAGGCTTGGCAATGCACAGAAGGCAAGTAAAGAGTAACGGAAGGTAAGGAAGGCAAGGGAAAGCAAAGAAAGGCAAGTGTAACGGAAGGAACGGCACGGCAAGGGGAAACAAGGCTAAGGCACGACAACGCACGCTAGGCAATGCACGGCAAGGCAAGGCAAGGGTAACGCATGGGAAAGCACGGTCAGGCGAGGCAAGGCTAAGGAAAGCCAACGCAAGGCTAGGCAATGCACGGAAAGCAAGCAAGGAGTAACGGAATGCAAGGAAGGAAAGGGAAAGCAAGGGAAGGCAAGGGTAACGGAAGGAACGGCACGGCAAGGGGAAACAAGTCTAAGGCACGACACCGAACGCTAGGCAATGAACGGCAAGGCAAGGCAAGGGTAACGCATTTGAAAGCACGGTCAGGCGAGGCAACGCTAAGGCACGACAACGCAAGGCTAGGCAATGCACGGAAAGCAAGCAAAGAGTAACGGAACGCAAGGAAGGCAAGGGAAAGCAAGGGAAGGCAAGGGTAACGGAAGGAACGGCACTGTAAGGGGTAACAAGTCTAAGGCACGGCAACGCAGGGCTAGGCAATGCACGGCAAGGCAAGGAAAGGGTAACGCAGGGGAAGGCACGGTCAGGTGAGGCAAGGATAAGGCACGACAATGCAAGGCTAGGCAATGCACGGCAAGGCAAGGAAAGAGTAACGGAAGGAAAGGAAGGCAAGTCAAAGCCAGGAAAGGCAAGTGTAACAAAAGGCACGCCACGGCAAGGGGAAACAAGGCTAAGGCACGACAACGCACGGCTAGGCAATGCACGGCAAGGCAAGGAAAGCGTAACGGAAGGCAAGGCACGGTGAGGCTAGGCAAGGCTAATGCACGACAACGCAAGGCTAGGCAATGCACGACAATGCAAGGAAAGCTTAAAGCAAAGGAAGGCACGGTCAGGCGAGATAAGGCTAAGGCACGACAACGCAAGGCTAGGCAATGCAGGGAAGGGAATCATAGAGTAACGGAAGGTAAGCAAGGCAAGGAAAAGCAAGGAAAGGCAAGGGTAACGGAAGGAATTGCACGGCAAGGGGAAACAAGGCTAAGGCACGGCAACGCAGGCTGGGCAATGCACGGCAAGGCAAGGAAAGGGTAACGCATGGGAAAGCACGTTCAGGCGAGGCAAGGCTAAGGCACGACAACGCAAGGCTAGGCAATGCACGGAAGGCAAGCAAAGAGTAACGGAAGTTAAGGAAGGCAAGAGAAAGCAAAGAAAGGCCAGTGTAACGGAAGGAACTGCACGGCAAGGGGAAACAAGGCTAAGGCACGACAACGCACGGCTAGGCAATGCACGGCAAGGCAAGCAAAGGGTAACGCAAGGCAATGCACGGTGAGGCTAGACAAGGCTAATGCACGAAAACGCAAGGCTAGGCAATGCACGACAATGCAAGGAAAGCTTAAAGCAAAGGAAGGCAAGGTCAGGCGAGATAAGGCTAAGGCACGACAACGCAAGGCTAGGCAATGCACGGAAGGCAAGCAAAGAGTAACGGAAGGAAAGGCACGGCAAGGGGAAACAAGGCTAAGGCACGACAACGCACGGCTAGGCAATGCACGGCAAGGCAAGGAAAGAGTAACGCAAGGAAAGGAAGGCAAGGCAAAGCCAGGCAAGGCAAGTGTAACAAAAGGCACGCAACGGCAGGGGAAACAAGGCTAAGGCACGACAACACACGGCTAGGAAATGCACGGCAAGGCAAGGAAAGGGTAACGCAAGGCAAGGCACGGTGAGGCTAGGCAAGGCTAATGCACGACAACGCAAGGCTAGGCAAGGCACGACAATGCAAGTAAAGCTTAAAGCAAAGGAAGGCACGGTCAGGCGAGATAAGGCTAAGGCACGACAACGCAAGGCTAGGCAAGGAAGGCAAGGGAAAGCAAGGCAAGGCAAGGGTAACGGAAGGAACGGCACGGCAAGGGGAAACAAGTCTAAGGCACGACAACGCACGCTAGGCAATGCACGGCAAGGCAAGGAAAGGGTAACGCATGGGAAAGCACGGTCAGGGGAGGCAAGGCTAAGGCACGACAACGCAAGGCTTGGCAATGCACGGAAGGCAAGCAAAGAGTAACGGAAGGTAAGGAAGGCAAGGGAAAGCAAGGAAAGGCAAGTGTAACGGAAGGAACGGCACGGCAAGGGGAAACAAGGCTAAGGCACGACAACGCACGCTAGGCAATGCACGGCAAGGCAAGGCAAGGGTAACGCATGGGAAAGCACGGTCAGGCGAGGCAAGGCTAAGGAAAGCCAGCGCAAGGCTAGGCAATGCACGGAAAGCAAGCAAAGAGTAACGGAACGCAAGGAAGGCAAGGGAAAGCAAGGGAAGGCCAGGGTAACGGAAGGAACGGCACGGCAAGGGGAAACAAGTCTAAGGCACGACACCGAACGCTAGGCAATGAACGGCAAGGCAAGGAAAGGGTAACGCATTTGAAAGCACGGTCAGGCGAGGCAACGCTAAGGCACGACAACGCAAGGCTAGGCAATGCACGGAAGGCAAGCAAAGAGTAACGGAAGGTAAGGAAGGCAAGGGAAAGGAAGGAAAGGCAAGTGTAACGGAAGGAACGGCACGACAAGGGGAAACAAGGCTAAGGCACGACAACGCACGGCTAGGCAATGCACGGCAGGGCAAGGAAAGGGTAACGCAGGGGAAGGCACGGTGAGGCTAGGCAAGGCTAATGCACGACAACGCAAGGCTAGGCAATGCACGACAATGCAAGGAAAGCTTAAAGCAAAGGAAGGCACGGTCAGGCGAGATAAGGCTAAGGCACGACAACGCAAGGCTAGGCAATGCACGGAAGGCAAGCAAAGAGTAACGGAAGTTAAGGAAGGCAAGGGAAAGCAAGGAAAGGCAAGGGTAACGGAAGGAATTGCACGGCAAGGGGAAACAAGGCTAAGGCACGGCAACGCAGGCTGGGCAATGCACGGCAAGGCAAGGAAAGGGTAACGCAGGGGAAGGCACGGTCAGGTGAGGCAAGGATAAGGCACGACAATGCAAGGCTAGGCAATGCACGGCAAGGCAAGGAAAGAGTAACGGAAGTTAAGGAAGGCAAGGGAAAGCAAAGAAAGGCAAGTGTAACGGAAGGAACTGCACGGCAAGGGGAAACAAGGCTAAGGCACGACAACGCACGGCTAGGCAATGCACGGCAAGGCAATGCACGGTGAGGCTAGACAAGGCTAATGCACGAAAACGCAAGGCTAGGCAATGCACGACAATGCAAGGAAAGCTTAAAGCAAAGGAAGGCAAGGTCAGGCGAGATAAGGCAAAGGCACGACAACGCAAGGCTAGGCAATTCAGGGAAGGCAAGCAAAGAGTAACGGAAGGTAAGGAAGGCAAGGAAAAGCAAGGAAAGGCAAGGGTAACGGAAGGAACGGCACGGCAAGGGGGAAGAAGTGTAAGGCACGACACCGAACGCTAGGCAATGAACGGCAAGGCAAGGAAAGGGTAACGCATGGGAAAGCACGGTCAGGCGAGGCAAGGGTAAGGCACGACAACGCAAGGCTAGGCAATGCACGGAAGGCAAGCAAAGAGTAACGGAAGGTAAGGAAGGCAAGGGAAAGCAAGAAAAGGCAAGTGTAACGGAAGGAACGGCACGGTAAGGGGCAACAAGGCTAAGGCACGACAACGCACGCTAGGCAATGCACGGCAAGGCAAGGAAAGGGTAACGCATGGGAAAGCACGGTCAGGCGAGGCAAGGCTAAGGCATGAAAACGCAAGGCTAGGCAATGCACGGAAAGCAAGCAAAGAGTAACGGAACGCAAGGAAGGCAAGGGAAAGCAAGGGAAGGCAAGGGAAACGGAAGGAACGGCACGGCAAGGGGTAAGAAGGCTAAGGCACGACAACGCAGGGCTAGGCAATGCACGGCAAGGCAAGGAAAGGGTAACGCAGGGGAAGGCACGGTCAGGTGAGGCAAGGATAAGGCACGACAATGCAAGGCTAGGCAATGCCCGGCAAGGCAAGTAAAGAGTAACGGAAGGAAAGGAAGGCAAGGCAAAGCCAGGCAAGGCAAGTGTAACAAAAGGCACGCCACGGCAAGGGGAATCAAGGCTAAGGCACGACAACGCACGGCTAGGCAATGCACGGCAAGGCAAGGAAAGGGTAACGCAAGGCAAGGCACGGTGAGGCTAGGCAAGGCTAATGCACGACAACGGAAGGCTAGGCAATGCACGACAATGCAAGGAAAGCTTAAAGCAAAGGAAGGCACGGTCAGGCGAGATAAGGCTAAGGCACGACAACGCAAGGCTAGGCAATGCACGGAAGGCAAGCAAAGAGTAACGGAAGGTAAGGAAGGCAAGGGAAAGCAAAGAAAGGCAAGTGTAACGGAAGGAACGGCACGGCAAGGGGAAACAAGGCTAAGGCACGACAACGCACGCTAGGCAATGAACGGCAAGGCAAGGAAAGGGTAACGCATGGGAAAGCACGGTCAGGCGAGGCAAGCCTAAGGCATGACAACGCAAGGCTAGGCAATGCACGGAAAGCAAGCAAAGAGTAACGGAACGCAAGGAAGGCAAGGGAAAGCAAGGGAAGGCAAGGGTAACGGAAGGAACGGCACGGCAAGGGGTAACAAGGCTAAGGCACGACAACGCAGGGCTAGGCAATGCACGGCAAGGCAAGGAAAGAGTAACGGAAGGAAAGGAAGGCAAGGCAAAGCCAGGCAAGGCAAGTGTAACAAAAGGCACGCAACGGCAAGGGGAAACAAGGCTAAGGCACGACAACACACGGCTAGGAAATGCACGGCAAGGCAAGGAAAGGGTAACGCAAGGCAAGGCACGGTGAGGCTAGGCAAGGCTAATGCACGACAACGCAAGGCTAGGCAATGCACGACAATGCAAGTAAAGCTTAAAGCAAAGGAAGGCACGGTCAGGCGAGATAAGGCTAAGGCACGACAACGCAAGGCTAGGCAATGCACGGAAGGCAAGCAAAGAGTAACGGAAGGTAAGGAAGGCAAGGGAAAGCAAAGAAAGGCAATGGTAACGGAAGGAACGGCACGGCAAGGGGAAACAAGGCTAAGGCACGACAACGCAGGGCTAGGCAATGCACGGCAAGGCAAGGAAAGAGTAACGAAAGGAAAGGAAGGCAAGGCAAAGCCAGGCAAGGCAAGTGTAACAAAAGGCACGCAACGGCAAGGGGAAACAAGGCTAAGGCACGACAACACACGGCTAGGAAATGCACGGCAAGGCAAGGAAAGGGTAACGCAAGGCAAGGCACGGTGAGGCTAGGCAAGGCTAATGCACGACAACGCAAGGCTAGGCAAGGCACGACAATGCAAGTAAAGCTTAAAGCAAAGGAAGGCACGGTCAGGCGAGATAAGGCTAAGGAACGACAACGCAAGGCTAGGCAATGAAGGGAAGGCAAGCAAAGAGTAACGGAAGGTAAGGAAGGCAAGGGAAAGCAAGGAAAGGCAATGGTAACGGAAGGAACGGCACGGCAAGGGGAAACAAGTCTAAGGCACGACAACGCACGCTAGGCAATGCACGGCAAGGCAAGGAAAGGGTAACGCATGGGAAAGCACGGTCAGGGGAGGCAAGGCTAAGGCACGACAACGCAAGGCTTGGCAATGCACAGAAGGCAAGTAAAGAGTAACGGAAGGTAAGGAAGGCAAGGGAAAGCAAAGAAAGGCAAGTGTAACGGAAGGAACGGCACGGCAAGGGGAAACAATGCTAAGGCACGACAACGCACGCTAGGCAATGCACGGCAAGGCAAGGCAAGGGTAACGCATGGGAAAGCACGGTCAGGCGAGGCAAGGCTAAGGAAAGCCAACGCAAGGCTAGGCAATGCACGGAAAGCAAGCAAGGAGTAACGGAATGCAAGGAAGGAAAGGGAAAGCAAGGGAAGGCAAGGGTAACGGAAGGAACGGCACGGCAAGGGGAAACAAGTCTAAGGCACGACACCGAACGCTAGGCAATGAACGGCAAGGCAAGGCAAGGGTAACGCATGGGAAAGCACGGTCAGGCGATGCAAGGCTAATGCATGACAACGCAAGGCTAGGCAATGCACGGAAAGCAAGCAAAGAGTAACGGAACGCAAGGAAGGCAAGGGAAAGCAGGGGAAGGCAAGGGTAACGGAAGGAACGGCACTGTAAGGGGTAACAAGTCTAAGGCACGGCAACGCAGGGCTAGGCAATGCACGGCAAGGCAAGGAAAGGGTAACGCAGGGGAAGGCACGGTCAGGTGAGGCAAGGATAAGGCACGACAATGCAAGGCTAGGCAATGCACGGCAAGGGAAGGAAAGAGTAACGGAAGGAAAGGAAGGCAAGTCAAAGCCAGGAAAGGCAAGTGTAACAAAAGGCACGCCACGGCAAGGGGAAACAAGGCTAAGGCACGACAACGCACGGCTAGGCAATGCACGGCAAGGCAAGGAAAGCGTAACGGAAGGCAAGGCACGGTGAGGCTAGGCAAGGCTAATGCACGACAACGCAAGGCTAGGCAATGCACGACAATGCAAGGAAAGCTTAAAGCAAAGGAAGGCACGGTCAGGCGAGATAAGGCTAAGGCACGACAACGCAAGGCTAGGCAATGCAGGGAAGGGAATCATAGAGTAACGGAAGGTAAGCAAGGCAAGGAAAAGCAAGGAAAGGCAAGGGTAACGGAAGGAATTGCACGGCAAGGGGAAACAAGGCTAAGGCACGGCAACGCAGGCTGGGCAATGCACGGCAAGGCAAGGAAAGGGTAACGCATGGGAAAGCACGTTCAGGCGAGGCAAGGCTAAGGCACGACAACGCAAGGCTAGGCAATGCACGGAAGGCAAGCAAAGAGTAACGGAAGTTAAGGAAGGCAAGGGAAAGCAAAGAAAGGCAAGTGTAACGGAAGGAACTGCACGGCAAGGGGAAACAAGGCTAAGGCACGACAACGCACGGCTAGGCAATGCACGGCAAGGCAAGCAAAGGGTAACGCAAGGCAATGCACGGTGAGGCTAGACAAGGCTAATGCACGAAAACGCAAGGCTAGGCAATGCACGACAATGCAAGGAAAGCTTAAAGCAAAGGAAGGCAAGGTCAGGCGAGATAAGGCAAAGGCACGACAACGCAAGGCTAGGCAATTCATGGAAGGCAAGCAAAGAGTAACGGAAGGTAAGGAAGGCAAGGAAAAGCAAGGAAAGGCAAGGGTAACGGAAGGAACGGCACGGCAAGGGGGAAGAAGTGTAAGGCACGACACCGAACGCTAGGCAATGAACGGCAAGGCAAGGAAAGGGTAACGCATGGGAAAGCACGGTCAGGCGAGGCAAGGCTAAGGCACGACAACGCAAGGCTAGGCAATGCACGGAAGGCAAGCAAAGAGTAACGGAAGGTAAGGAAGGCAAGGGAAAGCAAGAAAAGGCAAGTGTAACGGAAGGAACGGCACGGTAAGGGGCAACAAGGCTAA
This sequence comes from Macrotis lagotis, assembly GCF_037893015.1. Classification (NCBI taxonomy): domain Eukaryota; kingdom Metazoa; phylum Chordata; class Mammalia; order Peramelemorphia; family Peramelidae; genus Macrotis; species Macrotis lagotis. Next base: position 68,043 of record NW_027422034.1, read on the forward strand.
GGCACGACAACGCACGCTAGGCAATGCACGGCAAGGCAAGGAAAGGGTAACGCATGGGAAAGCACGGTCAGGCGAGGCAAGGCTAAGGCATGAAAACGCAAGGCTAGGCAATGCACGGAAAGCAAGCAAAGAGTAACGGAACGCAAGGAAGGCAAGGGAAAGCAAGGGAAGGCAAGGGAAACGGAAGGAACGGCACGGCAAGGGGTAACAAGGCTAAGGCACGGCAACGCAGGCTGGGCAATGCACGGCAAGGCAAGGAAAGGGTAACGCAGGGGAAGGCACGGTCAGGTGAGGCAAGGATAAGGCACGACAATGCAAGGCTAGGCAATGCACGGCAAGGCAAGGAAAGAGTAACGGAAGGAAAGGAAGGCAAGTCAAAGCCAGGAAAGGCAAGTGTAACAAAAGGCACGCCACGGCAAGGGGAAACAAGGCTAAGGCACGACAACGCACGGCTAGGCAATGCACGGCAAGGCAAGGAAAGGGTAACGGAAGGCAAGGCACGGTGAGGCTAGGCAAGGCTAATGCACGACAACGCAAGGCTAGGCAATGCACGACAATGCAAGGAAAGCTTAAAGCAAAGGAAGGCACGGTCAGGCGAGATAAGGCTAAGGCACGACAACGCAAGGCTAGGCAATGCAGGGAAGGGAAGCATAGAGTAACGGAAGGTAAGCAAGGCAAGGAAAAGCAAGGAAAGGCAAGGGTAACGGAAGGAATTGCACGGCAAGGGGAAACAAGGCTAAGGCACGGCAACGCAGGCTGGGCAATGCACGGCAAGGCAAGGAAAGGGTAACGCATGGGAAAGCACGTTCAGGCGAGGCAAGGCTAAGGCACGACAACGCAAGGCTAGGCAATGCACGGAAGGCAAGCAAAGAGTAACGGAAGTTAAGGAAGGCAAGGGAAAGCAAAGAAAGGCAAGTGTAACGGAAGGAACTGCACGGCAAGGGGAAACAAGGCTAAGGCACGACAACGCATGGCTAGGCAATGCACGGCAAGGCAAGCAAAGGGTAACGCAAGGCAATGCACGGTGAGGCTAGACAAGGCTAATGCACGAAAACGCAAGGCTAGGCAATGCACGACAATGCAAGGAAAGCTTAAAGCAAAGGAAGGCAAGGTCAGGCGAGATAAGGCAAAGGCACGACAACGCAAGGCTAGGCAATTCAGGGAAGGCAAGCAAAGAGTAACGGAAGGTAAGGAAGGCAAGGAAAAGCAAGGAAAGGCAAGGGTAACGGAAGGAACGGCACGGCAAGGGGGAAGAAGTGTAAGGCACGACACCGAACGCTAGGCAATGAACGGCAAGGCAAGGAAAGGGTAACGCATGGGAAAGCACGGTCAGGCGAGGCAAGGCTAAGGCACGACAACGCAAGGCTAGGCAATGCACGGAAGGCAAGCAAAGAGTAACGGAAGGTAAGGAAGGCAAGGGAAAGCAAGAAAAGGCAAGTGTAACGGAAGGAACGGCACGGTAAGGGGCAACAAGGCTAAGGCACGACAACGCACGCTAGGCAATGCACGGCAAGGCAAGGAAAGGGTAACGCATGGGAAAGCACGGTCAGGCGAGGCAAGGCTAAGGCATGAAAACGCAAGGCTAGGCAATGCACGGAAAGCAAGCAAAGAGTAACGGAACGCAAGGAAGGCAAGGGAAAGCAAGGGAAGGCAAGGGAAACGGAAGGAACGGCACGGCAAGGGGTAAGAAGGCTAAGGCACGACAACGCAGGGCTAGGCAATGCACGGCAAGGCAAGGAAAGGGTAACGCAGGGGAAGGCACGGTCAGGTGAGGCAAGGATAAGGCACGACAATGCAAGGCTAGGCAATGCCCGGCAAGGCAAGTAAAGAGTAACGGAAGGAAAGGAAGGCAAGGCAAAGCCAGGCAAGGCAAGTGTAACAAAAGGCACGCCACGGCAAGGGGAATCAAGGCTAACGCACGACAACGCACGGCTAGGCAATGCACGGCAAGGCAAGGAAAGGGTAACGCAAGGCAAGGCACGGTGAGGCTAGGCAAGGCTAATGCACGACAACGGAAGGCTAGGCAATGCACGACAATGCAAGGAAAGCTTAAAGCAAAGGAAGGCACGGTCAGGCGAGATAAGGCTAAGGCACGACAACGCAAGGCTAGGCAATGCACGGAAGGCAAGCAAAGAGTAACGGAAGGTAAGGAAGGCAAGGGAAAGCAAAGAAAGGCAAGTGTAACGGAAGGAACGGCACGGCAAGGGGAAACAAGGCTAAGGCACGACAACGCACGCTAGGCAATGAACGGCAAGGCAAGGAAAGGGTAACGCATGGGAAAGCACGGTCAGGCGAGGCAAGCCTAAGGCATGACAACGCAAGGCTAGGCAATGCACGGAAAGCAAGCAAAGAGTAACGGAACGCAAGGAAGGCAAGGGAAAGCAAGGGAAGGCAAGGGTAACGGAAGGAACGGCACGGAAAGGGGTAACAAGGCTAAGGCACGACAACGCAGGGCTAGGCAATGCACGGCAAGGCAAGGAAAGAGTAACGGAAGGAAAGGAAGGCAAGGCAAAGCCAGGCAAGGCAAGTGAAACAAAAGGCACGCAACGGCAAGGGGAAACAAGGCTAAGGCACGACAACACACGGCTAGGAAATGCACGGCAAGGCAAGGAAAGGGTAACGCAAGGCAAGGCACGGTGAGGCTAGGCAAGGCTAATGCACGACAACGCAAGGCTAGGCAATGCACGACAATGCAAGTAAAGCTTAAAGCAAAGGAAGGCACGGTCAGGCGAGATAAGGTTAAGGCACGACAACGCAAGGCTAGGCAATGCACGGAAGGCAAGCAAAGAGTAACGGAAGGTAAGGAAGGCAAGGGAAAGCAAAGAAAGGCAAGTGTAACGGAAGGAACGGCACGGCAAGGGGAAACAAGGCTAAGGCACGACAACGCACGCTAGGCAATGCACGGCAAGTCAAGGAAAGGGTAACGCATGGGAAAGCACGGTCAGGCGAGGCAAGGCTAAGGAAAGCCAACGCAAGGCTAGGCAATGCACGGAAAGCAAGCAAGGAGTAACGGAATGCAAGGAAGGAAAGGGAAAGCAAGGGAAGGCAAGGGTAACGGAAGGAACGGCACGGCAAGGGGAAACAAGGCTAAGGCACGACAACGCACGCTAAGCAATGCACGACAAGGCAAGGAAAGGGTAACGCATGGGAAAGCACGGTCAAGCGAAGCGAGGCTAAGGCACGACAACGCATGGCTAGGCAATGCACGGAAAGCAAGCAAGGAGTAACGGAATGCAAGGAAGGAAAGGGAAAGCAAGGGAAGGCAAGGGTAACGGAAGGAACGGCACAGCAAGGGGTAACAAGGCTAAGGCACGACAACACACGGCTAGGAAATGCACGGCAAGGCAAGGAAAGGGTAACGCAAGGCAAGGCACGGTGAGGCTAGGCAAGGTTAATGCACGACAACGCAAGGCTAGGCAATGCACGACAATGCAAGGAAAGCTTAAAGCAAAGGAAGGCACGGTCAGGCGAGATAAGGCTAAGGCACGACAACGCAAGGCTAGGCAATGCACGGAAGGCAAGCAAAGAGTAACGGAAGGTAAGGAAGGCAAGGGAAAGCAAGGAAAGGCAATGGTAACGGAAGGAACGGCACGGCAAGGGGAAACAAGGCTAAGGCACGACAACGCACGCTAGGCAATGCACGGCAAGGCAAGGAAAGGGTAACGCATGGGAAAGCACGGTCAGGCGAGGCAAGGCTAAGGCACGACAACCCAAGGCTAGGCAATGCACGGAAGGCAAGCAAAGAGAAACGGAAGGTAAGGAAGGAAAGGGAAAGCAAAGAAAGGCAAGTGTAACGGAAGGAACGGCACGGCAAGGGGAAACAAGGCTAAGGCACGACAAGGCACGGCTAGGCAATGCACGGCAAGGCAAGCAAACGGTAACGCAAGGAAAGGCACGGTGAGGCTAGGCAAGGCTAATGCACGAAAACGCATGGCTAGGCGATGCACGACAATGCAACAAAGCTTAAAGCAAAGGAAGGCAAGGTCAGGCGAGATAAGGCTAAGGCACGACAACGCAAGGCTAGGAAATTCAGGGAAGGCAAGTAAAGAGTAACGGAAGGTAAGCAAGGCAAGGAAAAGGAAGGAAAGGCCAGGGTAACGGAAGGAACGGCACGGCAAGGGGAAACAAGGCTAAGGCACGGCAACGCAGGCTAGGCAATGCACGGCAAGGCAAGGAAAGGGTAACGCATGGGAAAGCACGTTCAGGCGAGGCAAGGCTAAGGCACAACAACGCAAGGCTAGGCAATGCACGGAAAGCAAGCAAAGAGTAACGGAACGCAAGGAAGGCAAGGGAAAGCAAGGGAAGGCAAGGGAAACGGAAGGAACGGCACGGCAAGGGGTAAGAAGGCTAAGGCACGACAACGCAGGGCTAGGCAATGCACGGCAAGGCAAGGAAAGGGTAACGCAGGGGAAGGCACGGTCAGGTGAGGCAAGGATAAGGCACGACAATGCAAGGCTAGGCAATGCCCGGCAAGGCAAGTAAAGAGTAACGGAAGGAAAGGAAGGCAAGGCAAAGCCAGGCAAGGCAAGTGTAACAAAAGGCACGCCACGGCAAGGGGAATCAAGGCTAACGCACGACAACGCACGGCTAGGCAATGCACGGCAAGGCAAGGAAAGGGTAACGCAAGGCAAGGCACGGTGAGGCTAGGCAAGGCTAATGCACGACAACGGAAGGCTAGGCAATGCACGACAATGCAAGGAAAGCTTAAAGCAAAGGAAGGCACGGTCAGGCGAGATAAGGCTAAGGCACGACAACGCAAGGCTAGGCAATGCACGGAAGGCAAGCAAAGAGTAACGGAAGGTAAGGAAGGCAAGGGAAAGCAAAGAAAGGCAAGTGTAACGGAAGGAACGGCACGGCAAGGGGAAACAAGGCTAAGGCACGACAACGCACGCTAGGCAATGAACGGCAAGGCAAGGAAAGGGTAACGCATGGGAAAGCACGGTCAGGCGAGGCAAGCCTAAGGCATGACAACGCAAGGCTAGGCAATGCACGGAAAGCAAGCAAAGAGTAACGGAACGCAAGGAAGGCAAGGGAAAGCAAGGGAAGGCAAGGGTAACGGAAGGAACGGCACGGAAAGGGGTAACAAGGCTAAGGCACGACAACGCAGGGCTAGGCAATGCACGGCAAGGCAAGGAAAGAGTAACGGAAGGAAAGGAAGGCAAGGCAAAGCCAGGCAAGGCAAGTGAAACAAAAGGCACGCAACGGCAAGGGGAAACAAGGCTAAGGCACGACAACACACGGCTAGGAAATGCACGGCAAGGCAAGGAAAGGGTAACGCAAGGCAAGGCACGGTGAGGCTAGGCAAGGCTAATGCACGACAACGCAAGGCTAGGCAATGCACGACAATGCAAGTAAAGCTTAAAGCAAAGGAAGGCACGGTCAGGCGAGATAAGGTTAAGGCACGACAACGCAAGGCTAGGCAATGCACGGAAGGCAAGCAAAGAGTAACGGAAGGTAAGGAAGGCAAGGGAAAGCAAAGAAAGGCAAGTGTAACGGAAGGAACGGCACGGCAAGGGGAAACAAGGCTAAGGCACGACAACGCACGCTAGGCAATGCACGGCAAGGCAAGGAAAGGGTAACGCATGGGAAAGCACGGTCAGGCGAGGCAAGGCTAAGGAAAGCCAACGCAAGGCTAGGCAATGCACGGAAAGCAAGCAAGGAGTAACGGAATGCAAGGAAGGAAAGGGAAAGCAAGGGAAGGCAAGGGTAACGGAAGGAACGGCACGGCAAGGGGAAACAAGGCTAAGGCACGACAACGCACGCTAGGCAATGCACGACAAGGCAAGGAAAGGGTAACGCATGGGAAAGCACGGTCAGGCGAGGCAAGGCTAAGGAAAGCCAACGCAAGGCTAGGCAATGCACGGAAAGCAAGCAAGGAGTAACGGAATGCAAGGAAGGAAAGGGAAAGCAAGGGAAGGCAAGGGTAACGGAAGGAACGGCACAGCAAGGGGTAACAAGGCTAAGGCACGACAACACACGGCTAGGAAATGCACGGCAAGGCAAGGAAAGGGTAACGCAAGGCAAGGCACGGTGAGGCTAGGCAAGGTTAATGCACGACAACGCAAGGCTAGGCAATGCACGACAATGCAAGGAAAGCTTAAAGCAAAGGAAGGCACGGTCAGGCGAGATAAGGCTAAGGCACGACAACGCAAGGCTAGGCAATGCACGGAAGGCAAGCAAAGAGTAACGGAAGGTAAGGAAGGCAAGGGAAAGCAAGGAAAGGCAATGGTAACGGAAGGAACGGCACGGCAAGGGGAAACAAGGCTAAGGCACGACAACGCACGCTAGGCAATGCACGGCAAGGCAAGGAAAGGGTAACGCATGGGAAAGCACGGTCAGGCGAGGCAAGGCTAAGGCACGACAACCCAAGGCTAGGCAATGCACGGAAGGCAAGCAAAGAGAAACGGAAGGTAAGGAAGGAAAGGGAAAGCAAAGAAAGGCAAGTGTAACGGAAGGAACGGCACGGCAAGGGGAAACAAGGCTAAGGCACGACAAGGCACGGCTAGGCAATGCACGGCAAGGCAAGCAAACGGTAACGCAAGGAAAGGCACGGTGAGGCTAGGCAAGGCTAATGCACGAAAACGCATGGCTAGGCGATGCACGACAATGCAACAAAGCTTAAAGCAAAGGAAGGCAAGGTCAGGCGAGATAAGGCTAAGGCACGACAACGCAAGGCTAGGAAATTCAGGGAAGGCAAGTAAAGAGTAACGGAAGGTAAGCAAGGCAAGGAAAAGGAAGGAAAGGCCAGGGTAACGGAAGGAACGGCACGGCAAGGGGAAACAAGGCTAAGGCACGGCAACGCAGGCTAGGCAATGCACGGCAAGGCAAGGAAAGGGTAACGCATGGGAAAGCACGTTCAGGCGAGGCAAGGCTAAGGCACAACAACGCAAGGCTAGGCAATGCACGGAAAGCAAGCAAAGAGTAACGGAACGCAAGGAAGGCAAGGGAAAGCAAGGGAAGGCAAGGGTAACGGAAGGAACGGCACGGCTAGGGGTAAGAAGGCTAAGGCACGACAACGCAGGGCTAGGCAATGCACGGCAAGGCAAGGAAAGGGTAACGCAGGGGAAGGCACGGTCAGGTGAGGCAAGGATAAGGCACGACAATGCAAGGCTAGGCAATGCACGGCAAGGCAAGGAAAGAGTACCGGAAGGAAAGGAAGGCAAGGCAAAGCCAGGCAAGGCAAGTGTAACAAAAGGCACGCCACCGCAAGGGGGATCAAGGCTAAGGCACGACAACGCACGGCTAGGCAATGCACGGCAAGGCAAGGAAAGGGTAACGCAAGGCAAGGCACGGTGAGGCTAGGCAAGGCTAATGCACGACAACGCAAGGCTAGGCAATGCACGACAATGCAAGGAAAGCTTAAAGCAAAGGAAGGCACGGTCAGGCGAGATAAGGCTAAGGCACGACAACGCAAGGCTAGGCAATGCACGGAAGGCAAGCAAAGAGTAACGGAAGGTAAGGAAGGCAAGGGAAAGCAAAGAAAGGCAAGTGTAACGGAAGGAACGGCACGGCAAGGGGAAACAAGGCTATGGCACGACAACGCAGGGCTAGGCAATGCACGGCAAGGCAAGGAAAGGGTAACGCATGGGAAAGCACGGTCAGGCGAGGCAAGGCTAAGGAAAGCCAACGCAAGGCTAGGCAATGCACGGAAAGCAAGCAAGGAGTAACGGAATGCAAGGAAGGAAAGGGAAAGCAAGGGAAGGCAAGGGTAACGGAAGGAACGGCACGGCAAGGGGAAACAAGGCTAAGGCACGACAACGCACGCTAGGCAATGCACGGCAAGGGAAGGAAAGGGTAACGCATGGGAAAGCACGGTCAGGCGAGGTAAGGCTAAGGAAAGCCAACGCAAGGCTAGGCAATGCACGGAAAGCAAGCAAGGAGTAACGTAATGCAAGGAAGGAAAGGGAAAGCAAGGGAAGGCAAGGGTAACGGAAGGAACGGCACGGCAAGGGGTAACAAGGCTAAGGCACGACAACACACGGCTAGGAAATGCACGGCAAGGAAAGGAAAGGGTAACGCAAGGCAAGGCACGGTGAGGCTAGGCAAGGTTAATGCACGACAACGCAAGGCTAGGCAATGCACGACAATGCAAGGAAAGCTTAAAGCAAAGGAAGGCACGGTCAGGCGAGACAAGGCTAAGGCACGACAACGCAAGGCTAGGCAATGCACGGAAGGCAAGCAAAGAGTAACGGAAGGTAAGGAAGTCAAGGGAAAGCAAGGAAAGGCAATGGTAACGGAAGGAACGGCACGGCAAGGGGAAACAAGTCTAAGGCACGACAACGCACGCTAGGCAATGCACGGCAAGGCAAGGAAAGGGTAACGCATGGGAAAGCACGGTCAGGCGAGGCAAGGCTAAGGCACGACAACCCAAGGCTAGGCAATGCACGGAAGGCAAGCAAAGAGAAACGGAAGGTAAGGAAGGAAAGTGAAAGCAAAGAAAGGCAAGTGTAACGGAAGGAACGGCACGGCAAGGGGAAACAAGGCTAAGGCACGACAAGGCACGGCTAGGCAATGCACGGCAAGGCAAGCAAACGGTAACGCAAGGAAAGGCACGGTGAGGCTAGGCAAGGCTAATGCACGAAAACGCATGGCTAGGCGATGCACGACAATGCAAGGAAAGCTTAAAGCAAAGGAAGGCAAGGTCAGGCGAGATAAGGCTAAGGCACGACAACGCAAGGCTAGGAAATTCAGGGAAGGTAAGTAAAGAGTAACGGAAGGTAAGCAAGGCAAGGAAAAGGAAGGAAAGGCCAGGGTAACGGAAGGAACGGCACGGCAAGGGGAAACAAGGGTAAGGCACGGCAACGCAGGCTAGGCAATGCACGGCAAGGCAAGGAAAGGGTAACGCATGGGAAAGCACGTTCAGGCGAGGCAAGGCTAAGGCACAACAACGCAAGGCTAGGCAATGCACGGAAGCAAGCAAAGAGTAACGGAAGGTAAGGCACGGTGAGGCTAGGCAAGGCTAATGCACGACAACGCAAGGCTAGGCAATGCACGACAATGCAAGTAAAGCTTAAAGTAAAGGAAGGCACGGTCAGGCGAGATAAGGCTAAGGCACGACAACGCAAGGCTAGGCAATGCACGGAAAGCAAGCAAAGAGTAACGGAACGCAAGGAAGGCAAGGGAAAGCAAGGGAAGGCAAGGGTAACGGAAGGAACGGCACGGCAAGGGGTAACAAGGCTAAGGCACGACAACGCAGGGCTAGGCAATGCACGGCAAGGCAAGGAAAGAGTAACGGAAGGAAAGGAAGGCAAGGCAAAGCCAGGCAAGGCAAGTGTAACAAAAGGCACGCAACGGCAAGGGGAAACAAGGCTAAGGCACGACAACACACGGCTAGGAAATGCACGGCAAGGCAAGGAAAGGGTAACGCAAGGCCAGGCACTGTGAGGCTAGGCAAGGCTAATGCACGACAAAGCAAGGCTAGGCAATGCACGACAATGCAAGTAAAGCTTAAAGCAAAGGAAGGCACGGTTAGGCGAGATAAGGCTAAGGCACGACAACGCAAGGTTAGGCAATGCACGGAAGGCAAGCAAAGAGTAACGGAAGGTAAGGAAGGCAAGGGAAAGCAAAGAAAGGCAAGTGTAACGGAAGGAACGGCACGGCAAGGGGAAACAAGGCTAAGGCACGACAACGGACGCTAGGCAATGCATGGCAAGGCAAGGAAAGGGTAACGCCTGGGAAAGCACGGTCAGGCGAGGCAAGGCTAAGGAAAGCCAACGCAAGGATAGGCAATGCACGGAAAGCAAGCAAGGAGTAACGGAATGCAAGGAAGGAAAGGGAAAGCAAGGGAAGGCAAGGGTAACGGAAGGAACGGCACGGCAAGGGGAAACAAGGCTAAGGCACGACAACGCACGGCTAGGAAATGCACGGCAAGGCAAGGAAAGGGTAACGCAAGGCAAGGCACGGTGAGGCTAGGCAAGGTTAATGCACGACAACGCAAGGCTAGGCAATGCACGACAATGCAAGGAAAGCTTAAAGCAAAGGAAGGCACGGTCAGGCGAGATAAGGCTAAGGCACGACAACGCAAGGCTAGGCAATGCACGGAAGGCAAGCAAAGAGTAACGGAAGGTAAGGAAGGCAAGGGAAAGCAAGGAAAGGCAATGGTAACGGAAGGAACGGCACGGCAAGGGGAAACAAGGCTAAGGCACGACAACGCACGCTAGGCAATGCACGGCAAGGCAAGGAAAGGGTAACGCATGGGAAAGCACGGTCAGGCGAGGCAAGGCTAAGGCACGACAACCCAAGGCTAGGCAATGCACGGAAGGCAAGCAAAGAGAAACGGAAGGTAAGGAAGGAAAGGGAAAGCAAAGAAAGGCAAGTGTAACGGAAGGAACGGCACGGCAAGGGGAAACAAGGCTAAGGCACGACAAGGCACGGCTAGGCAATGCACGGCAAGGCAAGCAAACGGTAACGCAAGGAAAGGCACGGTGAGGCTAGGCAAGGCTAATGCACGAAAACGCATGGCTAGGCGATGCACGACAATGCAACAAAGCTTAAAGCAAAGGAAGGCAAGGTCAGGCGAGATAAGGCTAAGGCACGACAACGCAAGGCTAGGAAATTCAGGGAAGGCAAGTAAAGAGTAACGGAAGGTAAGCAAGGCAAGGAAAAGGAAGGAAAGGCCAGGGTAACGGAAGGAACGGCACGGCAAGGGGAAACAAGGCTAAGGCACGGCAACGCAGGCTAGGCAATGCACGGCAAGGCAAGGAAAGGGTAACGCATGGGAAAGCACGTTCAGGCGAGGCAAGGCTAAGGCACAACAACGCAAGGCTAGGCAATGCACGGAAAGCAAGCAAAGAGTAACGGAACGCAAGGAAGGCAAGGGAAAGCAAGGGAAGGCAAGGGAAACGGAAGGAACGGCACGGCAAGGGGTAAGAAGGCTAAGGCACGACAACGCAGGGCTAGGCAATGCACGGCAAGGCAAGGAAAGGGTAACGCAGGGGAAGGCACGGTCAGGTGAGGCAAGGATAAGGCACGACAATGCAAGGCTAGGCAATGCCCGGCAAGGCAAGTAAAGAGTAACGGAAGGAAAGGAAGGCAAGGCAAAGCCAGGCAAGGCAAGTGTAACAAAAGGCACGCCACGGCAAGGGGAATCAAGGCTAACGCACGACAACGCACGGCTAGGCAATGCACGGCAAGGCAAGGAAAGGGTAACGCAAGGCAAGGCACGGTGAGGCTAGGCAAGGCTAATGCACGACAACGGAAGGCTAGGCAATGCACGACAATGCAAGGAAAGCTTAAAGCAAAGGAAGGCACGGTCAGGCGAGATAAGGCTAAGGCACGACAACGCAAGGCTAGGCAATGCACGGAAGGCAAGCAAAGAGTAACGGAAGGTAAGGAAGGCAAGGGAAAGCAAAGAAAGGCAAGTGTAACGGAAGGAACGGCACGGCAAGGGGAAACAAGGCTAAGGCACGACAACGCACGCTAGGCAATGAACGGCAAGGCAAGGAAAGGGTAACGCATGGGAAAGCACGGTCAGGCGAGGCAAGCCTAAGGCATGACAACGCAAGGCTAGGCAATGCACGGAAAGCAAGCAAAGAGTAACGGAACGCAAGGAAGGCAAGGGAAAGCAAGGGAAGGCAAGGGTAACGGAAGGAACGGCACGGAAAGGGGTAACAAGGCTAAGGCACGACAACGCAGGGCTAGGCAATGCACGGCAAGGCAAGGAAAGAGTAACGGAAGGAAAGGAAGGCAAGGCAAAGCCAGGCAAGGCAAGTGAAACAAAAGGCACGCAACGGCAAGGGGAAACAAGGCTAAGGCACGACAACACACGGCTAGGAAATGCACGGCAAGGCAAGGAAAGGGTAACGCAAGGCAAGGCACGGTGAGGCTAGGCAAGGCTAATGCACGACAACGCAAGGCTAGGCAATGCACGACAATGCAAGTAAAGCTTAAAGCAAAGGAAGGCACGGTCAGGCGAGATAAGGTTAAGGCACGACAACGCAAGGCTAGGCAATGCACGGAAGGCAAGCAAAGAGTAACGGAAGGTAAGGAAGGCAAGGGAAAGCAAAGAAAGGCAAGTGTAACGGAAGGAACGGCACGGCAAGGGGAAACAAGGCTAAGGCACGACAACGCACGCTAGGCAATGCACGGCAAGTCAAGGAAAGGGTAACGCATGGGAAAGCACGGTCAGGCGAGGCAAGGCTAAGGAAAGCCAACGCAAGGCTAGGCAATGCACGGAAAGCAAGCAAGGAGTAACGGAATGCAAGGAAGGAAAGGGAAAGCAAGGGAAGGCAAGGGTAACGGAAGGAACGGCACGGCAAGGGGAAACAAGGCTAAGGCACGACAACGCACGCTAGGCAATGCACGACAAGGCAAGGAAAGGGTAACGCATGGGAAAGCACGGTCAGGCGAGGCAAGGCTAAGGAAAGCCAACGCAAGGCTAGGCAATGCACGGAAAGCAAGCAAGGAGTAACGGAATGCAAGGAAGGAAAGGGAAAGCAAGGGAAGGCAAGGGTAACGGAAGGAACGGCACAGCAAGGGGTAACAAGGCTAAGGCACGACAACACACGGCTAGGAAATGCACGGCAAGGCAAGGAAAGGGTAACGCAAGGCAAGGCACGGTGAGGCTAGGCAAGGTTAATGCACGACAACGCAAGGCTAGGCAATGCACGACAATGCAAGGAAAGCTTAAAGCAAAGGAAGGCACGGTCAGGCGAGATAAGGCTAAGGCACGACAACGCAAGGCTAGGCAATGCACGGAAGGCAAGCAAAGAGTAACGGAAGGTAAGGAAGGCAAGGGAAAGCAAGGAAAGGCAATGGTAACGGAAGGAACGGCACGGCAAGGGGAAACAAGGCTAAGGCACGACAACGCACGCTAGGCAATGCACGGCAAGGCAAGGAAAGGGTAACGCATGGGAAAGCACGGTCAGGCGAGGCAAGGCTAAGGCACGACAACCCAAGGCTAGGCAATGCACGGAAGGCAAGCAAAGAGAAACGGAAGGTAAGGAAGGAAAGGGAAAGCAAAGAAAGGCAAGTGTAACGGAAGGAACGGCACGGCAAGGGGAAACAAGGCTAAGGCACGACAAGGCACGGCTAGGCAATGCACGGCAAGGCAAGCAAACGGTAACGCAAGGAAAGGCACGGTGAGGCTAGGCAAGGCTAATGCACGAAAACGCATGGCTAGGCGATGCACGACAATGCAACAAAGCTTAAAGCAAAGGAAGGCAAGGTCAGGCGAGATAAGGCTAAGGCACGACAACGCAAGGCTAGGAAATTCAGGGAAGGCAAGTAAAGAGTAACGGAAGGTAAGCAAGGCAAGGAAAAGGAAGGAAAGGCCAGGGTAACGGAAGGAACGGCACGGCAAGGGGAAACAAGGCTAAGGCACGGCAACGCAGGCTAGGCAATGCACGGCAAGGCAAGGAAAGGGTAACGCATGGGAAAGCACGTTCAGGCGAGGCAAGGCTAAGGCACAACAACGCAAGGCTAGGCAATGCACGGAAAGCAAGCAAAGAGTAACGGAACGCAAGGAAGGCAAGGGAAAGCAAGGGAAGGCAAGGGTAACGGAAGGAACGGCACGGCTAGGGGTAAGAAGGCTAAGGCACGACAACGCAGGGCTAGGCAATGCACGGCAAGGCAAGGAAAGGGTAACGCAGGGGAAGGCACGGTCAGGTGAGGCAAGGATAAGGCACGACAATGCAAGGCTAGGCAATGCACGGCAAGGCAAGGAAAGAGTACCGGAAGGAAAGGAAGGCAAGGCAAAGCCAGGCAAGGCAAGTGTAACAAAAGGCACGCCACCGCAAGGGGGATCAAGGCTAAGGCACGACAACGCACGGCTAGGCAATGCACGGCAAGGCAAGGAAAGGGTAACGCAAGGCAAGGCACGGTGAGGCTAGGCAAGGCTAATGCACGACAACGCAAGGCTAGGCAATGCACGACAATGCAAGGAAAGCTTAAAGCAAAGGAAGGCACGGTCAGGCGAGATAAGGCTAAGGCACGACAACGCAAGGCTAGGCAATGCACGGAAGGCAAGCAAAGAGTAACGGAAGGTAAGGAAGGCAAGGGAAAGCAAAGAAAGGCAAGTGTAACGGAAGGAACGGCACGGCAAGGGGAAACAAGGCTATGGCACGACAACGCAGGGCTAGGCAATGCACGGCAAGGCAAGGAAAGGGTAACGCATGGGAAAGCACGGTCAGGCGAGGCAAGGCTAAGGAAAGCCAACGCAAGGCTAGGCAATGCACGGAAAGCAAGCAAGGAGTAACGGAATGCAAGGAAGGAAAGGGAAAGCAAGGGAAGGCAAGGGTAACGGAAGGAACGGCACGGCAAGGGGAAACAAGGCTAAGGCACGACAACGCACGCTAGGCAATGCACGGCAAGGGAAGGAAAGGGTAACGCATGGGAAAGCACGGTCAGGCGAGGTAAGGCTAAGGAAAGCCAACGCAAGGCTAGGCAATGCACGGAAAGCAAGCAAGGAGTAACGTAATGCAAGGAAGGAAAGGGAAAGCAAGGGAAGGCAAGGGTAACGGAAGGAACGGCACGGCAAGGGGTAACAAGGCTAAGGCACGACAACACACGGCTAGGAAATGCACGGCAAGGAAAGGAAAGGGTAACGCAAGGCAAGGCACGGTGAGGCTAGGCAAGGTTAATGCACGACAACGCAAGGCTAGGCAATGCACGACAATGCAAGGAAAGCTTAAAGCAAAGGAAGGCACGGTCAGGCGAGACAAGGCTAAGGCACGACAACGCAAGGCTAGGCAATGCACGGAAGGCAAGCAAAGAGTAACGGAAGGTAAGGAAGTCAAGGGAAAGCAAGGAAAGGCAATGGTAACGGAAGGAACGGCACGGCAAGGGGAAACAAGTCTAAGGCACGACAACGCACGCTAGGCAATGCACGGCAAGGCAAGGAAAGGGTAACGCATGGGAAAGCACGGTCAGGCGAGGCAAGGCTAAGGCACGACAACCCAAGGCTAGGCAATGCACGGAAGGCAAGCAAAGAGAAACGGAAGGTAAGGAAGGAAAGTGAAAGCAAAGAAAGGCAAGTGTAACGGAAGGAACGGCACGGCAAGGGGAAACAAGGCTAAGGCACGACAAGGCACGGCTAGGCAATGCACGGCAAGGCAAGCAAACGGTAACGCAAGGAAAGGCACGGTGAGGCTAGGCAAGGCTAATGCACGAAAACGCATGGCTAGGCGATGCACGACAATGCAAGGAAAGCTTAAAGCAAAGGAAGGCAAGGTCAGGCGAGATAAGGCTAAGGCACGACAACGCAAGGCTAGGAAATTCAGGGAAGGTAAGTAAAGAGTAACGGAAGGTAAGCAAGGCAAGGAAAAGGAAGGAAAGGCCAGGGTAACGGAAGGAACGGCACGGCAAGGGGAAACAAGGGTAAGGCACGGCAACGCAGGCTAGGCAATGCACGGCAAGGCAAGGAAAGGGTAACGCATGGGAAAGCACGTTCAGGCGAGGCAAGGCTAAGGCACAACAACGCAAGGCTAGGCAATGCACGGAAGCAAGCAAAGAGTAACGGAAGGTAAGGCACGGTGAGGCTAGGCAAGGCTAATGCACGACAACGCAAGGCTAGGCAATGCACGACAATGCAAGTAAAGCTTAAAGTAAAGGAAGGCACGGTCAGGCGAGATAAGGCTAAGGCACGACAACGCAAGGCTAGGCAATGCACGGAAAGCAAGCAAAGAGTAACGGAACGCAAGGAAGGCAAGGGAAAGCAAGGGAAGGCAAGGGTAACGGAAGGAACGGCACGGCAAGGGGTAACAAGGCTAAGGCACGACAACGCAGGGCTAGGCAATGCACGGCAAGGCAAGGAAAGAGTAACGGAAGGAAAGGAAGGCAAGGCAAAGCCAGGCAAGGCAAGTGTAACAAAAGGCACGCAACGGCAAGGGGAAACAAGGCTAAGGCACGACAACACACGGCTAGGAAATGCACGGCAAGGCAAGGAAAGGGTAACGCAAGGCCAGGCACTGTGAGGCTAGGCAAGGCTAATGCACGACAAAGCAAGGCTAGGCAATGCACGACAATGCAAGTAAAGCTTAAAGCAAAGGAAGGCACGGTTAGGCGAGATAAGGCTAAGGCACGACAACGCAAGGTTAGGCAATGCACGGAAGGCAAGCAAAGAGTAACGGAAGGTAAGGAAGGCAAGGGAAAGCAAAGAAAGGCAAGTGTAACGGAAGGAACGGCACGGCAAGGGGAAACAAGGCTAAGGCACGACAACGGACGCTAGGCAATGCATGGCAAGGCAAGGAAAGGGTAACGCCTGGGAAAGCACGGTCAGGCGAGGCAAGGCTAAGGAAAGCCAACGCAAGGATAGGCAATGCACGGAAAGCAAGCAAGGAGTAACGGAATGCAAGGAAGGAAAGGGAAAGCAAGGGAAGGCAAGGGTAACGGAAGGAACGGCACGGCAAGGGGAAACAAGGCTAAGGCACGACAACGCACGCTAGGCAATGCACGGCAAGGCAAGGAAAGGGTAACGCATGGGAAAGCACGGTCAGGCTTGGCAAGGCTAAGGAAAGCCAAGGCAAGGCTAGGCAATGCACGGAAAGCAAGCAGGGAGTAACGGAATGCAAGGAAGGAAAGGGAAAGCAAGGGAAGGCAAGGGTAACGGAAGGAACGGCACGGCAAGGGGTAACAAGGCTAAGGCACGACAACACACGGCTAGGAAATGCACGGCAAGGCAAGGAAAGGGTAACGCAAGGCAAGGCACGGTGAGGCTAGGCAAGGTTAATGCACGACAACGCAAGGCTAGGCAATGCAAGACAATGCAAGGAAAGCTTAAAGCAAAGGAAGGCATGGTCAGGCGAGATAAGGCTAAGGCACGACAACGCAAGGCTAGGCAATGCAGGGAAGGTAAGCAAAGAGTAACGGAAGGTAAGCAAGTCAAGGAAAAGCAAGGAAAGGCCAGGGTAACGGAAGGAACGGCACGGCAAGGGGAAACAAGTCTAAGGCACGACACCGAACGCTAGGCAATGAAGGGCAAGGCAAGGAAAGGGTAACGCATTTGAAAGCACGGTCAGGCGAGGCAACGCTAAGGCACGACAACGCAAGGCTAGGCAATGCACGGAAGGCAAGCAAAGAGTAACGGAACGTAAGGAAGGCAAGGGAAAGCAAGGAAAGGCAAGTGTAACGGAAGGAACGGCACGGCAAGGGGAAACAAGGCTAAGGCACGACAAGGCACGGCTAGGCAATGCACGGCAAGGCAAGCAAACGGTAACGCAAGGAAAGGCACGGTGAGGCTAGGCAAGGCTAATGCACGAAAACGCAAGGCTAGGCGATGCACGACAATGCAAGGAAAGCTTAAAGCAAAGGAAGGCAAGGTCAGGCGAGATAAGGCTAAGGCACGACAACGCAAGGCTAGGAAATTCAGGGAAGGCAAGCAAAGAGTAACGGAAGGTAAGCAAGGCAAGGAAAAGGAAGGAAAGGCCAGGGTAACGGAAGGAACGGCACGGCAAGGGGAAACAAGGCTAAGGCACGGCAACGCAGGCTAGGCAATGCACGGCAAGGCAAGGAAAGGGTAACGCATGGGAAAGCACGTTCAGGCGAGGCAAGGATAAGGCACGACAATGCAAGGCTAGGCAATGCACGGCAAGGCAAGGAAAGAGTACCGGAAGGAAAGGAAGGCAAGGCAAAGCCAGGCAAGGCAAGTGTAACAAAAGGCACGCCACGGCAAGGGGGATCAAGGCTAAGGCACGACAACGCACGGCTAGGCAATGCACGGCAAGGCAAGGAAAGGGTAACGCAAGGCAAGGCACGGTGAGGCTAGGCAAGGCTAATGCACGACAACGCAAGGCTAGGCAATGCACGACAATGCAAGGAAAGCTTAAAGCAAAGGAAGGCACGGTCAGGCGAGATAAGGCTAAGGCACGACAACGCAAGGCTAGGCAATGCACGGAAGGCAAGCAAAGAGTAACGGAAGGTAAGGAAGGCAAGGGAAAGCAAAGAAAGGCAAGTGTAACGGAAGGAACGGCACGGCAAGGGGAAACAAGGCTATGGCACGACAACGCAGGGCTAGGCAATGCACGGCAAGGCAAGGAAAGGGTAACGCATGGGAAAGCACGGTCAGGCGAGGCAAGGCTAAGGAAAGCCAACGCAAGGCTAGGCAATGCACGGAAAGCAAGCAAGGAGTAACGGAATGCAAGGAAGGAAAGGGAAAGCAAGGGAAGGCAAGGGTAACGGAAGGAACGGCACGGCAAGGGGAAACAAGGCTAAGGCACGACAACGCACGCTAGGCAATGCACGGCAAGGGAAGGAAAGGGTAACGCATGGGAAAGCACGGTCAGGCGAGGTAAGGCTAAGGAAAGCCAACGCAAGGCTAGGCAATGCACGGAAACCAAGCAAGGAGTAACGGAATGCAAGGAAGGAAAGGGAAAGCAAGGGAAGGCAAGGGTAACGGAAGGAACGGCACGGCAAGGGGTAACAAGGCTAAGGCACGACAACACACGGCTAGGAAATGCACGGCAAGGCAAGGAAAGGGTAACGCAAGGCAAGGCACGGTGAGGCTAGGCAAGGTTAATGCACGACAACGCAAGGCTAGGCAATGCACGACAATGCAAGGAAAGCTTAAAGCAAAGGAAGGCACGGTCAGGCGAGACAAGGCTAAGGCACGACAACGCAAGGCTAGGCAATGCACGGAAGGCAAGCAAAGAGTAACGGAAGGTAAGGAAGGCAAGGGAAAGCAAGGAAAGGCAATGGTAACGGAAGGAACGGCACGGCAAGGGGAAACAAGGCTAAGGCACGACAACGCACGCTAGGCAATGCACGGCAAGGCAAGGAAAGGGTAACGCATGGGAAAGCACGGTCAGGCGAGGCAAGGCTAAGGCACGACAACCCAAGGCTAGGCAATGCACGGAAGGCAAGCAAAGAGAAACGGAAGGTAAGGAAGGAAAGGGAAAGCAAAGAAAGGCAAGTGTAACGGAAGGAACGGCACGGCAAGGGGAAACAAGGCTAAGGCACGACAAGACACGGCTAGGCAATGCACGGCAAGGCAAGCAAACGGTAACGCATGGAAAGGCACGGTAAGGCTAGGCAAGGCTAATGCACGAAAACGCATGGCTAGGCGATGCACGACAATGCAAGGAAAGCTTAAAGCAAAGGAAGGCAAGGTCAGGCGAGATAAGGCTAAGGCACGACAACGCAAGGCTAGGAAATTCAGGGAAGGTAAGTAAAGAGTAACGGAAGGTAAGCAAGGCAAGGAAAAGGAAGGAAAGGCCAGGGTAACGGAAGGAACGGCACGGCAAGGGGAAACAAGGCTAAGGCACGGCAACGCAGGCTAGGCAATGCACGGCAAGGCAAGGAAAGGGTAACGCATGGGAAAGCACGTTCAGGCGAGGCAAGGCTAAGGCACAACAACGCAAGGCTAGGCAATGCACGGAAGCAAGCAAAGAGTAACGGAAGGTAAGGCTCGGTGAGGCTAGGCAAGGCTAATGCACGACAACGCAAGGCTAGGCAATGCACGACAATGCAAGTAAAGCTTAAAGCAAAGGAAGGCACGGTCAGGCGAGATAAGGCTAAGGCACGACAACGCAAGGCTAGGCAATGCACGGAAAGCAAGCAAAGAGTAACGGAACGCAAGGAAGGCAAGGGAAAGCAAGGGAAGGCAAGGGTAACGGAAGGAACGGCACGGCAAGGGGTAACAAGGCTAAGGCACGACAACGCAGGGCTAGGCAATGCACGGCAAGGCAAGGAAAGAGTAACGTAAGGAAAGGAAGGCAAGGCAAAGCCAGGCAAGGCAAGTGTAACAAAAGGCACGCAACGGCAAGGGGAAACAAGGCTAAGGCACGACAACACACGGCTAGGAAATGCACGGCAAGGCAAGGAAAGTGTAACGCAAGGCAAGGCACGGTGAGGGTAGGCAAGGCTAATGCACGACAACGCAAGGCTAGGCAAGGCACGACAATGCAAGTAAAGCTTAAAGCAAAGGAAGGCACGGTCAGGGGAGATAAGGCTAAGGAACGACAACGCAAGGCTAGGCAATGAAGGGAAGGCAAGCAAAGAGTAACGGAAGGTAAGGAAGGCAAGGGAAAGCAAGGAAAGGCAATGGTAACGGAAGGAACGGCACGGCAAGGGGAAACAAGTCTAAGGCACGACAACGCACGCTAGGCAATGCACGGCAAGGCAAGGAAAGGGTAACGCATGGGAAAGCACGGTCAGGGGAGGCAAGGCTAAGGCACGACAACGCAAGGCTTGGCAATGCACAGAAGGCAAGCAAAGAGTAACGGAAGGTAAGGAAGGCAAGGGAAAGCAAAGAAAGGCAAGTGTAACGGAAGGAACGGCACGGCAAGGGGAAACAAGGCTAAGGCACGACAACGCACGCTAGGCAATGCACGGCAAGGCAAGGCAAGGGTAACGCATGGGAAAGCACGGTCAGGCGAGGCAAGGCTAAGGAAAGCCAACGCAAGGCTAGGCAATGCACGGAAAGCAAGCAAGGAGTAACGGAATGCAAGGAAGGAAAGGGAAAGCAAGGGAAGGCAAGGGTAACGGAAGGAACGGCACGGCAAGGGGTAACAAGGCTAAGGCACGACAACAGACGGCTAGGAAATGCACGGCAAGGCAAGGAAAGGGTAACGCAAGGCAAGGCACGGTGAGGCTAGGCAAGGTTAATGCACGACAACGCAAGGCTAGGCAATGCACGACAATGCAAGGAAAGCTTAAAGCAAAGGAAGGCACGGTCAGGCGAGATAAGGCTAAGGCACGACAACGCAAGGCTAGGCAATTCAGGGAAGGCAAGCAAAGAGTAACGGAAGGTAAGCAAGGCAAGGAAAAGGAAGGAAAGGCCAGGGTAACGGAAGAAACGGCACGGCAAGGGGAAACAAGTCTAAGGCACGACACCGAACGCTAGGCAATGAACGGCAAGGCAAGGCAAGGGTAACGCATTTGAAAGCACGGTCAGGCGAGGCAACACTAAGGCACGACAACGCAAGGCTAGGCAATGCACGGCAAGGCAAGCAAAGAGTAACGGAAGGTAAAGAAGGCAAGGGAAAGGAAGGAAAGGCAAGTGTAACGGAAGGAACGGCACGGCAAGCGGAAAAAAGGCTAAGGCACGACAACGCTCGGCTAGGCAATGCACGGAAGGGCAAGGAAAGGGTAACGCATGGGAAAGCACGGTCAGGCGATGCAAGGCTAAGGCATGACAACGCAAGGCTAGGCAATGCACGGAAAGCAAGCAAAGAGTAACGGAACGCAAGGAAGGCAAGGGAAAGCAAGGGAAGGCAAGGGTAACGGAAGGAACGGCACTGTAAGGGGTACCAAGTCTAAGGCACGGCAACGCAGGGCTAGGCAATGTACGGCAAGGCAAGGAAAGGGTAACGCAGGGGAAGGCACGGTCAGGTGAGGCAAGGATATGGCACGACAATGCAAGGCTAGGCAATGCACGGCAAGGCAAGGAAAGAGTAACGGAAGGAAAGGAAGGCAAGTCAAAGCCAGGAAAGGCAAGTGTAACAAAAGGCACGCCACGGCAAGGGGAAAGAAGGCTAAGGCACGACAACGCACGGCTAGGCAATTCACGGCAAGGCAAGGAAAGGGTAACGCAAGGCAAGGCACGGTGAGGCTAGGCAAGGCTAATGCACGACAACGCAAGGCTAGGCAATGCACGACAATGCAAGGAAAGCTTAAAGCATAGGAAGGCACGGTCAGGCGAGATAAGGCTAAGGCACGACAACGCAAGGCTAGGCAATGCAGGGAAGGGAAGCAAAGAGTAACGGAAGGTAAGCAAGGCAAGGAAAAGCAAGGAAAGGCAAGGGTAACGGAAGGAATTGCACGGCAAGGGGAAACAAGGCTAAGGCACGGCAACGCAGGCTGGGCAATGCACGGCAAGGCAAGGAAAGGGTAACGCATGGGAAAGCACGTTCAGGCGAGGCAAGGCTAAGGCACGACAACGCAAGGCTAGGCAATGCACGGAAGGCAAGCAAAGAGTAACGGAAGTTAAGGAAGGCAAGGGAAAGCAAAGAAAGGCAAGTGTAACGGAAGGAACTGCACGCCAAGGGGAAACAAGGCTAAGGCACGACAACGCACGGCTAGGCAATGCACGGCTAGGCAAGCAAAGGGTAACGCAAGGCAATGCACGGTGAGGCTAGACAAGGCTAATGCACGAAAACGCAAGGCTAGGCAATGCACGACAATGCAAGGAAAGCTTAAAGCAAAGGAAGCCAAGGTCAGGCGAGATAAGGCAAAGGCACGACAAGGCAAGGCTAGGCAATTCAGGGAAGGCAAGCAAAGAGTAACGGAAGGTAAGGAAGGCAAGGAAAAGCAAGGAAAGGCAAGTGTAACGGAAGGAACGGCACGGCAAGGGGAAACAAGGCTAAGGCACGACAACGCACGCTAGGCAATGAAGGGCAAGGCAAGGAAAGGGTAACGCATGGGAAAGCACGGTCAGGCGAGGCAAGGCTAAGGCACGACAACGCAAGGCTAGGCAATGCACGGAAGGCAAGCAAAGAGTAACGGAAGGTAAGGAAGGCAAGGGAAAGCAAGGAAAGGCAAGTGTAACGGAAGGAACGGCACGGCAAGGGGAAACAAGGCTAAGGCACGACAACGCACGCTAGGCAATGAACGGCAAGGCAAGGAAAGGGTAACGCATGGGAAAGCACGGTCAGGCGAGGCAAGGCTAAGGCATGACAACGCAAGGCTAGGCAATGCACGGAAAGCAAGCAAAGAGTAACGGAACGCAAGGAAGGCAAGGGAAAGCAAGGGAAGGCAAGGGAAACGGAAGGAACGGCACGGCAAGGGGTAAGAAGGCTAAGGCACGACAACGCAGGGCTAGGCAATGCACGGCAAGGCAGGAAAGGGTAACGCAGGGGAAGGCACGGTCAGGTGAGGCAAGGATAAGGCACGACAATGCAAGGCTAGGCAATGCACGGCAAGGCAAGTAAAGAGTAACGGAAGGAAAGGAAGGCAAGGCAAAGCCAGGCAAGGCAAGTGTAACAAAAGGCACGCCACGGCAAGGGGAATCAAGGCTAAGGCACGACAACGCACGGCTAGGCAATGCACGGCAAGGCAAGGAAAGGGTAACGCAAGGCAAGGCACGGTGATGCTAGGCAAGGCTAATGCACGACAACGCAAGGCTAGGCAATGCACGACAATGCAAGGAAAGCTTAAAGCAAAGGAAGGCACGGTCAGGCGAGATAAGGCTAAGGCACGACAACGCAAGGCTAGGCAATGCACGGAAGGCAAGCAAAGAGTAACGGAAGGTAAGGAAAGCAAGGGAAAGCAATGAAAGGCAAGTGTAATGGAAGGAACGGCACGGCAAGGGGAAACAAGGCTAAGTCACGACAACGCACGCTAGGAAATGAACGGCAAGGCAAGGAAAGGGTAACGCATGGGAAAGCACGGTCAGGCGAGGCAAGCCTAAGGCATGACAACGCAAGGCTAGGCAATGCACGGAAAGCAAGCAAAGAGTAACGGAACGCAAGGAAGGCAAGGGAAAGCAAGGGAAGGCAAGGGTAATGGAAGGAACGGCACGGCAAGGGGAAACAAGGCTAAGGCACGACAACGCAGTGCTAGGCAATGCACGGCAAGGCAAGGAAAGAGTAACGGAAGGAAAGGAAGGCAAGGCAAAGCCAGGCAAGGCAAGTGTAACAAAAGGCACGCAACGGCAAGGGGAAACAAGGCTAAGGCACGACAACACACGGCTAGGAAATGCACGGCAAGGCAAGGAAAGGGTAACGCAAGGCAAGGCACGGTGAGGCTAGGCAAGGCTAATGCACGACAACGCAAGGCTAGGCAATGCACGACAATGCAAGTAAAGCTTAAAGCAAAGGAAGGCACGGTCAGGCGAGATAAGGCTAAGGCACGACAACGCAAGGCTAGGCAATGCACGGAAGGCAAGCAAAGAGTAACGGAAGGTAAGGAAGGCAAGGGAAAGCAAAGAAAGGCAAGTGTAACGGAAGGAACGGCACGGCAAGGGGAAACAAGCCTAAGGCACGACAACGCACGCTAGGCAATGTACGGCAAGGCAAGGAAAGGGTAACGCATGGGAAAGCACGGTCAGCCGATGCAAGGCTAAGGAAAGCCAACGCAAGGCTAGGCAATGCACGGAAAGCAAGCAAGGAGTAACGGAATGCAAGGAAGGAAAGGGAAAGCAAGGGAAGGCAAGGGTAACGGAAGGAACGGCACGGCAAGGGGAAACAAGGCTAAGGCACGACAACGCACGCTAGGCAATGCACGGCAAGTCAAGGAAAGGGTAACGCATGGCAAAGCACGGTCAGGCGAGGCAAGGCTAAGGAAAGCCAACGCAAGGCTAGGCAATGCACGGAAAGCAAGCAAGGAGTAACGGAATGCAAGGAAGGAAAGGGAAAGCAAGGGAAGGCAAGGGTAACGGAAGGAACGGCACGGCAAGGGGTAACAAGGCTAAGGCACGACAACACACGGCTAGGAAATGCACGGCAAGGCAAGGAAAGGGTAACGCAAGGCAAGGCACGGTGAGGCTAGGCAAGGCTAATGCACGACAACGCACGGCTAGGCAATGCACGGCAAGGCAAGGAAAGGGTAACGCAAGGCAAGGCACGGTCAGGCGAGACAAGGCTAAGGAACGAAAACGCAAGGCTAGGCAATGCACGGAAGGCAAGCAAAGAGTAACGGAAGGTAAGCAAGGCAAGGAAAAGGAAGGAAAGGCCAGGGTAACGGAAGGAACGGCACGGCAAGGGGAAAAAAGTCTAAGGCACGACACCGAACGCTAGGCAATGAACGGCAAGGCAAGGAAAGGGTAACGCATTTGAAAGCACGGTCAGGCGAGGCAAGGCTAAGGCACGACAACGCAAGGCTAGGCAATGCACGGAAGGCAAGCAAAGAGTAACGGAAGTTAAGGAAGGCAAGGGAAAGGAAGGAAAGGCAAGTGTAACGGAAGGAACGGCACGGCAAGGGGAAACAAGGCTAAGGCACGACAACGCACGGCTAGGCAATGCACGGCAAGGCAAGGAAAGGGTAACGCATGGGAAAGCACGGTCAGGCGATGCAAGGCTAAGGCATGACAACGCAAGGCTAGGCAATGCACGGAAAGCAAGCAAAGAGTAACGGAACGCAAGGAAGGCAAGGGAAAGCAAGGGAAGGCAAGGGTAACGGAAGGAACGGCACTGCAAGGGGTAACAAGTCTAAGGCACGGCAACGCAGGGCTAGGCAATGCACGGCAAGGGAAGGAAAGGGTAACGCAGGGGAAGGCACGGTCAGGTGAGGCAAGGCTAAGGCACGACAATGCAAGGCTAGGCAATGCACGGCAAGGCAAGAAAGAGTAACGGAAGGAAAGGAAGGCAAGTCAAAGCCAGGAAAGGCAAGTGTAACAAAAGGCACGCCACGGCAAGGGGAAACAAGGCTAAGGCACGACAACGCACGGCTAGGCAATGCACGGCAAGGGAAGGAAAGGGTAACGTAAGGCAAGGCACGGTGAGGCTAGGCAAGGCTAATGCACGACAACGCAAGGCTAGGCAATGCACGACAATGCAAGGAAAGCTTAAAGCAAAGGAAGGCACGGTCAGGCGAGATAAGGCTAAGGCTCGACAACGCAAGGCTAGGCAATGCACGGAAGGCAAGCAAAGAGTAACGGAAGGTAAGCAAGGCAAGGAAAAGCAAGGAAAGGCAAGGGTAACGGAAGGAACGGCACGGCAAGGGGAAACAAGGCTAAGGCACGGCAACGCAGGCTAGGCAATGCACGGCAAGGCAAGGAAAGGGTAACGCATGGGAAAGCACGTTCAGGCGAGGCAAGGCTAAGGCACGACAACGCAAGGCTAGGCAATGCACGGAAGGCAAGCAAAGAGTAACGGAAGTTAAGGAAGGCAAGGGAAAGCAAAGAAAGGCAAGTGTAACGGAAGGAACTGCACGGCAAGGGGAAACAAGGCTAAGGCACGACAACGCACGGCTAGGCAATGCACGGCAAGGCAAGCAAAGGGTAACGCAAGGCAATGCACGGTGAGGCTAGACAAGGCTAATGCACGAAAACGCAAGGCTAGGCAATGCACGACAATGCAAGGAAAGCTTAAAGCAAAGGAAGGCAAGGTCAGGCGAGATGAGGCAAAGGCACGACAAAGCAAGGCTAGGCAATTCAGGGAAGGCAAGCAAAGAGTAACGGAAGGTAAGGAAGGCAAGGAAAAGCAAGGAAAGACAAGGGTAACGGAAGGAACGGCACGGCAAGGGGGAAGAAGTGTAAGGCACGACACCGAACGCTAGGCAATGAACGGCAAGGCAAGGAAAGGGTAACGCATGGGAAAGCACGGTCAGGCGAGGCAAGGCTAAGGCACGACAACGCAAGGCTAGGCAATGCACGGAAGGCAAGCAAAGAGTAACGGAAGGTAAGGAAGGCAAGGGAAAGCAAGGAAAGGCAAGTGTAACGGAAGGAACGGCACGGCAAGGGGCAACAAGGCTAAGGCACGACAACGCACGCTAGGCAATGCACGGCAAGGCAAGGAAAGGGTAACGCATGGGAAAGCACGGTCAGGCGAGGCAAGGCTAAGGCATGACAACGCAAGGCTAGGCAATGCACGGAAAGCAAGCAAAGAGTAACGGAACGCAAGGAAGGCAAGGGAAAGCAAGGGAAGGCAAGGGAAACGGAAGGAACGGCACGGCAAGGGGTAAGAAGGCTAAGGCACGACAACGCAGGGCTAGGCAATGCACGGCAAGGCAAGGAAAGTGTAACGCAGGGGAAGGCACGGTCAGGTGAGGCAAGGATAAGGCACGACAATGCAAGGCTAGGCAATGCACGGCAAGGCAAGTAAAGAGTAACGGAAGGAAAGGAAGGCAAGGCAAAGCCAGGCAAGGCAAGTGTAACAAAAGGCACGCCACGGCAAGGGGAATCAAGGCTAAGGCACGACAACGCACGGCTAGGCAATGCACGGCAAGGCAAGGAAAGTGTAACGCAAGGCAAGACACGGTGAGGCTAGGCAAGGCTAATGCACGACAACGCAAGGCTAGGCAATGCACGACAATGCAAGGAAAGCTTAAAGCAAAGGAAGGCACGGTCAGGCGAGATAAGGCTAAGGCACGAGAACGCAAGGCTAGGCAATTCAGGGAAGGCAAGCAAAGAGTAACGGAAGGTAAGCAAGGCAAGGAAAAGGAAGGAAAGGCCAGGGAAACGGAAGGAACGGCACGGCAAGGGGAAAAAAGTCTAAGGCACGACACCGAACGCTAGGCAATGAACGTCAAGGCAAGGAAAGGGTAACGCATTTGAAAGCACGGTCAGGCGAGGCAACGCTAAGGCACGACAACGCAAGTCTAGGCAATAAACGGAAGGCAAGCAAAGAGTAACGGAAGGTAAGGAAGGCAAGGGAAAGGAAGGAAAGGCAAGTGTAACGGAAGGAACGGCACGGCAAGGGGAAACAAGGCTAAGGCACGACAACGCACGGCTAGGCAATGCACGGAATGGCAAGGAAAGGGTAACGCATGGGAAAGCACGGTCAGGCGATGCAAGGCTAAGGCATGACAACGCAAGGCTAGGCAATGCACGGAAAGCAAGCAAAGAGTAACGGAACGCAAGGAAGGCAAGGGAAAGCAAGGGAAGGCAAGGGTAACGGAAGGAACGGCACGGTAAGGGGTAACAAGTCCAAGGCACGGCAACGCAGGGCTAGGCAATGCACGGCAAGGCAAGGAAAGGGTAACGCAGGGGAAGGCACGGTCAGGTGAGGCAAGGATAAGGCACGACAATGCAAGGCTAGGCAATGCACGGCAAGGCAAGGAAAGAGTACCGGAAGGAAAGGAAGGCAAGGCAAAGCCAGGCAAGGCAAGTGTAACAAAAGGCACGCCACGGCAAGGGGAATCAAGGCTAAGGCACGACAACGCACGGCTAGGCAATGCACGGCAAGGCAAGGAAAGGGTAACGCAAGGCAAGGCACGGTGAGGCTAGGCAAGGCTAATGCACGACAACGCAAGGCTAGGCAATGCACGACAATGCAAGGAAAGCTTAAAGCAAAGGAAGGCACGGTCAGGCGAGATAAGGCTAAGGCACGACAACGCAAGGCTAGGCAATGCACGGAAGGCAAGCAAAGAGTAACGGAAGGTAAGGAAGGCAAGGGAAAGCAAAGAAAGGCAAGTGTAACGGAAGGAACGGCACGGCAAGGGGAAACAAGGCTAAGGCACGACAACGCACGCTAGGTAATGCACGGCAAGGCAAGGAAAGGGTAACGCATGGGAAAGCACGGTCAGGCGAGGCAAGGCTAAGGAAAGCCAACGCAAGGCTAGGCAATGCACGGAAAGCAAGCAAGGAGTAACGGAATGCAAGGAAGGAAAGGGAAAGCAAGGGAAGGCAAGGGTAACGGAAGGAACGGCACGGCAAGGGGTAACAAGGCTAAGGCGCGACAACACACGGCTAGGAAATGCACGGCAAGGGAAGGAAAGGGTAACGCAAGGCAAGGCACGGTGAGGCTAGGCAAGGCTAATGCACGACAACGCAAGGCTAGGCAATGCACGACAATGCAAGGAAAGCTTAAAGCAAAGGAAGGCACGGTCAGGCGAGACAAGGCTAAGGCACGACAACGCAAGGCTAGGCAATGCACGGAAGGAAGCAAAGAGTAACGGAAGGTAAGGAAGGCAAGGGAAAGCAAGGAAAGGCAATGGTAACGGAAGGAACGGCACGGCAAGGGGAAACGAGGCTAAGGCACGACAACGCACGCTAGGCAATGCACGGCAAGGCAAGGAAAGGGTAACGCATGGGAAAGCACGGTCAGGCGAGGCAAGGCTAAGGCACGACAACCCAAGGCTAGGCAATGCACGGAAGGCAAGCAAAGAGAAACGGAAGGTAAGGAAGGAAAGGGAAAGCAAAGAAAGGCAAGTGTAACGGAAGGAACGGCACGGCAAGGGGAAACAAGGCTAAGGCACGACAAGGCACGGCTAGGCAATGCACGGCAAGGCAAGCAAACGGTAACGCAAGGAAAGGCACGGTGAGGCTAGGCAAGGCTAATGCACGAAAACGCATGGCTAGGCGATGCACGACAATGCAAGGAAAGCTTAAAGCAAAGGAAGGCAAGGTCAGGCGAGATAAGGCTAAGGCACGACAACGCAAGGCTAGGAAATTCAGGGAAGGCAAGTAAAGAGTAACGGAAGGTAAGCAAGGCAAGGAAAAGGAAGGAAAGGCCAGGGTAACGGAAGGAACGGCACGGCAAGGGGAAACAAGGCTAAGGCACGGCAACGCAGGCTAGGCAATGCACGGCAAGGCAAGGAAAGGGTAACGCATGGGAAAGCACGTTCAGGCGAGGCAAGGCTAAGGCACAACAACGCAAGGCTAGGCAATGCACGGAAGCAAGCAAAGAGTAACGGAAGGTAAGGAAGGCAAGGGAAAGTTAGGAAAGGCAAGTGTAACGGAAGGAACGGCACGGCAAGGGGAAACAAGGCTAAGGCACGACAACGCACGGCCAGGCAATGCACGGCAAGGCAAGGAAAGGGTAACGCATGGGAAAGCACGGTCAGGCGATGCAAGGCAAAGGCATGACAACGCAAGGCTAGGCAATGCACGGAAAGCAAGCAAAGAGTAACGGAACGCAAGGAAGGCAAGGGAAAGCAAGGGAAGGCAAGGGTAACGGAAGGAACGTCACGGCAAGGGGTAACAAGGTTAAGGCACGGCAACGCAGGGTTAGGCAATGCACGGCAAGGCAAGGAAAGGGTAACGCAGGGGAAGGCACGGTCAGGTGAGGCAAGGGTAAGGCACGACAATGCAAGGCTAGGCAATGCACGGGAAGGCAAGGAAAGAGTAACGCATGGCAAGGCACGGTGAGGCTAGGCAAGGCTAATGCACGACAACGCAAGGCTAGGCAATGCACGACAATGCAAGTAAAGCTTAAAGCAAAGGAAGGCACGGTCAGGCGAGATAAGGCTAAGGCACGACAACGCAAGGCTAGGCAATGCACGGAAAGCAAGCAAAGAGTAACGGAACGCAAGGAAGGCAAGGGAAAGCAAGGGAAGGCAAGGGTAACGGAAGGAACGGCACGGCAAGGGGTAACAAGGCTAAGGCACGACAACGCAGGGCTAGGCAATGCACGGCAAGGCAAGGAAAGAGTAACGGAAGGAAAGGGAGGCAAGGCAAAGCCAGGCAAGGCAAGTGTAACAAAAGGCACGCAACGGCAAGGGGAAAAAGGCTAAGGCACGACAACACACGGCTAGGAAATGCACGGCAAGGCAAGGAAAGGGTAACGCAAGGCAAGGCACGGTGAGGCTAGGCAAGGCTAATGCACGACAACGCAAGGCTAGGCAATGCACGACAATGCAAGTAAAGCTTAAAGCAAAGGAAGGCACGGTCAGGCGAGATAAGGCTAAGGCACGACAACGCAAGGCTAGGCAATGCACGGAAGGCAAGCAAAGAGTAACGGAAGGTAAGGAAGGCAAGGGAAAGCAAAGAAAGGCAAGTGTAACGGAAGGAACGGCACGGCAAGGGGAAACAAGGCTAAGGCACGACAACGCACGCTAGGCAATGCACGGCAAGGCAAGGAAAGGGTAACGCATGGGAAAGCACGGTCAGGCGAGGCAAGGCTAAGGAAAGCCAACGCAAGGATAGGCAATGCACGGAAAGCAAGCAAGGAGTAACGGAATGCAAGGAAGGAAAGGGAAAGCAAGGGAAGGCAAGGGTAACGGAAGGAACGGCACGGCAAGGGGAAACAAGGCTAAGGCACGACAACGCACGCTAGGCAATGCACGGCAAGGCAAGGAAAGGGTAACGCATGGGAAAGCACGGTCAGGCGAGGCAAGGCTAAGGAAAGACAACGCAAGGCTAGGCAATGCACGGAAAGCAAGCAGGGAGTAACGGAATGCAAGGAAGGAAAGGGAAAGCAAGGGAAGGCAAGGGTAACGGAAGGAACGGCACGGCAAGGGGTAACAAGGCTAAGGCACGACAACACACGGCTAGGAAATGCACGGCAAGGCAAGGAAAGGGTAACGCAAGGCAAGGCACGGTGAGGCTAGGCAAGGTTAATGCACGACAACGCAAGGCTAGGCAATGCAAGACAATGCAAGGAAAGCTTAAAGCAAAGGAAGGCACGGTCAGGCGAGATAAGGCTAAGGCACGAGAACGCAAGGCTAGGCAATTCAGGGAAGGCAAGCAAAGAGTAACGGAAGGTAAGCAAGGCAAGGAAAAGGAAGGAAAGGCCAGGGAAACGGAAGGAACGGCACGGCAAGGGGAAAAAAGTCTAAGGCACGACACCGAACGCTAGGCAATGAACGTCAAGGCAAGGAAAGGGTAACGCATTTGAAAGCACGGTCAAGCGAGGCAACGCTAAGGCACGACAACGCAAGTCTAGGCAATAAACGGAAGGCAAGCAAAGAGTAACGGAAGGTAAGGAAGGCAAGGGAAAGGAAGGAAAGGCAAGTGTAACGGAAGGAACGGCACGGCAAGGGGAAACAAGGCTAAGGCACGACAACGCACGGCTAGGCAATGCACGGAATGGCAAGGAAAGGGTAACGCATGGGAAAGCACGGTCAGGCGATGCAAGGCTAAGGCATGACAACGCAAGGCTAGGCAATGCACGGAAAGCAAGCAAAGAGTAACGGAACGCAAGGAAGGCAAGGGAAAGCAAGGGAAGGCAAGGGTAACGGAAGGAACGGCACGGTAAGGGGTAACAAGTCCAAGGCACGGCAACGCAGGGCTAGGCAATGCACGGCAAGGCAAGGAAAGGGTAACGCAGGGGAAGGCACGGTCAGGTGAGGCAAGGATAAGGCACGACAACGCAAGGCTAGGCAATGCACGGCAAGGCAAGGAAAGAGTAACGGAAGGAACGGAAGGCAAGGCAAAGCCAGGCAAGGCAAGTGTAACAAAAGGCACGCCACGGCAAGGGGAATCAAGGCTAAGGCACGACAACGCACGGCTAGGCAATGCACGGCAAGGCAAGGAAAGGGTAACGCAAGGCAAGGCACGGTGAGGCTAGGCAAGGCTAATGCACGACAACGCAAGGCTAGGCAATGCACGAAAATGCAAGGAAAGCTTAAAGCAAAGGAAGGCACGGTCAGGCGAGATAAGGCTAAGGCACGACAACGCAAGGCTAGGCAATGCACGGAAGGCAAGCAAAGAGTAACGGAAGGTAAGGAAGGCAAGGGAAAGCAAAGAAAGGCAAGTGTAACGGAAGGAACGGCACGGCAAGGGGAAACAAGGCTATGGCACGACAACGCAGGGCTAGGCAATGCACGGCAAGGCAAGGAAAGGGTAACGCATGGGAAAGCACGGTCAGGCGAGGTAAGGCATAAGGAAAGCCAACGCAAGGCTAGGCAATGCACGGAAAGCAAGCAAGGAGTAACGGAATGCAAGGAACGAAAGGGAAATCAAGGGAAGGCAAGGGTAACGGAAGGAACGGCACGGCAAGGGGTAACAAGGCTAAGGCACGACAACACACGGCTAGGAAATGCACGGCAAGGCAAGGAAAGGGTAACGCAAGGCAAGGCACGGTGAGGCTAGGCAAGGTTAATGCACGACAACGCAAGGCTAGGCAATGCACGACAATGCAAGGAAAGCTTAAAGCAAAGGAAGGCACGGTCAGGCGAGACAAGGCTAAGGCACGACAACGCAAGGCTAGGCAATGCACGGATGGCAAGCAAAGAGTAACGGAAGGTAAGGAAGGCAAGGGAAAGCAAGGAAAGGCAATGGTAACGGAAGGAACGGCACGGCAAGGGGAAACAAGGCTAAGGCACGACAACGCACGCTAGGCAATGCACGGCAAGGCAAGGAAAGGGTAACGCATGGGAAAGCACGGTCAGGCGAGGCAAGGCTAAGGCACGACAACCCAAGGCTAGGCAATGCACGGAAGGCAAGCAAAGAGAAACGGAAGGTAAGGAAGGAAAGGGAAAGCAAAGAAAGGCAAGTGTAACGGAAGGAACGGCACGGCAAGGGGAAACAAGGCTAAGGCACGACAAGGCACGGCTAGGCAATGCACGGCAAGGCAAGCAAACGGTAACGCAAGGAAACGCACGGTGAGGCTAGGCAAGGCTAATGCACGAAAACGCATGGCTAGGCGATGCACGACAATGCAAGGAAAGCTAAAAGCAAAGGAAGGCATGGTCAGGCGAGATAAGGCTAAGGCACGACAACGCAAGGCTAGGAAATTCAGGGAAGGCAAGTAAAGAGTAACGGAAGGTAAGCAAGGCAAGGAAAAGGAAGGAAAGGCCAGGGTAACGGAAGGAACGGCACGGCAAGGGGAAACAAGGCTAAGGCACGGCAACGCAGGCTAGGCAATGCACGGCAAGGCAAGGAAAGTGTAACGCATGGGAAAGCACGGTCAGGCGAGGCAAGGCTAAGGCACGACAACGCAAGGCTAGGCAATGCACGGAAAGCAAGCAAAGAGTAACGGAAGGTAAGGCACGGTGAGGCTAGGCAAGGCTAATGCACGACAACGCAAGGCTAGGCAATGCACGGCAAGGCAAGGAAAGCTTAAAGCAAAGGAAGCACGGTCAGGCGAGGCAAGGCTAAGGCATGACAACGCAAGGCTAGGCAATGCACGGAAAGCAAGCAAAGAGTAACGGAAGGTAAGGAAGGCAAGGGAAAGGAACGGCACGGCAAGGGGTAACAAGGCTAAGGCACGACAACACACGGCTAGGAAATGCACGGCAAGGCAAGGAAAGGGTAACGCAAGACAAGGCACGGTGAGGCTAGGCAAGGTTAATGCACGACAACGCAAGGCTAGGCAATGCACGACAATGCAAGGAAAGCTTAAAGCAAAGGAAGGCACGGTCAGGCGAGATAAGGCTAAGGCACGACAACGCAAGGCTAGGCAATTCAGGGAAGGCAAGCAAAGAGTAACGGAAGGTAAGCAAGGCAAGGAAAAGGAAGGAAAGGCCAGGGTAACGGAAGGAACGGCACGGCAAGGGGAAACAAGTCTAAGGCACGACACCGAACGCTAGGCAATGAACGGCAAGGCAAGGAAAGGGTAACGCATTTGAAAGCACGGTCAGGCGAGGCAACGCTAAGGCACGACAACGCAAGGCTAGGCAATGAAGGGAAGCAAGCAAAGAGTAACGGAACGCAAGGAAGGCAAGGGAAAGCAAGGGAAGGCAAGGGTAAGGGAAGGAACGGCACGGCAAGGGGTAAGAAGGCTAAGGCACGACAACGCAGGGCTAGGCAATGCACGGCAAGTCAAGGAAAGGGTAACGCAGGGGAAGGCACGGTCAGGTGAGGCAAGGATAAGGCACGACAATGCAAGGCTAGGCAATGCACGGCAAGGCAAGTAAAGAGTAACGGAAGGAAAGAAAGGCAAGGCAAAGCCAGGCAAGGCAAGTGTAACAAAAGGAACGGCACGGTAAGGGGAAAGAAGGCTAAGGCAAGACAACGCAAGGCCAGGCAATGCACGGCAAGGAAAGGAAAGGGTAACGCAAGGGAAGGCACGGTGAGGCTAGGCAAGGCTATTGCACGACAACGTAAGGCTAGGCAATGCACGACAATGCAAGGAAAGCTTAAAGCAAAGGAAGGCACGGTCAGGCGAGGCAAGGATAAGGCACGACAACGCAAGGCTAGGCAATGCACGGAAGGCAAGCAAAGAGTAACGGAAGGTAAGGAAGGCAAGGGAAAGCAACGAAAGGCAAGTGTAACGGAAGGAACGGCACGGCAAGGGGAAACAAGTCTAAGGCACGACAACGCACGCTAGGCAATGCACGGCAAGGCAAGGAAAGGGTAACGCATGGGAAAGCACGGTCAGGCGAGGCAAGCCTAAGGCATGACAACGCAAGGCTAGGCAATGCACGGAAAGCAAGCAAAGAGTAACGGAACGCAAGGAAGGCAAGGGAAAGCAAGGGAAGGCAAGGGTAACGGAAGGAACGGCACGGCAAGGGGTAACAAGGCTAAGGCACGACAACGCAGGGCTAGGCAATGCACGGCAAGGCAAGGAAAGAGTAACGGAAGGAAAGGAAGGCAAGGCAAAGCCAGGCAAGGCAAGTGTAACAAAAGGCACGCAATGGCAAGGGGAAACAAGGCTAAGGCACGACAACACACGGCTAGGAAATGCACGGCAAGGCAAGGAAAGGGTAACGCAAGGCAAGGCACGGTGAGGCTAGGCAAGGCTAATGCACGACAACGCAAGGCTAGGCAAGGCACGACAATGCAAGTAAAGCTTAAAGCAAAGGAAGGCACGGTCAGGCGAGATAAGGCTAAGGAACGACAACGCAAGGCTAGGCAATGAAGGGAAGGCAAGCAAAGAGTAACGGAAGGTAAGGAAGGCAAGGGAAAGCAAGGGAAGGCAATGGTAACGGAAGGAACGGCACGGCAAGGGGAAACAAGTCTAAGGCACGACAACGCACGCTAGGCAATGCACGGCAAGGCAAGGAAAGGGTAACGCATGGGAAAGCACGGTCAGGGGAGGCAAGGCTAAGGCACGACAACGCAAGGCTTGGCAATGCACAGAAGGCAAGCAAAGAGTAACGGAAGGTAAGGAAGGCAAGGGAAAGCAAAGAAAGGCAAGTGTAACGGAAGGAACGGCACGGCAAGGGGAAACAAGGCTAAGGCACGACAACGCACGCTAGGCAATGCACGGCAAGGCAAGGCAAGGGTAACGCATGGGAAAGCACGGTCAGGCGAGGCAAGGCTAAGGAAAGCCAACGCAAGGCTAGGCAATGCACGGAAAGCAAGCAAGGAGTAACGGAATGCAAGGAAGGAAAGGGAAAGCAAGGGAAGGCAAGGGTAACGGAAGGAACGGCACGGCAAGGGGTAACAAGGCTAAGGCACGACAACAGACGGCTAGGAAATGCACGGCAAGGCAAGGAAAGGGTAACGCAAGGCAAGGCACGGTGAGGCTAGGCAAGGTTAATGCACGACAACGCAAGGCTAGGCAATGCACGACAATGCAAGGAAAGCTTAAAGCGAAGGAAGGCACGGTCAGGCGAGATAAGGCTAAGGCACGACAACGCAAGGCTAGGCAATTCAGGGAAGGCAAGCAAAGAGTAACGGAAGGTAAGCAAGGCAAGGAAAAGGAAGGAAAGGCCAGGGTAACGGAAGGAACGGCACGGCAAGGGGAAACAAGTCTAAGGCACGACACCGAACGCTAGGCAATGAACGGCAAGGCAAGGAAAGGGTAACGCATGGGAAAGCACGGTCAGGCGAGGCAAGGCTAAGGCACGACAACGCAAGGCTAGGCAATGCACGGAAGGCAAGCAAAGAGTAACGGACGGTAAGGAAGGCAAGGGAAAGCAAGGAAAGGCAAGTGTAACGGAAGGAACGGCACGGCAAGGGGAAACAAGGCTAAGGCACGACAACGCACGGCTAGGCAATGCACGGCAAGGCAAGGAAAGGGTAACGCATGGGAAAGCACGGTCAGGCGATGCAAGGCTAAGGCATGACAACGCAAGGCTAGGCAATGCACGGAAAGCAAGCAAAGAGTAACGGAACGCAAGGAAGGCAAGGGAAAGCAAGGGAAGGCAAGGGTAACGGAAGGAACGGCACTGTAAGGGGTAACAAGTCTAAGGCACGACAACGCACGGCTAGGCAATGCACGGCAAGGCAAGGAAAGGGTAACGGAAG
The DNA here is from genome assembly GCF_037893015.1 of Macrotis lagotis. Taxonomy (NCBI): domain Eukaryota; kingdom Metazoa; phylum Chordata; class Mammalia; order Peramelemorphia; family Peramelidae; genus Macrotis; species Macrotis lagotis. The sequence continues at coordinate 104,371 of NW_027422034.1, forward strand.
GAAATGAAGGCAAGGCAAAGCCAGGCAAGGCAAGTGTAACAAAAGGCACGCAACGGCAAGGGGAAACAAGGCTAAGGCACGACAACACACGGCTAGGAAATGCACGGCATGGCAAGGAAAGGGTAACGCAAGGCAAGGCACGGTGAGGCTAGGCAAGGCTAATGCACGACAACGCAAGGCTAGGCAATGCACGACAATGCAAGGAAAGCTTAAAGCAAAGGAAGGCACGGTCAGGCGAGATAAGGCTAAGGCACGACAACGCAAGGCTAGGCAATGCAGGGAAGGGAAGCAAAGAGTAACGGAAGGTAAGCAAGGCAAGGAAAAGCAAGGAAAGGCAAGGGTAACGGAAGGAATTGCACGGTAAGGGGAAACAAGGCTAAGGCACGGCAACGCAGGCTGGGCAATGCACGGCAAGGCAAGGAAAGGGTAACGCATGGGAAAGCACGGTCAGGCGAGGCAAGGCTAAGGCATGACAACGCAAGGCTAGGCAATGCACGGAAAGCAAGCAAAGAGTAACGGAACGCAAGGAAGGCAAGGGAAAGCAAGGGAAGGCAAGGGAAACGGAAGGAACGGCACGGCAAGGGGTAAGAAGGCTAAGGCACGACAACGCAGGGCTAGGCAATGCACGGCAAGGCAAGGAAAGGGTAACGCAGGGGAAGGCACGGTCAGGTGAGGCAAGGATAAGGCACGACAATGCAAGGCTAGGCAATGCACGGCAAGGCAAGTAAAGAGTAACGGAAGGAAAGGAAGGCAAGGCAAAGCCAGGCAAGGCAAGTGTAACAAAAGGCACGCCACGGCAAGGGGAATCAAGGCTAAGGCACGACAACGCACGGCTAGGCAATGCACGGCAAGGCAAGGAAAGGGTAACGCAAGGCAAGGCACGGTGAGGCTAGGCAAGGCTAATGCACGACAACGCAAGGCTAGGCAATGCACGACAATGCAAGGAAAGCTTAAAGCAAAGGAAGGCACGGTCAGGCGAGATAAGGCTAAGGCACGACAACGCAAGGCTAGGCAATGCACGGAAGGCAAGCAAAGAGTAACGGAAGGTAAGGAAGGCAAGGGAAAGCAAAGAGAGGCAAGTGTAACGGAAGGAACGGTACGGCAAGGGGAAACAAGGCTAAGGCACGACAACGCACGCTAGGCAATGCACGGCAAGGCAAGGAAAGGGTAACGCATGGGAAAGCACGGTCAGGCGAGGCAAGCCTAAGGCATGACAACGCAAGTCTAGGCAATGCACGGAAAGCAAGCAAAGATTAACGGAACGCAAGGAAGGCAAGGGAAAGCAAGGGAAGGCAAGGGTAATGGAAGGAACGGCACGGCAAGGGGTAACAAGGCTAAGGCACGACAACGCATGGCTAGGCAATGCACGGCAAGGCAAGGAAAGAGTAACGGAAGGAAAGGAAGGCAAGGCAAAGCCAGGCAAGGCAAGTGTAACAAAAGGCACGCAACGGCAAGGGGAAACAAGGCTAAGGCACGACAACACACGGCTAGCAAATGCACGGCAAGGCAAGGAAAGGGTAACGCATGGGAAAGCACGGTCAGGCGAGGCAAGGCTAAGGAAAGCCAACGCAAGGCTAGGCAATGCACGGAAAGCAAGCAAGGAGTAACGGAATGCAAGGAAGGAAAGGGAAAGCAAGGGAAGGCAAGGGTAACGGAAGGAACGGCACGGCAAGGGGTAACAAGGCTAAGGCACGACAACACATGGCTAGGAAATGCACGGCAAGGCAAGGAAAGGGTAACGCAAGGCAAGGCACGGTGAGGCTAGGCAATGCTAATGCACGACAACGCAAGGCTAGGCAATGCACGACAATGCAAGGAAAGCTTAAAGCAAAGGAAGGCACGGTCAGGCGAGACAAGGCTAAGGCACGACAACGCAAGGCTAGGCAATGCACGGAAGGCAAGCAAAGAGTAACGGAAGGTAAGGAAGGCAAGGGAAAGCAAGGAAAGGCAATGGTAACGGAAGGAACGGCACGGCAAGGGGAAACAAGGCTAAGGCACGACAACGCACGCTAGGCAATGCACGGCAAGGCAAGGAAAGGGTAACGCATAGGAAAGCACGGTCAGGCGAGGCAAGGCTAAGGCACGACAACCCAAGGCTAGGCAATGCACGGAAGGCAAGCAAAGAGAAACGGAAGGTAAGGAAGGAAAGGGAAAGCAAAGAAAGGCAAGTGTAACGGAAGGAACGGCACGGCAAGGGGAAACAAGGCTAAGGCACGACAAGGCACGGCTAGGCAATGCACGGCAAGGCAAGCAAACGGTAACGCAAGGAAAGGCACGGTGAGGCTAGGCAAGGCTAATGCACGAAAACGCATGGCTAGGCGATGCACGACAATGCAAGGAAAGCTTAAAGCAAAGGAAGGCAAGGTCAGGCGAGATAAGGCTAAGGCACGACAACGCAAGGCTAGGAAATTCAGGGAAGGCAAGTAAAGAGTAATGGAAGGTAAGCAAGGCAAGGAAAAGGAAGGAAAGGCCAGGGTAACGGAAGGAACGGCACGGCAAGGGGAAACAAGGCTAAGGCACGGCAACGCAGGCTAGGCAATGCACGGCAAGGCAAGGAAAGGGTAACGCATGGGAAAGCACGTTCAGGCGAGGCAAGGCTAAGGCACAACAACGCAAGGCTAGGCAATGCACGGAAGCAAGCAAAGAGTAACGGAAGGTAAAGAAGGCAAGGGAAAGGAAGGAAAGGCAAGTGTAACGGAAGGAACGGCACGGCAAGGGGAAACAAGGCTAAGGCACGACAACGCACGGCCAGGCAATGCACGGCAAGACAAGGAAAGGGTAACGCATGGGAAAGCACGGTCAGGCGATGCAAGGCAAAGGCATGACAACGCAAGGCTAGGCAATGCACGGAAAGCAAGCAAAGAGTAACGGAACGCAAGGAAGGCAAGGGAAAGCAAGGGAAGGCAAGGGTAACGGAAGGAACGTCACGGCAAGGGGTAACAAGGTTAAGGCACGGCAACGCAGGGTTAGGCAATGCACGGCAAGGCAAGGAAAGGGTAACGCAGGGGAAGGCACGGTCAGGTGAGGCAAGGGTAAGGCACGACAATGCAAGGCTAGGCAATGCACGGAAAGGCAAGGAAAGAGTAACGCAAGGCAAGGCACGGTGAGGCTAGGCAAGGCTAATGCACGACAACGCAAGGCTAGGCAATGCACGACAATGCAAGTAAAGCTTAAAGCAAAGGAATGCACGGTCAGGCGAGATAAGGCTAAGGCACGACAACGCAAGGCTAGGCAATGCACGGAAAGCAAGCAAAGAGTAACGGAACGCAAGGAAGGCAAGGGAAAGCAAGGGAAGGCAAGGGTAACGGAAGGAACGGCACGGCAAGGGGTAACAAGGGTAAGGCACGACAACGCAGGGCTAGGCAATGCACGGCAAGGCAAGGAAAGAGTAACGGAAGGAAAGGAAGGCAAGGCAAAGCCAGGCAAGGCAAGTGTAACAAAAGGCACGCAACGGCAAGGGGAAACAAGGCTAAGGCACGACAACACATGGCTAGGAAATGCACGGCATGGCAAGGAAAGGGTAACGCAAGGCAAGGCACGGTGAGGCTAGGCAAGGCTAATGCACGACAACGCAAGGCTAGGCAATGCACGACAATGCAAGTAAAGCTTAAAGCAAAGGAAGGCACGGTCAGGCGAGATAAGGCTAAGGCACGACAACGCAAGGCTAGGCAATGCACGGAAGGCAAGCAAAGAGTAACGGAAGGTAAGGAAGGCAAGGGAAAGCAAAGAAAGGCAAGTGTAACGGAAGGAACGGCACGGCAAGGGGAAACAAGGCTAAGGCACGACAACGCACGCTAGGCAATGCACGGCAAGGCAAGGAAAGGGTAACGCATGGGAAAGCACGGTCAGGCGAGGCAAGGCTAAGGAAAGCCAACGCAAGAATAGGCAATGCACGGAAAGCAAGCAAGGAGTAACGGAATGCAAGGAAGGAAAGGGAAAGCAAGGGAAGGCAAGGGTAACGGAAGGAACGGCACGGCAAGGGGAAACAAGGCTAAGGCACGACAACGCACGCTAGGCAATGCACGGCAAGGCAAGGAAAGGGTAACGCATGGGAAAGCACGGTCAGGCGAGGCAAGGCTAAGGAAAGCCAACGCAAGGCTAGGCAATGCACGGAAAGCAAGCAGGGAGTAACGGAATGCAAGGAAGGAAAGGGAAAGCAAGGGAAGGCAAGGGTAACGGAAGGAACGGCACGGCAAGGGGTAACAAGGCTAAGGCACGACAACACACGGCTAGGAAATGCACGGCAAGGCAAGGAAAGGGTAACGCAAGGCAAGGCACGGTGAGGCTAGGCAAGGTTAATGCACGACAACGCAAGGCTTGGCAATGCAAGACAATGCAAGGAAAGCTTAAAGCAAAGGAAGGCACGGTCAGGCGAGATAAGGCTAAGGCACGACAACGCAAGGCTAGGCAATTCAGGGAAGGCAAGCAAAGAGTAACGGAAGGGAAGCAAGGCAAGGAAAAGGAAGGAAAGGACAGGGTAACGGAAGGAACGGCACGGCAAGGGGAAACAAGTCTAAGGCACGACACCGAACGCTAGGCAATGAACGTCAAGGCAAGGAAAGGGTAACGCATTTGAAAGCACGGTCAGGCGAGGCAACGCTAAGGCACGACAACGGAAGTCTAGGTAATAAACGGAAGGCAAGCAAAGAGTAACGGAAGGTAAGGAAGGCAAGGGAAAGGAAGGAAAGGCAAGTGTAACGGAAGGAACGGCACGGCAAGGGGAAACAAGGCTAAGGCACGACAACGCACGGCTAGGCAATGCACGGAAAGGCAAGGAAAGGGTAACGCATGGGAAAGCACGGTCAGGCGATGCAAGGCTAAGGCATGACAACGCAAGGCTAGGCAATGCACGGAAAGCAAGCAAAGAGTAACGGAACGCAAGGAAGGCAAGGGAAAGCAAGGGAAGGCAAGGGTAACGGAAGGAACGGCACGGCAAGGGGAAACAAGGCTAAGGCACGACAACGCAGGGCTAGGCAATGCACGGCAAGGCAAGGAAAGGGTAACGCAGGGGAAGGCACGGTCAGGTGAGGCAAGGATAAGGCACGACAATGCAAGGCTAGGCAATGCACGGCAAGGCAAGTGAAGAGTAACGGAAGGAAAGAAAGGCAAGGCAAAGCCAGGCAAGGCAAGTGTAACAAAAGGCACGCCACGGCAAGGGGAATCAAGGCTAAGGCACGACAACGCACGGCTAGGCAATGCACGGCAAGGCAAGGAAAGGATAACGCAAGGCAAGGCACGGTGAGGCTAGGCAAGGCTAATGCACGACAACGCAAGGCTAGGCAATGCACGACAATGCAAGGAAAGCTTAAAGCAAAGGAAGGCACGGTCAGGCGAGATAAGGCTAAGGCACGACAACGCAAGGCTAGGCAATGCACGGAAGGCAAGAAAGAGTAACGGAAGGTAAGGAAGGCAAGGGAAAGCAAAGAAAGGCAAGTGTAACGGAAGGAACGGCACGGCAAGGGGAAACAAGGCTAAGGCACGACAACGCACGCTAGGCAATGCACGGCAAGGCAAGGAAAGGGTAACGCATGGGAAAGCACGGTCAGGCGAGGCAAGCCTAAGGCATGACAACGCAAGGCTAGGCAATGCACGGAAAGCAAGCAAAGAGTAACGGAACGCAAGGAAGGCAAGGGAAAGCAAGGGAAGGCAAGGGTAACGGAAGGAACGGTACGGCAAGGGGTAACAAGGCTAAGGCACGACAACGCAGGGCTAGGCAATGCACGGCAAGGCAAGGAAAGAGTAACGGAAGGAAAGGAAGGCAAGGCAAAGCCAGACAAGGCAAGTGTAACAAAAGGCACGCAACGGCAAGGGGAAACAAGGCTAAGGCACGACAACACACGGCTAGGAAATGCACGGCAAGGCAAGGAAAGTGTAACGCAAGGCAAGGCACGGTGAGGCTAGGCAAGGCTAATGCACGACAACGCAAGGCTAGGCAAGGCACGACAATGAAAGTAAAGCTTAAAGCAAAGGAAGGCACGGTCAGGCGAGATAAGGCTAAGGAACGACAACGCAAGGCTAGGCAATGCAGGGAAGGCAAGCAAAGAGTAACGGAAGGTAAGGAAGGTAAGGGAAAGCAAGGAAAGGCAATGGTAACGGAAGGAACGGCACGGCAAGGGGAAACAAGTCTAAGGCACGACAACGCAATGCTAGGCAATGCACGACAATGCAAGGAAAGCTTAAAGCAAAGGAAGGCACGGTCAGGCGAGATAAGGCTAAGGCACGACAACGCAAGGCTAGGCAATTCAGGGAAGGCAAGCAAAGAGTAACGGAAGGTAAGCAAGGCAAGGAAAAGGAAGGAAAGGCCAGGGTAACGGAAGGAACGGCACGGCAAGGGGAAACAACTTTAAGGCACGACACCGAACGCTAGGCAATGAACGGCAAGGCAAGGAAAGGGTAACGGTTTTGAAAGCACGGTCAGGCGAGGCAACGCTAAGGCACGACAACGCAAGGCTAGGCAATGCACGGAAGGCAAGCAAAGAGTAACGGAAGGTAAGGAAGGCAAGGGAAAGGAAGGAAAGGCAAGTGTATCGGAAGGAACGGCACGGCAAGAGGAAACAAGGCTAAGGCACGACAACGCACGGCTAGGCAATGCACGGAAGGGCAAGGAAAGGGTAACGCATGGGAAAGCACGGTCAGGCGATGCAAGGCTAAGGCATGACAACGCAAGGCTAGGCAATGCACGGAAAGCAAGCAAAGAGTAACGGAACGCAAGGAAGGCAAGGGAAAGCAAGGGAAGGAAACGGTAACGGAATGAACGGCACTGTAAGAGGTAACAAGTCTAAGGCACGGCAACGCAGGGCTAGGCAATGCACGGCAAGGCAAGGAAAGGGTAACGCAGGGGAAGGCACGGTCAGGTGAGGCAAGGATAAGGCACGACAATGCAAGGCTAGGCAATGCACGGCAAGGCAAGGAAAGAGTAAAGGAAGGAAAGGAAGGCAAGTCAAAGCCAGGAAAGGCAAGTGTAACAAAAGGCACGCCACGGCAAGGGGAAACAAGGCTAAGGCACGACAACGCACGGCTAGGCAATGCACGGCAAGGCAAGGAAAGGGTAACGCAAGGCAAGGCACGGTGAGGCTAGGCAAGGCTAATGCACGACAACGCAAGGCTAGGCAATGCACGACAATGCAAGGAAAGCTTAAAGCAAAGGAAGGCACGGTCAGGCGAGATAAGGCTAAGGCACGACAACGCAAGGCTAGGCAATGCAGGGAAGGGAAGCAAAGAGTAACGGAAGGTAAGCAAGGCAAGGAAAAGCAAGGAAAGGCAAGGGTAACGGAAGGAATTGCACGGCAAGGGGAAACAAGGCTAAGGCACGGCAACGCAGGCTGGGCAATGCACGGCAAGGCAAGGAAAGGGTAACGCATGGGAAAGCACGTTCAGGCGAGGCAAGGCTAAGGCACGACAACGCAAGGCTAGGCAATGCACGGAAGGCAAGCAAAGAGTAACGGAAGTTAAGGAAGGCAAGGGAAAGCAAAGAAAGGCAAGTGTAACGGAAGGAACTGCACGGCAAGGGGAAACAAGGCTAAGGCACGACAACGCACGGCTAGGCAATGCACGGCAAGGCAAGCAAAGGGTAACGCAAGGCAATGCACGGTGAGGCTAGACAAGGCTAATGCACGAAAACGCAAGGCTAGGCAATGCACGACAATGCAAGGAAAGCTTAAAGCAAAGGAAGGCAAGGTCAGGCGAGATAAGGCAAAGGCACGACAACGCAAGGCTAGGCAATTCAGGGAAGGCAAGCAAAGAGTAACGGAAGGTAAGGAAGGCAAGGAAAAGCAAGGAAAGGCAAGGGTAACGGAAGGAACGGCACGGCAAGGGGGAAGAAGTGTAAGGCACGACACCGAACGCTAGGCAATGAACGGCAAGGCAAGGAAAGGGTAACGCATGGGAAAGCAGGGTCCGGCGAGGCAAGGCTAAGGCACGACAACGCAAGGCTAGGCAATGCACGGAAGGCAAGCAAAGAGTAACGGAAGGTAAGGAAGGCAAGGGAAAGCAAGGAAAGGGAAGTGTAACGGAAGGAACGGCACGGCAAGGGGCAACAAGGCTAAGGCACGACAACGCACGCTAGGCAATGCACGGCAAGGCAAGGAAAGGGTAACGCATGGGAAAGCACGGTCAGGCGAGGCAAGGCTAAGGCATGACAACGCAAGGCTAGGCAATGCACGGAAAGCAAGCAAAGAGTAACGGAACGCAAGGAAGGCAAGGGAAAGCAAGGGAAGGCAAGGGAAACGGAAGGAACGGCACGGCAAGGGGTAAGAAGGCTAAGGCACGACAACGCAGGGCTAGGCAATGCACGGCAAGGCAAGGAAAGGGTAACGCAGGGGAAGGCACGGTCAGGTGAGGCAAGGATAAGGCACGACAATGCAAGGCTAGGCAATGCACGGCAAGGCAAGTAAAGAGTAACGGAAGGAAAGGAAGGCAAGGCAAAGCCAGGCAAGGCAAGTGTAACAAAAGGCACGCCACGGCAAGGGGAATCAAGGCTAAGGCACGACAACGCACGGCTAGGCAATGCACGGCAAGGCAAGGAAAGGGTAACGCAAGGCAAGGCACGGTGAGGCTAGGCAAGGCTAATGCACGACAACGCAAGGCTAGGCAATGCACGACAATGCAAGGAAAGCTTAAAGCAAAGGAAGGCACGGTCAGGCGAGATAAGGCTAAGGCACGACAACGCAAGGCTAGGCAATCCACGGAAGGCAAGCAAAGAGTAACGGAAGGTAAGGAAGGCAAGGGAAAGCAAAGAAAGGCAAGTGTAACGGAAGGAACGGCACGGCAAGGGGAAACAAGGCTAAGGCACGACAACGCACGCTAGGCAATGCACGGCAAGGCAAGGAAAGGGTAACGCATGGGAAAGCACGGTCAGGCGAGGCAAGGCTAAGGAAAGCCAACGCAAGGCTAGGCAATGCACGGAAAGCAAGCAAGGAGTAACGGAATGCAAGGAAGGAAAGGGAAAGCAAGGGAAGGCAAGGGTAACGGAAGGAACGGCACGGCAAGGGGTAACAAGGCTAAGGCACGACAACACACGGCTAGGAAATGCACGGCAAGGCAAGGAAAGGGTAACGCAAGGCAAGGCACGGTGAGGCTAGGCAAGGCTAATGCACGACAACGCAAGGCTAGGCAATGCACGACAATGCAAGGAAAGCTTAAAGCAAAGGAAGGCACGGTCAGGCGAGACAAGGCTAAGGCACGACAACGCAAGGCTAGGCAATGCACGGAAGCAAGCAAAGAGTAACAGAAGGTCAGGAAGGCAAGGGAAAGGAAGGAAAGGCAAGTGTAACGGAAGGAACGGCACGGCAAGGGGAAACAAGTCTAAGGCACGACAACGCACGGCCAGGCAATGCACGGCAAGACAAGGAAAGGGTAACGCATGGGAAAGGACGGTCAGGCGATGCAAGGCAAAGGCATGACAACGCAAGGCTAGGCAATGCACGGAAAGCAAGCAAAGAGTAACGGAACGCAAGGAAGGCAAGGGAAAGCAAGGGAAGGCAAGGGTAACGGAAGGAACGTCACGGCAAGGGGTAACAAGGTTAAGGCACGGCAACGCAGGGTTAGGCAATGCACGGCAAGGCAAGGAAAGGGTAACGCAGGGGAAGGCACGGTGAGGCTAGGCAAGGCTAATGCACGACAACGCAAGGCTAGGCAATGCACGACAATGCAAGTAAAGCTTAAAGAAAGGAAGGCACGGTCAGGCGAGATAAGGCTAAGGCACGACAACGCAAGGCTAGGCAATGCACGGAAGGCAAGCAAAGAGTAACGGAAGGTAAGGAAGGCAAGGGAAAGCAAAGAAAGGCAAGTGTAACGGAAGGGACGGCACGGCAAGGGGAAACAAGGCTAAGGCACGACAACGCACGCTAGGCAATGCACGGCAAGGCAAGGAAAGGGTAACGCATGGGAAAGCACGGTCAGGCGATGCAAGGCTAAGGCATGACAACGCAAGGCTAGGCAATGCACGGAAAGCAAGCAAAGAGTAACGGAACGCAAGGAAGGCAAGGGAAAGCAAGGGAAGGCAAGGGTAACGGAAGGAACGGCACTGTAAGGGGTAACAAGTCTAAGGCACGGCAACGCAGGGCTAGGCAATGCACGGCAAGGCAAGGAAAGGGTAACGCAGGGGAAGACACGGTCAGGTGAGGCAAGGATAAGGCACGACAATGCAAGGCTAGGCAATGCACGGCAAGGCAAGGAAAGAGTAACGGAAGGAAAGGAAGGCAAGGCAAAGCCAGGCAAGGCAAGTGTAACAAAAGGCACGCCACGGCAAGGGGAATCAAGGCTAAGGCACGACAACGCACGGCTAGGCAATGCACGGCAAGGCAAGGAAAGGATAACGCAAGGCAAGGCACGGTGAGGCTAGGCAAGGCTAATGCACGACAACGCAAGGCTAGGCAATGCACGACAATGCAAGGAAAGCTTAAAGCAAAGGAAGGCACGGTCAGGCGAGATAAGGCTAAGGCACGACAACGCAAGGCTAGGCAATGCACGGAAGGCAAGCAAAGAGTAACGGAAGGTAAGGAAGGCAAGGGAAAGCAAAGAAAGGCAAGTGTAACGGAAGGAACGGCACGGCAAGGGGAAACAAGGCTAAGGCACGACAACGCACGCTAGGCAATGCACGGCAAGGCAAGGAAAGGGTAACGCATGGGAAAGCACGGTCAGGCGAGGCAAGCCTAAGGCATGACAACGCAAGGCTAGGCAATGCACGGAAAGCAAGCAAAGAGTAACGGAACGCAAGGAAGGCAAGGGAAAGCAAGGGAAGGCAAGGGTAACGGAAGGAACGGTACGGCAAGGGGTAACAAGGCTAAGGCACGACAACGCAGGGCTAGGCAATGCACGGCAAGGCAAGGAAAGAGTAAGGGAAGGAAAGGAAGGCAAGGCAAAGCCAGGCAAGGCAAGTGTAACAAAAGGCACGCAACGGCAAGGGGAAACAAGGCTAAGGCACGACAACACACGGCTAGGAAATGCACGGCAAGGCAAGGAAAGTGTAACGCAAGGCAAGGCACGGTGAGGCTAGGCAACACTAAGGCACGACAACGCAAGGCTAGGCAAGGCACGACAATGCAAGTAAAGCTTAAAGCAAAGGAAGGCACGGTCAGGCGAGATAAGGCTAAGGCACGACAACGCAAGGCTAGGAAATTCAGGGAAGGCAAGCAAAGAGTAACGGAAGGTAAGCAAGGCAAGGAAAAGGAAGGAAAGGCAAGGGTAACGGAAGGAACGGCACGGCAAGGGGAAACAAGTTTAAGGCACGACACCGAACGCTAGGCAATGAACGGCAAGGCAAGGAAAGGGTAACGCATTTGAAAGCACGGTCAGGCGAGGCAACGCTAAGGCACGACAACGCAAGGCTAGGCAATGCACGGAAGGCAAGCAAAGAGTAACGGAAGGTAAGGAAGGCAAGGGAAAGGAAGGAAAGGCAAGTGTAACGGAAGGAACGGCACGGCAAGAGGAAACAAGGCTAAGGCACGACAACGCACGGCTAGGCAATGCACGGAAGGGCAAGGAAAGGGTAACGCATGGGAAAGCACGGTCAGGCGATGCAAGGCTAAGGCATGACAACGCAAGGCTAGGCAATGCACGGAAAGCAAGCAAAGAGTAACGGAACGCAAGGAAGGCAAGGGAAAGCAAGGGAAGGCAACGGTAACGGAATGAACGGCACTGTAAGGGGTAACAAGTCTAAGGCACGGCAACGCAGGGCTAGGCAATGCACGGCAAGGCAAGGAAAGGGTAACGCAGGGGAAGGCACGGTCAGGTGAGGCAAGGATAAGGAACGACAATGCAAGGCTAGGCAATGCACGGCAAGGCAACGAAAGAGTAAAGGAAGGAAAGGAAGGCAAGTCAAAGCCAGGAAAGGCAAGTGTAACAAAAGGCACGCCACGGCAAGGGGAAACAATGCTAAGGCACGACAACACACGGCTAGGAAATGCACGGCAAGGCAAGGAAAGGGTAACGCAAGGCAAGGCACGGTGAGGCTAGGCAAGGCTAATGCACGACAACGCAAGGCTAGGCAATGCACGACAATGCAAGGAAAGCTTAAAGCAAAGGAAGGCACGGTCAGGCGAGATAAGGCTAAGGCACGACAACGCAAGGCTAGGCAATGCAGGGAAGGGAAGCAAAGAGTAACGGAAGGTAAGCAAGGCAAGGAAAAGCAAGGAAAGGCAAGGGTAACGGAAGGAATTGCACGGCAAGGGGAAACAAGGCTAAGGCACGGCAACGCAGGCTGGGCAATGCACGGCAAGGCAAGGAAAGGGTAACGCATGGGAAAGCACGTTCAGGCGAGGCAAGGCTAAGGCACGACAACGCAAGGCTAGGCAATGCACGGAAGGCAAGCAAAGAGTAACGGAAGTTAAGGAAGGCAAGGGAAAGCAAAGAAAGGCAAGTGTAACGGAAGGAACTGCACGGCAAAGGGAAACAAGGCTAAGGCACGACAACGCACGGCTAGGCAATGCACGGCAAGGCAAGCAAAGGGTAACGGAAGGCAATGCACGGTGAGGCTAGACAAGGCTAATGCACGAAAACGCAAGGCTAGGCAATGCACGACAATGCAAGGAAAGCTTAAAGCAAAGGAAGGCAAGGTCAGGCGAGATAAGGCAAAGGCACGACAACGCAAGGCTAGGCAATTCAGGGAAGGCAAGCAAAGAGTAACGGAAGGTAAGGAAGGCAAGGAAAAGCAAGGAAAGGCAAGGGTAACGGAAGGAACGGCACGGCAAGGGGGAAGAAGTGTAAGGCACGACACCGAACGCTAGGCAATGAACGGCAAGGCAAGGAAAGGGTAACGCATGGGAAAGCACGGTCAGGCGAGGCAAGGCTAAGGCACGACAACGCAAGGCTAGGCAATGCACGGAAGGCAAGCAAAGAGTAACGGAAGGTAAGGAAGGCAAGGGAAAGCAAGGAAAGGCAAGTGTAACGGAAGGAACGTCACGGCAAGGGGCAACAAGGCTAAGGCACGACAACGCACGCTAGGCAATGCACGGCAAGGCAAGGAAAGGGTAACGCATGGGAAAGCACGGTCAGGCGAGGCAAGGCTAAGGCATGACAACGCAAGGCTAGGCAATGCACGGAAAGCAAGCAAAGAGTAACGGAACCCAAGGAAGGCAAGGGAAAGCAAGGGAAGGCAAGGGAAACGGAAGGAACGGCACGGCAAGGGGTAAGAAGGCTAAGGCACGACAACGCAGGGCTAGGCAATGCACGGCAAGGCAAGGAAAGGGTAACGCAGGGGAAGGCACGGTCAGGTGAGGCAAGGATAAGGCACGACAATGCAAGGCTAGGCAATGCACGGCAAGGCAAGTAAAGAGTAACGGAAGGAAAGGAAGGCAAGGCAAAGCCAGGCAAGGCAAGTGTAACAAAAGGCACGCCACGGCAAGGGGAATCAAGGCTAAGGCACGACAACGCACGGCTAGGCAATGCACGGCAAGGCAAGGAAAGGGTAACGCAAGGCAAGGCACGGTGAGGCTAGGCAAGGCTAATGCACGACAACGCAAGGCTAGGCTATGCACGACAATGCAAGGAAAGCTTGAAGCAAATGAAGGCACGGTCAGGCGAGATAAGGCTAAGGCACGACAACGCAAGGCTAGGCAATGCACGGAAGGCAAGCAAAGAGTAACGGAAGGTAAGGAAGGCAAGGGAAAGCAAAGAAAGGCAAGTGTAACGGAAGGAACGGCACGGCAAGGGGAAACAAGGCTAAGGCACGATAACGCACGCTAGGCAATGAACGGCAAGGCAAGGAAAGGGTAACGCATGGGAAAGCACGGTCAGGCGAGGCAAGCCTAAGGCATGACAACGCAAGGCTAGGCAATGCACGGAAAGCAAGCAAAGAGTAACGGAACGCAAGGAAGGCAAGGGAAAGCAAGGGAAGGCAAGGGTAACGGAAGGAACGGCACGGCAAGGGGTAACAAGGCTAAGGCACGACAACGCAGGGCTAGGCAATGCACGGCAAGGCAAGGAAAGAGTAAGGGAAGGAAAGGAAGGCAAGGCAAAGCCAGGCAAGGCAAGTGTAACAAAAGGCACGCAACGGCAAGGGGAAACAAGGCTAAGGCACGACAACACACGGCTAGGAAATGCACGGCAAGGCACGGTGAGGCTAGGCAAGGCTAATACACGACAACGCAAGGCTAGGCAATGCACGACAATGCAAGTAAAGCTTAAAGCAAAGGAAGGCACGGTCAGGCGAGATAAGGCTAAGGCACGACAACGCAAGGCTAGGCAATGCACGGAAGGCAAGCAAAGAGTAACGGAAGGTAAGGAAGGCAAGGGAAAGCAAAGAAAGGCAAGTGTAACGGAAGGAACGGCACGGCAAGGGGAAACAAGGCTAAGGCACGGCAACGCAGGCTAGGCAATGCACGGCAAGGCAAGGAAAGGGTAACGCATGGGAAAGCACGTTCAGGCGAGGCAAGGCTAAGGCACAACAACGCAAGGCTAGGCAATGCACGGAAGCAAGCAAAGAGTAACGGATGGTAAGGAAGGCAAGGGAAAGGAAGGAAAGGCAAGTGTAACGGAAGGAACGGCACGGCAAGGGGAAACAAGGCTAAGGCACGACAACGCACGGCCAGGCAATGCACGGCAAGGCAAGGAAAGGGTAACGCATGGGAAAGCACGGTCAGGCGATGCAAGGCAAAGGCATGACAACGCAAGGCTAGGCAATGCACGGAAAGCAAGCAAAGAGTAACGGAACGCAAGGAAGGCAAGGGAAAGCAAGGGAAGGCAAGGGTAACGGAAGGAACGTCACAGCAAGGGGTAACAAGGCTAAGGCACGGCAACGCAGGGTTAGGCAATGCACGGCAAGGCAAGGAAAGGGTAACGCAGGGGAAGGCACGGTCAGGTGAGGCAAGGGTAAGGCACGACAATGCAAGGCTAGGCAATGCACGGGAAGGCAAGGAAAGAGTAACGCAAGGCAAGGCACGGTGAGGCTAGGCAAGGCTAATGCACGACAACGCAAGGCTAGGCAATGCACGACAATGCAAGGAAAGCTTAAAGCAAAGGAAGGCACGGTCAGGCGAGAAAAGGCTAAGGCACGACAACGCACGGCTAGGCAATGCACGGCAAGGCAAGGAAAGGGTAACGCAAGGCAAGGCACGGTGAGGCTAGGCAAGGCTAATGCACGACAACGCAAGGCTAGGCAATGCACGACAATGCAAGGAAAGCTTAAAGCAAAGGAAGGCACGGTCAGGCGAGATAAGGCTAAGGCACGACAACGCAAGGCTAGGCAATGCACGGAAGGCAAGCAAAGAGTAACGGAAGGTAAGGAAGGCAAGGGAAAGCAAAGAAAGGCAAGTGTAACGGAAGGAACGGCACGGCAAGGGGAAACAAGGCTAAGGCACGACAACGCACGCTAGGCAATGAACGGCAAGGCAAGGAAAGGGTAACGCATGGGAAAGCACGGTCAGGCGAGGCAAGCCTAAGGCATGACAACGCAAGGCTAGGCAATGCACGGAAAGCAAGCAAAGAGTAACGGAACGCAAGGAAGGCAAGGGAAAGCAAGGGAAGGCAAGGGTAACGGAAGGAACGGCACGGCAAGGGGTAACAAGGCTAAGGCACGACAACGCAGGGCTAGGCAATGCACGGCAAGGCAAGGAAAGGGTAACGCATGGGAAACACGGTCAGGCGAGGCAAGGCTAAGGAAAGCCAACGCAAGGCTAGGCAATGCACGGAAAGCAAGCAAAGAGTAACGGAACCCAAGGAAGGCAAGGGAAAGCAAGGGAAGGCAAGGGAAACGGAAGGAACGGCACGGCAAGGGGTAAGAAGGCTAAGGCACGACAACGCAGGGCTAGGCAATGCACGGCAAGGCAAGGAAAGGGTAACGCAGGGGAAGGCACGGTCAGGCGAGGCAAGCCTAAGGCATGACAACGCAAGGCTAGGCAATGCACGGAAAGCAAGCAAAGAGTAACGGAACCCAAGGAAGGCAAGGGAAAGCAAGGGAAGGCAAGGGAAACGGAAGGAACGGCACGGCAAGGGGTAAGAAGGCTAAGGCACGACAACGCAGGGCTAGGCAATGCACGGCAAGGCAAGGAAAGGGTAACGCAGGGGAAGGCACGGTCAGGTGAGGCAAGGATAAGGCACGACAATGCAAGGCTAGGCAATGCACGGCAAGGCAAGTAAAGAGTAACGGAAGGAAAGGAAGGCAAGGCAAAGCCAGGCAAGGCAAGTGTAACAAAAGGCACGCCACGGCAAGGGGAATCAAGGCTAAGGCACGACAACGCTCGGCTAGGCAATGCACGGCAAGGCAAGGAAAGGGTAACGCAAGGCAAGGCACGGTGAGGCTAGGCAAGGCTAATGCACGACAACGCAAGGCTAGGCTATGCACGACAATGCAAGGAAAGCTTGAAGCAAAGGAAGGCACGGTCAGGCGAGATAAGGCTAAGGCACGACAACGCAAGGCTAGGCAATGCACGGAAGGCAAGCAAAGAGTAACGGAAGGTAAGGAAGGCAAGGGAAAGCAAAGAAAGGCAAGTGTAACGGAAGGAACGGCACGGAAAGGGGAAACAAGGCTAAGGCACGATAACGCACGCTAGGCAATGAACGGCAAGGCAAGGAAAGGGTAACGCATGGGAAAGCACGGTCAGGCGAGGCAAGCCTAAGGCATGACAACGCAAGGCTAGGCAATGCACGGAAAGCAAGCAAAGAGTAACGGAACGCAAGGAAGGCAAGGGAAAGCAAGGGAAGGCAAGGGTAACGGAAGGAACGGCACGGCAAGGGGTAACAAGGCTAAGGCACGACAACGCAGGGCTAGGCAATGCACGGCAAGGCAAGGAAAGAGTAAGGGAAGGAAAGGAAGGCAAGGCAAAGCCAGGCAAGGCAAGTGTAACAAAAGGCACGCAACGGCAAGGGGAAACAAGGCTAAGGCACGACAACACACGGCTAGGAAATGCACGGCAAGGCACGGTGAGGCTAGGCAAGGCTAATACACGACAACGCAAGGCTAGGCAATGCACGACAATGCAAGTAAAGCTTAAAGCAAAGGAAGGCACGGTCAGGCCAGATAAGGCTAAGGCACGACAACGCAAGGCTAGGCAATGCACGGAAGGCAAGCAAAGAGTAACGGAAGGTAAGGAAGGCAAGGGAAAGCAAAGAAAGGCAAGTGTAACGGAAGGAACGGCACGGCAAGGGGAAACAAGGCTAAGGCACGGCAACGCAGGCTAGGCAATGCACGGCAAGGCAAGGAAAGGGTAACGCATGGGAAAGCACGTTCAGGCGAGGCAAGGCTAAGGCACAACAACGCAAGGCTAGGCAATGCACGGAAGCAAGCAAAGAGTAACGGATGGTAAGGAAGGCAAGGGAAAGGAAGGAAAGGCAAGTGTAACGGAAGGAACGGCACGGCAAGGGGAAACAAGGCTAAGGCACGACAACGCACGGCCAGGCAATGCACGGCAAGGCAAGGAAAGGGTAACGCATGGGAAAGCACGGTCAGGCGATGCAAGGCAAAGGCATGACAACGCAAGGCTAGGCAATGCACGGAAAGCAAGCAAAGAGTAACGGAACGCAAGGAAGGCAAGGGAAAGCAAGGGAAGGCAAGGGTAACGGAAGGAACGTCACAGCAAGGGGTAACAAGGCTAAGGCACGGCAACGCAGGGTTAGGCAATGCACGGCAAGGCAAGGAAAGGGTAACGCAGGGGAAGGCACGGTCAGGTGAGGCAAGGGTAAGGCACGACAACGCACGGCTAGGCAATGCACGGCAAGGCAAGGAAAGGGTAACGCAAGGCAAGGCACGGTCAGGCTATGCAAGGCTAATGCACGACAACGCAAGGCTAGGCAATGCACGACAATGCAAGGAAAGCTTAAAGCAAAGGAAGGCACGGTCAGGCGAGATAAGGCTAAGGCACGACAACGCACGGCTAGGCAATGCACGGCAAGGCAAGGAAAGGGTAACGCAAGGCAAGGCACGGTGAGGCTAGGCAAGGCTAATGCACGACAACGCAAGGCTAGGCAATGCACGACAATGCAAGGAAAGCTTAAAGCAAAGGAAGGCACGGTCAGGCGAGATAAGGCTAAGGCACGACAACGCAAGGCTAGGCAATGCACGGAAGGCAAGCAAAGAGTAACGGAAGGTAAGGAAGGCAAGGGAAAGCAAAGAAAGGCAAGTGTAACGGAAGGAACGGCACGGCAAGGGGAAACAAGGCTAAGGCACGACAACGCACGCTAGGCAATGAACGGCAAGGCAAGGAAAGGGTAACGCATGGGAAAGCACGGTCAGGCGAGGCAAGCCTAAGGCATGACAACGCAAGGCTAGGCAATGCACGGAAAGCAAGCAAAGAGTAACGGAACGCAAGGAAGGCAAGGGAAAGCAAGGGAAGGCAAGGGTAACGGAAGGAACGGCACGGCAAGGGGTAACAAGGCTAAGGCACGACAACGCAGGGCTAGGCAATGCACGGCAAGGCAAGGAAAGGGTAACGCATGGGAAACACGGTCAGGCGAGGCAAGGCTAAGGAAAGCCAACGCAAGGCTAGGCAATGCACGGAAAGTAAGCAAGGAGTAACGGAATGCAAGGAAGGAAAGGGAAAGCAAAGAAAGGCAAGTGTAACGGAAGGAACGGCACGGCAAGGGGAAACAATGCTAAGGCACGACAAGGCACGGCTAGGCAATGCACGGCAAGGCAAGCAAAGGGTAACGCAAGGAAAGGCACGGTGATGCTAGGCAAGGCTAATGCACGAAAACGCAAGGCTAGGCGATGCACGACAATGCAAGGAAAGAGTAACGGAAGGTAAGGAAGGCAAGGGAAAGAAAGGAAAGGCAATGGTAACGGAAGGAACGGCACGGCAAGGGGAAACAAGGCTAAGGCACGACAACGCAGGGCTAGGCAATGCATGGAAAGGCAAGGAAAGGGTAACGCAGGGGAAGGCACGGTCAGGTGAGGCAAGGATAAGGCACGACAATGCAAGGCTAGGCAATGCACTGCAAGGCAAGGAAAGAGTAACGGAAGGAAAGGAAGGCAAGTTAAAGCCAGGAAAGGCAAGTGTAACAAAAGGCACGCCACGGCAAGGGGAAACAAGGCTAAGGCACGACAACGCACGGCTAGGCAATGCCCGGCAAGGCAAGGAAAGGGTAACGCAGGGCAAGGCACGGTGAGGCTAGGCAAGGCTAATGCACGACAACGCAAGGCTAGGCAATGCACGACAATGCAACGAAAGCTTAAAGCAAAGGAAGGCACGGTCAGGCGAGATAAGGCTAAGGCACGACAACGCAAGGCTAGGCAATGCACGGAAGGCAAGCAAAGAGTAACGGAAGGTAAGGAAGGCAAGGGAAAGCAAGGAAAGGCAAGTGTAACGGAAGGAACGGCACGGCAAGGGGAAACAAGGCTAAGGCAGGACAACGCACGCTAGGCAATGCACGGCAAGGCAAGGAAAGGGTAACGCATGGGAAAGCACGGTCAGGCGAGGCAAGGCTAAGGCATGACAACGCAAGGCTAGGCAATGCACGGAAAGCAAGCAAAGAGTAACGGAACGCAAGGAAGGCAAGGGAAAGCAAGGGAAGGCAAGGGTAACGGAAGGAACGGCACGGCAAGGGGTAAGAAGGCTAAGGCACGACAACACACGGCTAGGAAATGCACGGCAAGGCAAGGAAAGGGTAACGCAGGGGAAGGCACGGTCAGGTGAGGCAAGGATAAGGCACGACAATGCAAGGCTAGGCAATGCACGGCAAGACAAGGAAAGAATAGCGGAAGGAAAGGAAGGCAAGGCAAAGCCAGGCAAGGCAAGTGTAACAAAAGGCACGCCACGGCAAGGGGAATCAAGGCTAAGGCACGACAACGCACGGCTAGGCAATGCACGGCAAGGCAAGGAAAGGGTAACGCAAGGCAAGGCACGGTCAGGCGAGGCAAGGCTAAGGAAAGCCAACGCAAGGCTAGGCAATGCACGGAAAGCAAGCAAGGAGTAACGGAATGCAAGGAAGGAAAGGGAAAGCAAGGGAAGGCAAGGGTAACGGAAGGAACGGCACGGCAAGGGGTAACAAGGCTAAGGCACGACAACACACGGCTAGGAAATGCACGGCAAGGCAAGGAAAGGGTAACGCAAGGCAAGGCACGGTGAGGCTAGGGCAAGGTTAATGCACGACAACGCAAGCCTAGGCAATGCAAGACAATGCAAGGAAAGCTTAAAGCAAAGGAAGGCACGGTCAGGCGAGATAAGGCTAAGGCACGACAACGCAAGGCTAGGCAATGCACGGAAGGCAAGCAAAGAGTAACGGAAGTTAAGGAAGGCAAGGGAAAGCAAAGAAAGGCAAGTGTAACGGAAGGAACTGCACGGCAAGGGGAAACAAGTCTAAGGCACGACAACGCACGGCTAGGCAATGCACGGCAAGGCAAGCAAAGGGTAACGCAAGGCAATGCACGGTGAGGCTAGACAAGGCTAATGCACGAAAACGCAAGGCTAGGCAATGCACGACAATTCAAGGAAAGCTTAAAGCAAAGGAAGGCAAGGTCAGGCGAGATAAGGCAAAGGCACGACAACGCAAGGCTAGGCAATTCAGGGAAGGCAAGCAAAGAGTAACGGAAGGTAAGGAAGGCAAGGAAAAGCAAGGAAAGGCAAGGGTAACGGAAGGAACGGCACGGCAAGGGGGAAGAAGTGTAAGGCACGACACCGAACGCTAGGCAATGAACGGCAAGGCAAGGAAAGGGTAACGCATGGGAAAGCACGGTCCGGCGAGGCAAGGCTAAGGCACGACAACGCAAGGCTAGGCAATGCACGGAAGGCAAGCAAAGAGTAACGGAAGGTAAGGAAGGCAAGGGAAAGCAAGGAAAGGGAAGTGTAACGGAAGGAACGGCACGGCAAGGGGCAACAAGGCTAAGGCACGACAACGCACGCTAGGCAATGCACGGCAAGGCAAGGAAAGGGTAACGCATGGGAAAGCACGGTCAGGCGAGGCAAGGCTAAGGCATGACAACGCAAGGCTAGGCAATGCACGGAAAGCAAGCAAAGAGTAACGGAACGCAAGGAAGGCAAGGGAAAGCAAGGGAAGGCAAGGGAAACGGAAGGAACGGCACGGCAAGGGGTAAGAAGGCTAAGGCACGACAACGCAGGGCTAGGCAATGCACGGCAAGGCAAGGAAAGGGTAACGCAGGGGAAGGCACGGTCAGGTGAGGCAAGGATAAGGCACGACAATGCAAGGCTAGGCAATGCACGGCAAGGCAAGTAAAGAGTAACGGAAGGAAAGGAAGGCAAGGCAAAGCCAGGCAAGGCAAGTGTAACAAAAGGCACGCCACGGCAAGGGGAATCAAGGCTAAGGCACGACAACGCACGGCTAGGCAATGCACGGCAAGGCAAGGAAAGGGTAACGCAAGGCAAGGCACGGTGAGGCTAGGCAAGGCTAATGCACGACAACGCAAGGCTAGGCA
Organism: Macrotis lagotis; assembly: GCF_037893015.1. Classification (NCBI taxonomy): domain Eukaryota; kingdom Metazoa; phylum Chordata; class Mammalia; order Peramelemorphia; family Peramelidae; genus Macrotis; species Macrotis lagotis. The sequence goes on from NW_027422034.1 coordinate 125,672, forward strand.
ATGCACGACAATGCAAGGAAAGCTTAAAGCAAAGGAAGGCACGGTCAGGCGAGATAAGGCTAAGGCACGACAACAAGGCTAGGCAATGCACGGGAAGGCAAGGAAAGAATAACGGAAGGAAAGGAAGGCAAGGCAAAGCCAGGCAAGGCAAGTGTAACAAAAGGCACGCAACGGCAAGGGGAAACAAGGCTAAGGCACGACAACACACGGCTAGCAAATGCACGGCAAGGCAAGGAAAGGGTAACGCATGGGAAAGCACGGTCAGGCGAGGCAAGGCTAAGGAAAGCCAACGCAAGGCTAGGCAATGCACGGAAAGCAAGCAAGGAGTAACGGAATGCAAGGAAGGAAAGGGAAAGCAAGGGAAGGCAAGGGTAACGGAAGGAACGGCACGGCAAGGGGTAACAAGGCTAAGGCACGACAACACATGGCTAGGAAATGCACGGCAAGGCAAGGAAAGGGTAACGCAAGGCAAGGCACGGTGAGGCTAGGCAATGCTAATGCACGACAACGCAAGGCTAGGCAATGCACGACAATGCAAGGAAAGCTTAAAGCAAAGGAAGGCACGGTCAGGCGAGACAAGGCTAAGGCACGACAACGCAAGGCTAGGCAATGCACGGAAGGCAAGCAAAGAGTAACGGAAGGTAAGGAAGGCAAGGGAAAGCAAGGAAAGGCAATGGTAACGGAAGGAACGGCACGGCAAGGGGAAACAAGGCTAAGGCACGACAACGCACGCTAGGCAATGCACGGCAAGGCAAGGAAAGGGTAACGCATAGGAAAGCACGGTCAGGCGAGGCAAGGCTAAGGCACGACAACCCAAGGCTAGGCAATGCACGGAAGGCAAGCAAAGAGAAACGGAAGGTAAGGAAGGAAAGGGAAAGCAAAGAAAGGCAAGTGTAACGGAAGGAACGGCACGGCAAGGGGAAACAAGGCTAAGGCACGACAAGGCACGGCTAGGCAATGCACGGCAAGGCAAGCAAACGGTAACGCAAGGAAAGGCACGGTGAGGCTAGGCAAGGCTAATGCACGAAAACGCATGGCTAGGCGATGCACGACAATGCAAGGAAAGCTTAAAGCAAAGGAAGGCAAGGTCAGGCGAGATAAGGCTAAGGCACGACAACGCAAGGCTAGGAAATTCAGGGAAGGCAAGTAAAGAGTAACGGAAGGTAAGCAAGGCAAGGAAAAGGAAGGAAAGGCCAGGGTAACGGAAGGAACGGCACGGCAAGGGGAAACAAGGCTAAGGCACGGCAACGCAGGCTAGGCAATGCACGGCAAGGCAAGGAAAGGGTAACGCATGGGAAAGCACGTTCAGGCGAGGCAAGGCTAAGGCACAACAACGCAAGGCTAGGCAATGCACGGAAGCAAGCAAAGAGTAACGGAAGGTAAGGAAGGCAAGGGAAAGGAAGGAAAGGCAAGTGTAACGGAAGGAACGGCACGGCAAGGGGAAACAAGGCTAAGGCACGACAACGCACGGCCAGGCAATGCACGGCAAGACAAGGAAAGGGTAACGCATGGGAAAGCACGGTCAGGCGATGCAAGGCAAAGGCATGACAACGCAAGGCTAGGCAATGCACGGAAAGCAAGCAAAGAGTAACGGAACGCAAGGAAGGCAAGGGAAAGCAAGGGAAGGCAAGGGTAACGGAAGGAACGTCACGGCAAGGGGTAACAAGGTTAAGGCACGGCAACGCAGGGTTAGGCAATGCACGGCAAGGCAAGGAAAGGGTAACGCAGGGGAAGGCACGGTCAGGTGAGGCAAGGGTAAGGCACGACAATGCAAGGCTAGGCAATGCACGGAAAGGCAAGGAAAGAGTAACGCAAGGCAAGGCACGGTGAGGCTAGGCAAGGCTAATGCACGACAACGCAAGGCTAGGCAATGCACGACAATGCAAGTAAAGCTTAAAGCAAAGGAATGCACGGTCAGGCGAGATAAGGCTAAGGCACGACAACGCAAGGCTAGGCAATGCACGGAAAGCAAGCAAAGAGTAACGGAACGCAAGGAAGGCAAGGGAAAGCAAGGGAAGGCAAGGGTAACGGAAGGAACGGCACGGCAAGGGGTAACAAGGGTAAGGCACGACAACGCAGGGCTAGGCAATGCACGGCAAGGCAAGGAAAGAGTAACGGAAGGAAAGGAAGGCAAGGCAAAGCCAGGCAAGGCAAGTGTAACAAAAGGCACGCAACGGCAAGGGGAAACAAGGCTAAGGCACGACAACACATGGCTAGGAAATGCACGGCATGGCAAGGAAAGGGTAACGCAAGGCAAGGCACGGTGAGGCTAGGCAAGGCTAATGCACGACAACGCAAGGCTAGGCAATGCACGACAATGCAAGTAAAGCTTAAAGCAAAGGAAGGCACGGTCAGGCGAGATAAGGCTAAGGCACGACAACGCAAGGCTAGGCAATGCACGGAAGGCAAGCAAAGAGTAACGGAAGGTAAGGAAGGCAAGGGAAAGCAAAGAAAGGCAAGTGTAACGGAAGGAACGGCACGGCAAGGGGAAACAAGGCTAAGGCACGACAACGCACGCTAGGCAATGCACGGCAAGGCAAGGAAAGGGTAACGCATGGGAAAGCACGGTCAGGCGAGGCAAGGCTAAGGAAAGCCAACGCAAGAATAGGCAATGCACGGAAAGCAAGCAAGGAGTAACGGAATGCAAGGAAGGAAAGGGAAAGCAAGGGAAGGCAAGGGTAACGGAAGGAACGGCACGGCAAGGGGAAACAAGGCTAAGGCACGACAACGCACGCTAGGCAATGCACGGCAAGGCAAGGAAAGGGTAACGCATGGGAAAGCACGGTCAGGCGAGGCAAGGCTAAGGAAAGCCAACGCAAGGCTAGGCAATGCACGGAAAGCAAGCAGGGAGTAACGGAATGCAAGGAAGGAAAGGGAAAGCAAGGGAAGGCAAGGGTAACGGAAGGAACGGCACGGCAAGGGGTAACAAGGCTAAGGCACGACAACACACGGCTAGGAAATGCACGGCAAGGCAAGGAAAGGGTAACGCAAGGCAAGGCACGGTGAGGCTAGGCAAGGTTAATGCACGACAACGCAAGGCTTGGCAATGCAAGACAATGCAAGGAAAGCTTAAAGCAAAGGAAGGCACGGTCAGGCGAGATAAGGCTAAGGCACGACAACGCAAGGCTAGGCAATTCAGGGAAGGCAAGCAAAGAGTAACGGAAGGGAAGCAAGGCAAGGAAAAGGAAGGAAAGGCCAGGGTAACGGAAGGAACGGCACGGCAAGGGGAAACAAGTCTAAGGCACGACACCGAACGCTAGGCAATGAACGTCAAGGCAAGGAAAGGGTAACGCATTTGAAAGCACGGTCAGGCGAGGCAACGCTAAGGCACGACAACGGAAGTCTAGGTAATAAACGGAAGGCAAGCAAAGAGTAACGGAAGGTAAGGAAGGCAAGGGAAAGGAAGGAAAGGCAAGTGTAACGGAAGGAACGGCACGGCAAGGGGAAACAAGGCTAAGGCACGACAACGCACGGCTAGGCAATGCACGGAAAGGCAAGGAAAGGGTAACGCATGGGAAAGCACGGTCAGGCGATGCAAGGCTAAGGCATGACAACGCAAGGCTAGGCAATGCACGGAAAGCAAGCAAAGAGTAACGGAACGCAAGGAAGGCAAGGGAAAGCAAGGGAAGGCAAGGGTAACGGAAGGAACGGCACGGCAAGGGGAAACAAGGCTAAGGCACGACAACGCAGGGCTAGGCAATGCACGGCAAGGCAAGGAAAGGGTAACGCAGGGGAAGGCACGGTCAGGTGAGGCAAGGATAAGGCACGACAATGCAAGGCTAGGCAATGCACGGCAAGGCAAGTGAAGAGTAACGGAAGGAAAGAAAGGCAAGGCAAAGCCAGGCAAGGCAAGTGTAACAAAAGGCACGCCACGGCAAGGGGAATCAAGGCTAAGGCACGACAACGCACGGCTAGGCAATGCACGGCAAGGCAAGGAAAGGATAACGCAAGGCAAGGCACGGTGAGGCTAGGCAAGGCTAATGCACGACAACGCAAGGCTAGGCAATGCACGACAATGCAAGGAAAGCTTAAAGCAAAGGAAGGCACGGTCAGGCGAGATAAGGCTAAGGCACGACAACGCAAGGCTAGGCAATGCACGGAAGGCAAGAAAGAGTAACGGAAGGTAAGGAAGGCAAGGGAAAGCAAAGAAAGGCAAGTGTAACGGAAGGAACGGCACGGCAAGGGGAAACAAGGCTAAGGCACGACAACGCACGCTAGGCAATGCACGGCAAGGCAAGGAAAGGGTAACGCATGGGAAAGCACGGTCAGGCGAGGCAAGCCTAAGGCATGACAACGCAAGGCTAGGCAATGCACGGAAAGCAAGCAAAGAGTAACGGAACGCAAGGAAGGCAAGGGAAAGCAAGGGAAGGCAAGGGTAACGGAAGGAACGGTACGGCAAGGGGTAACAAGGCTAAGGCACGACAACGCAGGGCTAGGCAATGCACGGCAAGGCAAGGAAAGAGTAACGGAAGGAAAGGAAGGCAAGGCAAAGCCAGACAAGGCAAGTGTAACAAAAGGCACGCAACGGCAAGGGGAAACAAGGCTAAGGCACGACAACACACGGCTAGGAAATGCACGGCAAGGCAAGGAAAGTGTAACGCAAGGCAAGGCACGGTGAGGCTAGGCAAGGCTAATGCACGACAACGCAAGGCTAGGCAAGGCACGACAATGAAAGTAAAGCTTAAAGCAAAGGAAGGCACGGTCAGGCGAGATAAGGCTAAGGAACGACAACGCAAGGCTAGGCAATGCAGGGAAGGCAAGCAAAGAGTAACGGAAGGTAAGGAAGGTAAGGGAAAGCAAGGAAAGGCAATGGTAACGGAAGGAACGGCACGGCAAGGGGAAACAAGTCTAAGGCACGACAACGCAATGCTAGGCAATGCACGACAATGCAAGGAAAGCTTAAAGCAAAGGAAGGCACGGTCAGGCGAGATAAGGCTAAGGCACGACAACGCAAGGCTAGGCAATTCAGGGAAGGCAAGCAAAGAGTAACGGAAGGTAAGCAAGGCAAGGAAAAGGAAGGAAAGGCCAGGGTAACGGAAGGAACGGCACGGCAAGGGGAAACAACTTTAAGGCACGACACCGAACGCTAGGCAATGAACGGCAAGGCAAGGAAAGGGTAACGGTTTTGAAAGCACGGTCAGGCGAGGCAACGCTAAGGCACGACAACGCAAGGCTAGGCAATGCACGGAAGGCAAGCAAAGAGTAACGGAAGGTAAGGAAGGCAAGGGAAAGGAAGGAAAGGCAAGTGTAACGGAAGGAACGGCACGGCAAGGGGAAACAAGGCTAAGGCACGACAACGCACGGCTAGGCAATGCACGGAAAGGCAAGGAAAGGGTAACGCATGGGAAAGCACGGTCAGGCGATGCAAGGCTAAGGCATGACAACGCAAGGCTAGGCAATGCACGGAAAGCAAGCAAAGAGTAACGGAACGCAAGGAAGGCAAGGGAAAGCAAGGGAAGGCAAGGGTAACGGAAGGAACGGCACGGCAAGGGGTAACAAGTCTAAGGCACGGCAACGCAGGGCTAGGCAATGCACGGCAAGGCAAGGAAAGGGTAACGCAGGGGAAGGCACGGTCAGGTGAGGCAAGGATAAGGCACGACAATGCAAGTAAAGCTTAAAGCAAAGGAAGGCACGGTCAGGCGAGATAAGGCTAAGGCACGACAACGCAAGGCTAGGCAATGCACGGAAGGCAAGCAAAGAGTAACGGAAGGTAAGGAAGGCAAGGGAAAGCAAAGAAAGGCAAGTGTAACGGAAGGAACGGCACGGCAAGGGGAAACAAGGCTAAGGCACGACAACGCAAGTCTAGGCAATGCACGACAATGCAAGGAAAGCTTAAAGCAAAGGAAGGCACGGTCAGGCGAGATAAGGCTAAGGCACGACAACGCAAGGCTAGGAAATTCAGGGAAGGCAAGCAAAGAGTAACGGAAGGTAAGCAAGGCAAGGAAAAGGAAGGAAAGGCCAGGGTAACGGAAGGAACGGCACGGCAAGGGGAAACAAGTTTAAGGCACGACACCGAACGCTAGGCAATGAACGGCAAGGCAAGGAAAGGGTAACGCATTTGAAAGCACGGTCAGGCGAGGCAACGCTAAGGCACGACAACGCAAGGCTAGGCAATGCACGGAAGGCAAGCAAAGAGTAACGGAAGGTAAGGAAGGCAAGGGAAAGGAAGGAAAGGCAAGTGTAACGGAAGGAACGGCACGGCAAGAGGAAACAAGGCTAAGGCACGACAACGCACGGCTAGGCAATGCACGGAAGGGCAAGGAAAGGGTAACGCATGGGAAAGCACGGTCAGGCGATGCAAGGCTAAGGCATGACAACGCAAGGCTAGGCAATGCACGGAAAGCAAGCAAAGAGTAACGGAACGCAAGGAAGGCAAGGGAAAGCAAGGGAAGGCAACGGTAACGGAATGAACGGCACTGTAAGGGGTAACAAGTCTAAGGCACGGCAACGCAGGGCTAGGCAATGCACGGCAAGGCAAGGAAAGGGTAACGCAGGGGAAGGCACGGTCAGGTGAGGCAAGGATAAGGCACGACAATGCAAGGCTAGGCAATGCACGGCAAGGCAACGAAAGAGTAAAGGAAGGAAAGGAAGGCAAGTCAAAGCCAGGAAAGGCAAGTGTAACAAAAGGCACGCCACGGCAAGGGGAAACAATGCTAAGGCACGACAACACACGGCTAGGAAATGCACGGCAAGGCAAGGAAAGGGTAACGCAAGGCAAGGCACGGTGAGGCTAGGCAAGGTTAATGCACGACAACGCAAGGCTAGGCAATGCACGACAATGCAAGGAAAGCTTAAAGCAAAGGAAGGCACGGTCAGGCGAGATAAGGCTAAGGCACGACAACGCAAGGCTAGGCAATGCAGGGAAGGGAAGCAAAGAGTAACGGAAGGTAAGCAAGGCAAGGAAAAGCAAGGAAAGGCAAGGGTAACGGAAGGAATTGCACGGCAAGGGGAAACAAGGCTAAGGCACGGCAACGCAGGCTGGGCAATGCACGGCAAGGCAAGGAAAGGGTAACGCATGGGAAAGCACGGTCAGGCGATGCAAGGCTAAGGCATGACAACGCAAGGCTAGGCAATGCACGGAAAGCAAGCAAAGAGTAACGGAACGCAAGGAAGGCAAGGGAAAGCAAGGGAAGGCAAGGGTAACGGAAGGAACGGCACGGCAAGGGGTAAGAAGGCTAAGGCACGACAACACACGGCTAGGAAATGCACGGCAAGGCAAGGAAAGGGTAACGCAGGGGAAGGCACGGTCAGGTGAGGCAAGGATAAGGCACGACAATGCAAGGCTAGGCAATGCACGGCAAGACAAGGAAAGAATAGCGGAAGGAAAGGAAGGCAAGGCAAAGCCAGGCAAGGCAAGTGTAACAAAAGGCACGCCACGGCAAGGGGAATCAAGGCTAAGGCACGACAACGCACGGCTAGGCAATGCACGGCAAGGCAAGGAAAGGGTAACGCAAGGCAAGGCACGGTCAGGCGAGGCAAGGCTAAGGAAAGCCAACGCAAGGCTAGGCAATGCACGGAAAGCAAGCAAGGAGTAACGGAATGCAAGGAAGGAAAGGGAAAGCAAGGGAAGGCAAGGGTAACGGAAGGAACGGCACGGCAAGGGGTAACAAGGCTAAGGCACGACAACACACGGCTAGGAAATGCACGGCAAGGCAAGGAAAGGGTAACGCAAGGCAAGGCACGGTGAGGCTAGGCAAGGTTAATGCACGACAACGCAAGCCTAGGCAATGCAAGACAATGCAAGGAAAGCTTAAAGCAAAGGAAGGCACGGTCAGGCGAGATAAGGCTAAGGCACGACAACGCAAGGCTAGGCAATGCACGGAAGGCAAGCAAAGAGTAACGGAAGTTAAGGAAGGCAAGGGAAAGCAAAGAAAGGCAAGTGTAACGGAAGGAACTGCACGGCAAGGGGAAACAAGTCTAAGGCACGACAACGCACGGCTAGGCAATGCACGGCAAGGCAAGCAAAGGGTAACGCAAGGCAATGCACGGTGAGGCTAGACAAGGCTAATGCACGAAAACGCAAGGCTAGGCAATGCACGACAATTCAAGGAAAGCTTAAAGCAAAGGAAGGCAAGGTCAGGCGAGATAAGGCAAAGGCACGACAACGCAAGGCTAGGCAATTCAGGGAAGGCAAGCAAAGAGTAACGGAAGGTAAGGAAGGCAAGGAAAAGCAAGGAAAGGCAAGGGTAACGGAAGGAACGGCACGGCAAGGGGGAAGAAGTGTAAGGCACGACACCGAACGCTAGGCAATGAACGGCAAGGCAAGGAAAGGGTAACGCATGGGAAAGCACGGTCCGGCGAGGCAAGGCTAAGGCACGACAACGCAAGGCTAGGCAATGCACGGAAGGCAAGCAAAGAGTAACGGAAGGTAAGGAAGGCAAGGGAAAGCAAGGAAAGGGAAGTGTAACGGAAGGAACGGCACGGCAAGGGGCAACAAGGCTAAGGCACGACAACGCACGCTAGGCAATGCACGGCAAGGCAAGGAAAGGGTAACGCATGGGAAAGCACGGTCAGGCGAGGCAAGGCTAAGGCATGACAACGCAAGGCTAGGCAATGCACGGAAAGCAAGCAAAGAGTAACGGAACGCAAGGAAGGCAAGGGAAAGCAAGGGAAGGCAAGGGAAACGGAAGGAACGGCACGGCAAGGGGTAAGAAGGCTAAGGCACGACAACGCAGGGCTAGGCAATGCACGGCAAGGCAAGGAAAGGGTAACGCAGGGGAAGGCACGGTCAGGTGAGGCAAGGATAAGGCACGACAATGCAAGGCTAGGCAATGCACGGCAAGGCAAGGAAAGAGTAACGGAAGGAAAGGAAGGCAAGGCAAAGCCAGGCAAGGCAAGTGTAACAAAAGGCACGCCACGGCAAGGGGAATCAAGGCTAAGGCACGACAACGCACGGCTAGGCAATGCACGGCAAGGCAAGGAAAGGGTAACGCAAGGCAAGGCACGGTGAGGCTAGGCAAGGCTAAGGAAAGCCAACGCAAGGCTAGGCAATGCACGGAAAGCAAGCAAGGAGTAACGGAATGCAAGGAAGGAAAGGGAAAGCAAGGGAAGGCAAGGGTAACGGAAGGAACGGCACGGCAAGGGGTAACAAGGCTAAGGCACGACAACACATGGCTAGGAAATGCACGGCAAGGCAAGGAAAGGGTAACGCAAGGCAAGGCACGGTGAGGCTAGGCAATGCTAATGCACGACAACGCAAGGCTAGGCAATGCACGACAATGCAAGGAAAGCTTAAAGCAAAGGAAGGCACGGTCAGGCGAGACAAGGCTAAGGCACGACAACGCAAGGCTAGGCAATGCACGGAAGGCAAGCAAAGAGTAACGGAAGGTAAGGAAGGCAAGGGAAAGCAAGGAAAGGCAATGGTAACGGAAGGAACGGCACGGCAAGGGGAAACAAGGCTAAGGCACGACAACGCACGCTAGGAAATGCACGGCAAGGCAAGGAAAGGGTAACGCATAGGAAAGCACGGTCAGGCGAGGCAAGGCTAAGGCACGACAACCCAAGGCTAGGCAATGCACGGAAGGCAAGCAAAGAGAAACGGAAGGTAAGGAAGGAAAGGGAAAGCAAAGAAAGGCAAGTGTAACGGAAGGAACGGCACGGCAAGGGGAAACAAGGCTAAGGCACGACAAGGCACGGCTAGGCAATGCACGGCAAGGCAAGCAAACGGTAACGCAAGGAAAGGCACGGTGAGGCTAGGCAAGGCTAATGCACGAAAACGCATGGCTAGGCGATGCACGACAATGCAAGGAAAGCTTAAAGCAAAGGAAGGCAAGGTCAGGCGAGATAAGGCTAAGGCACGACAACGCAAGGCTAGGAAATTCAGGGAAGGCAAGTAAAGAGTAACGGAAGGTAAGCAAGGCAAGGAAAAGGAAGGAAAGGCCAGGGTAACGGAAGGAACGGCACGGCAAGGGGAAACAAGGCTAAGGCACGGCAACGCAGGCTAGGCAATGCACGGCAAGGCAAGGAAAGGGTAACGCATGGGAAAGCACGTTCAGGCGAGGCAAGGCTAAGGCACAACAACGCAAGGCTAGGCAATGCACGGAAGCAAGCAAAGAGTAACGGAAGGTAAGGAAGGCAAGGGAAAGGAAGGAAAGGCAAGTGTAACGGAAGGAACGGCACGGCAAGGGGAAACAAGGCTAAGGCACGACAACGCACGGCCAGGCAATGCACGGCAAGACAAGGAAAGGGTAACGCATGGGAAAGCACGGTCAGGCGATGCAAGGCAAAGGCATGACAACGCAAGGCTAGGCAATGCACGGAAAGCAAGCAAAGAGTAACGGAACGCAAGGAAGGCAAGGGAAAGCAAGGGAAGGCAAGGGTAACGGAAGGAACGTCACGGCAAGGGGTAACAAGGTTAAGGCACGGCAACGCAGGGTTAGGCAATGCACGGCAAGGCAAGGAAAGGGTAACGCAGGGGAAGGCACGGTCAGGTGAGGCAAGGGTAAGGCACGACAATGCAAGGCTAGGCAATGCACGGAAAGGCAAGGAAAGAGTAACGCAAGGCAAGGCACGGTGAGGCTAGGCAAGGCTAATGCACGACAACGCAAGGCTAGGCAATGCACGACAATGCAAGTAAAGCTTAAAGCAAAGGAATGCACGGTCAGGCGAGATAAGGCTAAGGCACGACAACGCAAGGCTAGGCAATGCACGGAAAGCAAGCAAAGAGTAACGGAACGCAAGGAAGGCAAGGGAAAGCAAGGGAAGGCAAGGGTAACGGAAGGAACGGCACGGCAAGGAGTAACAAGGGTAAGGCACGACAACGCAGGGCTAGGCAATGCACGGCAAGGCAAGGAAAGAGTAACGGAAGGAAAGGAAGGCAAGGCAAAGCCAGGCAAGGCAAGTGTAACAAAAGGCACGCAACGGCAAGGGGAAACAAGGCTAAGGCACGACAACACATGGCTAGGAAATGCACGGCATGGCAAGGAAAGGGTAACGCAAGGCAAGGCACGGTGAGGCTAGGCAAGGCTAATGCACGACAACGCAAGGCTAGGCAATGCACGACAATGCAAGTAAAGCTTAAAGCAAAGGAAGGCACGGTCAGGCGAGATAAGGCTAAGGCACGACAACGCAAGGCTAGGCAATGCACGGAAGGCAAGCAAAGAGTAACGGAAGGTAAGGAAGGCAAGGGAAAGCAAAGAAAGGCAAGTGTAACGGAAGGAACGGCACGGCAAGGGGAAACAAGGCTAAGGCACGACAACGCACGCTAGGCAATGCACGGCAAGGCAAGGAAAGGGTAACGCATGGGAAAGCACGGTCAGGCGAGGCAAGGCTAAGGAAAGCCAACGCAAGAATAGGCAATGCACGGAAAGCAAGCAAGGAGTAACGGAATGCAAGGAAGGAAAGGGAAAGCAAGGGAAGGCAAGGGTAACGGAAGGAACGGCACGGCAAGGGGAAACAAGGCTAAGGCACGACAACGCACGCTAGGCAATGCACGGCAAGGCAAGGAAAGGGTAACGCATGGGAAAGCACGGTCAGGCGAGGCAAGGCTAAGGAAAGCCAACGCAAGGCTAGGCAATGCACGGAAAGCAAGCAGGGAGTAACGGAATGCAAGGAAGGAAAGGGAAAGCAAGGGAAGGCAAGGGTAACGGAAGGAACGGCACGGCAAGGGGTAACAAGGCTAAGGCACGACAACACACGGCTAGGAAATGCACGGCAAGGCAAGGAAAGGGTAACGCAAGGCAAGGCACGGTGAGGCTAGGCAAGGTTAATGCACGACAACGCAAGGCTTGGCAATGCAAGACAATGCAAGGAAAGCTTAAAGCAAAGGAAGGCACGGTCAGGCGAGATAAGGCTAAGGCACGACAACGCAAGGCTAGGCAATTCAGGGAAGGCAAGCAAAGAGTAACGGAAGGGAAGCAAGGCAAGGAAAAGGAAGGAAAGGCCAGGGTAACGGAAGGAACGGCACGGCAAGGGGAAACAAGTCTAAGGCACGACACCGAACGCTAGGCAATGAACGTCAAGGCAAGGAAAGGGTAACGCATTTGAAAGCACGGTCAGGCGAGGCAACGCTAAGGCACGACAACGGAAGTCTAGGTAATAAACGGAAGGCAAGCAAAGAGTAACGGAAGGTAAGGAAGGCAAGGGAAAGGAAGGAAAGGCAAGTGTAACGGAAGGAACGGCACGGCAAGGGGAAACAAGGCTAAGGCACGACAACGCACGGCTAGGCAATGCACGGAAAGGCAAGGAAAGGGTAACGCATGGGAAAGCACGGTCAGGCGATGCAAGGCTAAGGCATGACAACGCAAGGCTAGGCAATGCACGGAAAGCAAGCAAAGAGTAACGGAACGCAAGGAAGGCAAGGGAAAGCAAGGGAAGGCAAGGGTAACGGAAGGAACGGCACGGCAAGGGGAAACAAGGCTAAGGCACGACAACGCAGGGCTAGGCAATGCACGGCAAGGCAAGGAAAGGGTAACGCAGGGGAAGGCACGGTCAGGTGAGGCAAGGATAAGGCACGACAATGCAAGGCTAGGCAATGCACGGCAAGGCAAGTGAAGAGTAACGGAAGGAAAGAAAGGCAAGGCAAAGCCAGGCAAGGCAAGTGTAACAAAAGGCACGCCACGGCAAGGGGAATCAAGGCTAAGGCACGACAACGCACGGCTAGGCAATGCACGGCAAGGCAAGGAAAGGATAACGCAAGGCAAGGCACGGTGAGGCTAGGCAAGGCTAATGCACGACAACGCAAGGCTAGGCAATGCACGACAATGCAAGGAAAGCTTAAAGCAAAGGAAGGCACGGTCAGGCGAGATAAGGCTAAGGCACGACAACGCAAGGCTAGGCAATGCACGGAAGGCAAGAAAGAGTAACGGAAGGTAAGGAAGGCAAGGGAAAGCAAAGAAAGGCAAGTGTAACGGAAGGAACGGCACGGCAAGGGGAAACAAGGCTAAGGCACGACAACGCACGCTAGGCAATGCACGGCAAGGCAAGGAAAGGGTAACGCATGGGAAAGCACGGTCAGGCGAGGCAAGCCTAAGGCATGACAACGCAAGGCTAGGCAATGCACGGAAAGCAAGCAAAGAGTAACGGAACGCAAGGAAGGCAAGGGAAAGCAAGGGAAGGCAAGGGTAACGGAAGGAACGGTACGGCAAGGGGTAACAAGGCTAAGGCACGACAACGCAGGGCTAGGCAATGCACGGCAAGGCAAGGAAAGAGTAACGGAAGGAAAGGAAGGCAAGGCAAAGCCAGACAAGGCAAGTGTAACAAAAGGCACGCAACGGCAAGGGGAAACAAGGCTAAGGCACGACAACACACGGCTAGGAAATGCACGGCAAGGCAAGGAAAGTGTAACGCAAGGCAAGGCACGGTGAGGCTAGGCAAGGCTAATGCACGACAACGCAAGGCTAGGCAAGGCACGACAATGAAAGTAAAGCTTAAAGCAAAGGAAGGCACGGTCAGGCGAGATAAGGCTAAGGAACGACAACGCAAGGCTAGGCAATGCAGGGAAGGCAAGCAAAGAGTAACGGAAGGTAAGGAAGGTAAGGGAAAGCAAGGAAAGGCAATGGTAACGGAAGGAACGGCACGGCAAGGGGAAACAAGTCTAAGGCACGACAACGCAATGCTAGGCAATGCACGACAATGCAAGGAAAGCTTAAAGCAAAGGAAGGCACGGTCAGGCGAGATAAGGCTAAGGCACGACAACGCAAGGCTAGGCAATTCAGGGAAGGCAAGCAAAGAGTAACGGAAGGTAAGCAAGGCAAGGAAAAGGAAGGAAAGGCCAGGGTAACGGAAGGAACGGCACGGCAAGGGGAAACAACTTTAAGGCACGACACCGAACGCTAGGCAATGAACGGCAAGGCAAGGAAAGGGTAACGGTTTTGAAAGCACGGTCAGGCGAGGCAACGCTAAGGCACGACAACGCAAGGCTAGGCAATGCACGGAAGGCAAGCAAAGAGTAACGGAAGGTAAGGAAGGCAAGGGAAAGGAAGGAAAGGCAAGTGTAACGGAAGGAACGGCACGGCAAGAGGAAACAAGGCTAAGGCACGACAACGCACGGCTAGGCAATGCACGGAAGGGCAAGGAAAGGGTAACGCATGGGAAAGCACGGTCAGGCGATGCAAGGCTAAGGCATGACAACGCAAGGCTAGGCAATGCACGGAAAGCAAGCAAAGAGTAACGGAACGCAAGGAAGGCAAGGGAAAGCAAGGGAAGGCAACGGTAACGGAATGAACGGCACTGTAAGAGGTAACAAGTCTAAGGCACGGCAACGCAGGGCTAGGCAATGCACGGCAAGGCAAGGAAAGGGTAACGCAGGGGAAGGCACGGTCAGGTGAGGCAAGGATAAGGCACGACAACGCACGGCTAGGCAATGCACGGCAAGGCAAGGAAAGAGTAAAGGAAGGAAAGGAAGGCAAGTCAAAGCCAGGAAAGGCAAGTGTAACAAAAGGCACGCCACGGCAAGGGGAAACAAGGCTAAGGCACGACAACGCACGGCTAGGCAATGCACGGCAAGGCAAGGAAAGGGTAACGCAAGGCAAGGCACGGTGAGGCTAGGCAAGGCTAATGCACGACAACGCAAGGCTAGGCAATGCACGACAATGCAAGGAAAGCTTAAAGCAAAGGAAGGCACGGTCAGGCGAGATAAGGCTAAGGCACGACAAAGCAAGGCTAGGCAATGCAGGGAAGGGAAGCAAAGAGTAACGGAAGGTAAGCAAGGCAAGGAAAAGCAAGGAAAGGCAAGGGTAACGGAAGGAATTGCACGGCAAGGGGAAACAAGGCTAAGGCACGGCAACGCAGGCTGGGCAATGCACGGCAAGGCAAGGAAAGGGTAACGCATGGGAAAGCACGTTCAGGCGAGGCAAGGCTAAGGCACGACAACGCAAGGCTAGGCAATGCACGGAAGGCAAGCAAAGAGTAACGGAAGTTAAGGAAGGCAAGGGAAAGCAAAGAAAGGCAAGTGTAACGGAAGGAACTGCACGGCAAGGGGAAACAAGGCTAAGGCACGACAACGCACGGCTAGGCAATGCACGGCAAGGCAAGCAAAGGGTAACGCAAGGCAATGCACGGTGAGGCTAGACAAGGCTAATGCACGAAAACGCAAGGCTAGGCAATGCACGACAATGCAAGGAAAGCTTAAAGCAAAGGAAGGCAAGGTCAGGCGAGATAAGGCAAAGGCACGACAACGCAAGGCTAGGCAATTCAGGGAAGGCAAGCAAAGAGTAACGGAAGGTAAGGAAGGCAAGGAAAAGCAAGGAAAGGCAAGGGTAACGGAAGGAACGGCACGGCAAGGCGGAAGAAGTGTAAGGCACGACACCGAACGCTAGGCAATGAACGGCAAGGCAAGGAAAGGGTAACGCATGGGAAAGCAGGGTCCGGCGAGGCAAGGCTAAGGCACGACAACGCAAGGCTAGGCAATGCACGGAAGGCAAGCAAAGAGTAACGGAAGGTAAGGAAGGCAAGGGAAAGCAAGGAAAGGGAAGTGTAACGGAAGGAACGGCACGGCAAGGGGCAACAAGGCTAAGGCACGACAACGCACGCTAGGCAATGCACGGCAAGGCAAGGAAAGGGTAACGCATGGGAAAGCACGGTCAGGCGAGGCAAGGCTAAGGCATGACAACGCAAGGCTAGGCAATGCACGGAAAGCAAGCAAAGAGTAACGGAACCCAAGGAAGGCAAGGGAAAGCAAGGGAAGGCAAGGGTAACGGAAGGAACGGCACGGCAAGGGGTAACAAGGCTAAGGCACGACAACGCAGGGCTAGGCAATGCACGGCAAGGCAAGGAAAGGGTAACGCAGGGGAAGGCACGGTCAGGCGAGGCAAGGCTAAGGCATGACAACGCAAGGCTAGGCAATGCACGGAAAGCAAGCAAAGAGTAACGGAACGCAAGGAAGGCAAGGGAAAGCAAGGGAAGGCAAGGGAAACGGAAGGAACGGCACGGCAAGGGGTAAGAAGGCTAAGGCACGACAACGCAGGGCTAGGCAATGCACGGCAAGGCAAGGAAAGGGTAACGCAGGGGAAGGCACGGTCAGGTGAGGCAAGGATAAGGCACGACAATGCAAGGCTAGGCAATGCACGGCAAGGCAAGTAAAGAGTAACGGAAGGAAAGGAAGGCAAGGCAAAGCCAGGCAAGGCAAGTGTAACAAAAGGCACGCCACAGCAAGGGGAATCAAGGCTAAGGCACGACAACGCTCGGCTAGGCAATGCACGGCAAGGCAAGGAAAGGGTAACGCAAGGCAAGGCACGGTGAGGCTAGGCAAGGCTAATGCACGACAACGCAAGGCTAGGCTATGCACGACAATGCAAGGAAAGCTTGAAGCAAAGGAAGGCACGGTCAGGCGAGATAAGGCTAAGGCACGACAACGCAAGGCTAGGCAATGCACGGAAGGCAAGCAAAGAGTAACGGAAGGTAAGGAAGGCAAGGGAAAGCAAAGAAAGGCAAGTGTAACGGAAGGAACGGCACGGAAAGGGGAAACAAGGCTAAGGCACGATAACGCACGCTAGGCAATGAACGGCAAGGCAAGGAAAGGGTAACGCATGGGAAAGCACGGTCAGGCGAGGCAAGCCTAAGGCATGACAACGCAAGGCTAGGCAATGCACGGAAAGCAAGCAAAGAGTAACGGAACGCAAGGAAGGCAAGGGAAAGCAAGGGAAGGCAAGGGTAACGGAAGGAACGGCACGGCAAGGGGTAACAAGGCTAAGGCACGACAACGCAGGGCTAGGCAATGCACGGCAAGGCAAGGAAAGAGTAAGGGAAGGAAAGGAAGGCAAGGCAAAGCCAGGCAAGGCAAGTGTAACAAAAGGCACGCAACGGCAAGGGGAAACAAGGCTAAGGCACGACAACACACGGCTAGGAAATGCACGGCAAGGCACGGTGAGGCTAGGCAAGGCTAATACACGACAACGCAAGGCTAGGCAATGCACGACAATGCAAGTAAAGCTTAAAGCAAAGGAAGGCACGGTCAGGCCAGATAAGGCTAAGGCACGACAACGCAAGGCTAGGCAATGCACGGAAGGCAAGCAAAGAGTAACGGAAGGTAAGGAAGGCAAGGGAAAGCAAAGAAAGGCAAGTGTAACGGAAGGAACGGCACGGCAAGGGGAAACAAGGCTAAGGCACGGCAACGCAGGCTAGGCAATGCACGGCAAGGCAAGGAAAGGGTAACGCATGGGAAAGCACGTTCAGGCGAGGCAAGGCTAAGGCACAACAACGCAAGGCTAGGCAATGCACGGAAGCAAGCAAAGAGTAACGGATGGTAAGGAAGGCAAGGGAAAGGAAGGAAAGGCAAGTGTAACGGAAGGAACGGCACGGCAAGGGGAAACAAGGCTAAGGCACGACAACGCACGGCCAGGCAATGCACGGCAAGGCAAGGAAAGGGTAACGCATGGGAAAGCACGGTCAGGCGATGCAAGGCAAAGGCATGACAACGCAAGGCTAGGCAATGCACGGAAAGCAAGCAAAGAGTAACGGAACGCAAGGAAGGCAAGGGAAAGCAAGGGAAGGCAAGGGTAACGGAAGGAACGTCACAGCAAGGGGTAACAAGGCTAAGGCACGGCAACGCAGGGTTAGGCAATGCACGGCAAGGCAAGGAAAGGGTAACGCAGGGGAAGGCACGGTCAGGTGAGGCAAGGGTAAGGCACGACAATGCAAGGCTAGGCAATGCACGGGAAGGCAAGGAAAGAGTAACGCAAGGCAAGGCACGGTGAGGCTAGGCAAGGCTAATGCACGACAACGCAAGGCTAGGCAATGCACGACAATGCAAGTAAAGCTTAAAGCAAAGGAAGGCACGGTCAGGCGAGATAAGGCTAAGGCACGACAACGCACGGCTAGGCAATGCACGGCAAGGCAAGGAAAGGGTAACGCAAGGCAAGGCACGGTGAGGCTAGGCAAGGCTAATGCACGACAACGCAAGGCTAGGCAATGCACGGAAAGCAAGCAAAGAGTAACGGAACGCAAGGAAGGCAAGGGAAAGCAAGGGAAGGCAAGGGAAACGGAAGGAACGGCACGGCAAGGGGTAAGAAGGCTAAGGCACGACAACGCAGGGCTAGGCAATGCACGGCAAGGCAAGGAAAGGGTAACGCAGGGGAAGGCACGGTCAGGTGAGGCAAGGATAAGGCACGACAATGCAAGGCTAGGCAATGCACGGCAAGGCAAGTAAAGAGTAACGGAAGGAAAGGAAGGCAAGGCAAAGCCAGGCAAGGCAAGTGTAACAAAAGGCACGCCACGGCAAGGGGAATCAAGGCTAAGGCACGACAACGCACGGCTAGGCAATGCACGGCAAGGCAAGGAAAGGGTAACGCAAGGCAAGGCACGGTGAGGCTAGGCAAGGCTAATGCACGACAACGCAAGGCTAGGCAATGCACGACAATGCAAGGAAAGCTTAAAGCAAAGGAAGGCACGGTCAGGCGAGATAAGGCTAAGGCACGACAACGCAAGGCTAGGCAATCCACGGAAGGCAAGCAAAGAGTAACGGAAGGTAAGGAAGGCAAGGGAAAGCAAAGAAAGGCAAGTGTAACGGAAGGAACGGCACGGCAAGGGGAAACAAGGCTAAGGCACGACAACGCACGCTAGGCAATGCACGGCAAGGCAAGGAAAGGGTAACGCATGGGAAAGCACGGTCAGGCGAGGCAAGGCTAAGGAAAGCCAACGCAAGGCTAGGCAATGCACGGAAAGCAAGCAAGGAGTAACGGAATGCAAGGAAGGAAAGGGAAAGCAAGGGAAGGCAAGGGTAACGGAAGGAACGGCACGGCAAGGGGTAACAAGGCTAAGGCACGACAACACACGGCTAGGAAATGCACGGCAAGGCAAGGAAAGGGTAACGCAAGGCAAGGCACGGTGAGGCTAGGCAAGGCTAATGCACGACAACGCAAGGCTAGGCAATGCACGACAATGAAAGGAAAGCTTAAAGCAAAGGAAGGCACGGTCAGGCGAGATAAGGCTAAGGCACGACAACGCAAGGCTAGGCAATGCACGGAAGGCAAGCAAAGAGTAACGGAAGGTAAGGAAGGCAAGGGAAAGCAAGGGAAGGCAAGGGTAACGGAAGGGACGGCACGGCAAGGGGAAACAAGGCTAAGGCACGACAACGCACGCTAGGCAATGCACGGCAAGGCAAGGAAAGGGTAACGCATGGGAAAGCACGGTCAGGCGATGCAAGGCTAAGGCATGACAACGCAAGGCTAGGCAATGCACGGAAAGCAAGCAAAGAGTAACGGAACGCAAGGAAGGCAAGGGAAAGCAAGGGAAGGCAAGGGTAACGGAAGGAACGGCACTGTAAGGGGTAACAAGTCTAAGGCACGGCAACGCAGGGCTAGGCAATGCACGGCAAGGCAAGGAAAGGGTAACGCAGGGGAAGACACGGTCAGGTGAGGCAAGGATAAGGCACGACAATGCAAGGCTAGGCAATGCACGGCAAGGCAAGGAAAGAGTAACGGAAGGAAAGGAAGGCAAGGCAAAGCCAGGCAAGGCAAGTGTAACAAAAGGCACGCCACGGCAAGGGGAATCAAGGCTAAGGCACGACAACGCACGGCTAGGCAATGCACGGCAAGGCAAGGAAAGGATAACGCAAGGCAAGGCACGGTGAGGCTAGGCAAGGCTAATGCACGACAACGCAAGGCTAGGCAATGCACGACAATGCAAGGAAAGCTTAAAGCAAAGGAAGGCACGGTCAGGCGAGATAAGGCTAAGGCACGACAACGCAAGGCTAGGCAATGCACGGAAGGCAAGCAAAGAGTAACGGAAGGTAAGGAAGGCAAGGGAAAGCAAAGAAAGGCAAGTGTAACGGAAGGAACGGCACGGCAAGGGGAAACAAGGCTAAGGCACGACAACGCACGCTAGGCAATGCACGGCAAGGCAAGGAAAGGGTAACGCATGGGAAAGCACGGTCAGGCGAGGCAAGCCTAAGGCATGACAACGCAAGGCTAGGCAATGCACGGAAAGCAAGCAAAGAGTAACGGAACGCAAGGAAGGCAAGGGAAAGCAAGGGAAGGCAAGGGTAACGGAAGGAACGGTACGGCAAGGGGTAACAAGGCTAAGGCACGACAACGCAGGGCTAGGCAATGCACGGCAAGGCAAGGAAAGAGTAACGGAAGGAAAGGAAGGCAAGGCAAAGCCAGGCAAGGCAAGTGTAACAAAAGGCACGCAACGGCAAGGGGAAACAAGGCTAAGGCACGACAACACACGGCTAGGAAATGCACGGCAAGGCAAGGAAAGTGTAACGCAAGGCAAGGCACGGTGAGGCTAGGCAAGGCTAATGCACGACAACGCAAGGCTAGGCAAGGCACGACAATGCAAGTAAAGCTTAAAGCAAAGGAAGGCACGGTCAGGCGAGATAAGGCTAAGGAACGACAACGCAAGGCTAGGCAATGCAGGGAAGGCAAGCAACGAGTAACGGAAGGTAAGGAAGGCAAGGGAAAGCAAGGAAAGGCAATGGTAACGGAAGGAACGGCACGGCAAGGGGAAACAAGTCTAAGGCACGACAACGCAAGTCTAGGCAATGCACGACAATGCAAGGAAAGCTTAAAGCAAAGGAAGGCACGGTCAGGCGAGATAAGGCTAAGGCACGACAACGCAAGGCTAGGAAATTCAGGGAAGGCAAGCAAAGAGTAACGGAAGGTAAGCAAGGCAAGGAAAAGGAAGGAAAGGCCAGGGTAACGGAAGGAACGGCACGGCAAGGGGAAACAAGTTTAAGGCACGACACCGAACGCTAGGCAATGAACGGCAAGGCAAGGAAAGGGTAACGCATTTGAAAGCACGGTCAGGCGAGGCAACGCTAAGGCACGACAACGCAAGGCTAGGCAATGCACGGAAGGCAAGCAAAGAGTAACGGAAGGTAAGGAAGGCAAGGGAAAGGAAGGAAAGGCAAGTGTAACGGAAGGAACGGCACGGCAAGAGGAAACAAGGCTAAGGCACGACAACGCACGGCTAGGCAATGCACGGAAGGGCAAGGAAAGGGTAACGCATGGGAAAGCACGGTCAGGCGATGCAAGGCTAAGGCATGACAACGCAAGGCTAGGCAATGCACGGAAAGCAAGCAAAGAGTAACGGAACGCAAGGAAGGCAAGGGAAAGCAAGGGAAGGCAACGGTAACGGAATGAACGGCACTGTAAGGGGTAACAAGTCTAAGGCACGGCAACGCAGGGCTAGGCAATGCACGGCAAGGCAAGGAAAGGGTAACGCAGGGGAAGGCACGGTCAGGTGAGGCAAGGATAAGGCACGACAATGCAAGGCTAGGCAATGCACGGCAAGGCAACGAAAGAGTAAAGGAAGGAAAGGAAGGCAAGTCAAAGCCAGGAAAGGCAAGTGTAACAAAAGGCACGCCACGGCAAGGGGAAACAATGCTAAGGCACGACAACACACGGCTAGGAAATGCACGGCAAGGCAAGGAAAGGGTAACGCAAGGCAAGGCACGGTGAGGCTAGGCAAGGCTAATGCACGACAACGCAAGGCTAGGCAATGCACGACAATGCAAGGAAAGCTTAAAGCAAAGGAAGGCACGGTCAGGCGAGATAAGGCTAAGGCACGACAACGCAAGGCTAGGCAATGCAGGGAAGGGAAGCAAAGAGTAACGGAAGGTAAGCAAGGCAAGGAAAAGCAAGGAAAGGCAAGGGTAACGGAAGGAATTGCACGGCAAGGGGAAACAAGGCTAAGGCACGGCAACGCAGGCTGGGCAATGCACGGCAAGGCAAGGAAAGGGTAACGCATGGGAAAGCACGTTCAGGCGAGGCAAGGCTAAGGCACGACAACGCAAGGCTAGGCAATGCACGGAAGGCAAGCAAAGAGTAACGGAAGTTAAGGAAGGCAAGGGAAAGCAAAGAAAGGCAAGTGTAACGGAAGGAACTGCACGGCAAAGGGAAACAAGGCTAAGGCACGACAACGCACGGCTAGGCAATGCACGGCAAGGCAAGCAAAGGGTAACGGAAGGCAATGCACGGTGAGGCTAGACAAGGCTAATGCACGAAAACGCAAGGCTAGGCAATGCACGACAATGCAAGGAAAGCTTAAAGCAAAGGAAGGCAAGGTCAGGCGAGATAAGGCAAAGGCACGACAACGCAAGGCTAGGCAATTCAGGGAAGGCAAGCAAAGAGTAACGGAAGGTAAGGAAGGCAAGGAAAAGCAAGGAAAGGCAAGGGTAACGGAAGGAACGGCACGGCAAGGGGGAAGAAGTGTAAGGCACGACACCGAACGCTAGGCAATGAACGGCAAGGCAAGGAAAGGGTAACGCATGGGAAAGCACGGTCAGGCGAGGCAAGGCTAAGGCACGACAACGCAAGGCTAGGCAATGCACGGAAGGCAAGCAAAGAGTAACGGAAGGTAAGGAAGGCAAGGGAAAGCAAGGAAAGGCAAGTGTAACGGAAGGAACGTCACGGCAAGGGGCAACAAGGCTAAGGCACGACAACGCACGCTAGGCAATGCACGGCAAGGCAAGGAAAGGGTAACGCATGGGAAAGCACGGTCAGGCGAGGCAAGGCTAAGGCATGACAACGCAAGGCTAGGCAATGCACGGAAAGCAAGCAAAGAGTAACGGAACCCAAGGAAGGCAAGGGAAAGCAAGGGAAGGTAAGGGAAACGGAAGGAACGGCACGGCAAGGGGTAAGAAGGCTAAGGCACGACAACGCAGGGCTAGGCAATGCACGGCAAGGCAAGGAAAGGGTAACGCAGGGGAAGGCACGGTCAGGTGAGGCAAGGATAAGGCACGACAATGCAAGGCTAGGCAATGCACGGCAAGGCAAGTAAAGAGTAACGGAAGGAAAGGAAGGCAAGGCAAAGCCAGGCAAGGCAAGTGTAACAAAAGGCACGCCACGGCAAGGGGAATCAAGGCTAAGGCACGACAACGCACGGCTAGGCAATGCACGGCAAGGCAAGGAAAGGGTAACGCAAGGCAAGGCACGGTGAGGCTAGGCAAGGCTAATGCACGACAACGCAAGGCTAGGCTATGCACGACAATGCAAGGAAAGCTTGAAGCAAAGGAAGGCACGGTCAGGCGAGATAAGGCTAAGGCACGACAACGCAAGGCTAGGCAATGCACGGAAGGCAAGCAAAGAGTAACGGAAGGTAAGGAAGGCAAGGGAAAGCAAAGAAAGGCAAGTGTAACGGAAGGAACGGCACGGCAAGGGGAAACAAGGCTAAGGCACGATAACGCACGCTAGGCAATGAACGGCAAGGCAAGGAAAGGGTAACGCATGGGAAAGCACGGTCAGGCGAGGCAAGCCTAAGGCATGACAACGCAAGGCTAGGCAATGCACGGAAAGCAAGCAAAGAGTAACGGAACGCAAGGAAGGCAAGGGAAAGCAAGGGAAGGCAAGGGTAACGGAAGGAACGGCACGGCAAGGGGTAACAAGGCTAAGGCACGACAACGCAGGGCTAGGCAATGCACGGCAAGGCAAGGAAAGAGTAAGGGAAGGAAAGGAAGGCAAGGCAAAGCCAGGCAAGGCAAGTGTAACAAAAGGCACGCAACGGCAAGGGGAAACAAGGCTAAGGCACGACAACACACGGCTAGGAAATGCACGGCAAGGCACGGTGAGGCTAGGCAAGGCTAATACACGACAACGCAAGGCTAGGCAATGCACGACAATGCAAGTAAAGCTTAAAGCAAAGGAAGGCACGGTCAGGCGAGATAAGGCTAAGGCACGACAACGCAAGGCTAGGCAATGCACGGAAGGCAAGCAAAGAGTAACGGAAGGTAAGGAAGGCAAGGGAAAGCAAAGAAAGGCAAGTGTAACGGAAGGAACGGCACGGCAAGGGGAAACAAGGCTAAGGCACGGCAACGCAGGCTAGGCAATGCACGGCAAGGCAAGGAAAGGGTAACGCATGGGAAAGCACGTTCAGGCGAGGCAAGGCTAAGGCACAACAACGCAAGGCTAGGCAATGCACGGAAGCAAGCAAAGAGTAACGGATGGTAAGGAAGGCAAGGGAAAGGAAGGAAAGGCAAGTGTAACGGAAGGAACGGCACGGCAAGGGGAAACAAGGCTAAGGCACGACAACGCACGCTAGGCAATGCACGGCAAGGCAAGGAAAGGGTAACGCATGGGAAAGCACGGTCAGGCGAGGCAAGGCTAAGGCATGACAACGCAAGGCTAGGCAATGCACGGAAAGCAAGCAAAGAGTAACGGAACGCAAGGAAGGCAAGGGAAAGCAAGGGAAGGCAAGGGTAACGGAAGGAACGTCACAGCAAGGGGTAACAAGGCTAAGGCACGACAACGCAGGGTTAGGCAATGCACGGCAAGGCAAGGAAAGGGTAACGCAGGGGAAGGCACGGTCAGGTGAGGCAAGGGTAAGGCACGACAATGCAAGGCTAGGCAATGCACGGGAAGGCAAGGAAAGAGTAACGCAAGGCAAGGCACGGTGAGGCTAGGCAAGGCTAATGCACGACAACGCAAGGCTAGGCAATGCACGACAATGCAAGTAAAGCTTAAAGCAAAGGAAGGCACGGTCAGGCGAGAAAAGGCTAAGGCACGACAACGCACGGCTAGGCAATGCACGGCAAGGCAAGGAAAGGGTAACGCAAGGCAAGGCACGGTGAGGCTAGGCAAGGCTAATGCACGACAACGCAAGGCTAGGCAATGCACGACAATGCAAGGAAAGCTTAAAGCAAAGGAAGGCACGGTCAGGCGAGATAAGGCTAAGGCACGACAACGCAAGGCTAGGCAATGCACGGAAGGCAAGCAAAGAGTAACGGAAGGTAAGGAAGGCAAGGGAAAGCAAAGAAAGGCAAGTGTAACGGAAGGAACGGCACGGCAAGGGGAAACAAGGCTAAGGCACGACAACGCACGCTAGGCAATGAACGGCAAGGCAAGGAAAGGGTAACGCATGGGAAAGCACGGTCAGGCGAGGCAAGCCTAAGGCATGACAACGCAAGGCTAGGCAATGCACGGAAAGCAAGCAAAGAGTAACGGAACGCAAGGAAGGCAAGGGAAAGCAAGGGAAGGCAAGGGTAACGGAAGGAACGGCACGGCAAGGGGTAACAAGGCTAAGGCACGACAACGCAGGGCTAGGCAATGCACGGCAAGGCAAGGAAAGGGTAACGCATGGGAAACACGGTCAGGCGAGGCAAGGCTAAGGAAAGCCAACGCAAGGCTAGGCAATGCACGGAAAGCAAGCAAAGAGTAACGGAACCCAAGGAAGGCAAGGGAAAGCAAGGGAAGGCAAGGGAAACGGAAGGAACGGCACGGCAAGGGGTAACAAGGCTAAGGCACGACAACGCAGGGCTAGGCAATGCACGGCAAGGCAAGGAAAGGGTAACGGAAGGACGGTCAGGCGAGGCAAGCCTAAGGCATGACAACGCAAGGCTAGGCAATGCACGGAAAGCAAGCAAAGAGTAACGGAACCCAAGGAAGGCAAGGGAAAGCAAGGGAAGGCAAGGGAAACGGAAGGAACGGCACGGCAAGGGGTAAGAAGGCTAAGGCACGACAACGCAGGGCTAGGCAATGCACGGCAAGGCAAGGAAAGGGTAACGCAGGGGAAGGCACGGTCAGGTGAGGCAAGGATAAGGCACGACAATGCAAGGCTAGGCAATGCACGGCAAGGCAAGTAAAGAGTAACGGAAGGAAAGGAAGGCAAGGCAAAGCCAGGCAAGGCAAGTGTAACAAAAGGCACGCCACGGCAAGGGGAATCAAGGCTAAGGCACGACAACGCTCGGCTAGGCAATGCACGGCAAGGCAAGGAAAGGGTAACGCAAGGCAAGGCACGGTGAGGCTAGGCAAGGCTAATGCACGACAACGCAAGGCTAGGCTATGCACGACAATGCAAGGAAAGCTTGAAGCAAAGGAAGGCACGGTCAGGCGAGATAAGGCTAAGGCACGACAACGCAAGGCTAGGCAATGCACGGAAGGCAAGCAAAGAGTAACGGAAGGTAAGGAAGGCAAGGGAAAGCAAAGAAAGGCAAGTGTAACGGAAGGAACGGCACGGAAAGGGGAAACAAGGCTAAGGCACGATAACGCACGCTAGGCAATGAACGGCAAGGCAAGGAAAGGGTAACGCATGGGAAAGCACGGTCAGGCGAGGCAAGCCTAAGGCATGACAACGCAAGGCTAGGCAATGCACGGAAAGCAAGCAAAGAGTAACGGAACGCAAGGAAGGCAAGGGAAAGCAAGGGAAGGCAAGGGTAACGGAAGGAAGGGCACGGCAAGGGGTAACAAGGCTAAGGCACGACAACGCAGGGCTAGGCAATGCACGGCAAGGCAAGGAAAGAGTAAGGGAAGGAAAGGAAGGCAAGGCAAAGCCAGGCAAGGCAAGTGTAACAAAAGGCACGCCACGGCAAGGGGAAACAAGGCTAAGGCACGACAACACACGGCTAGGAAATGCACGGCAAGGCACGGTGAGGCTAGGCAAGGCTAATGCACGACAACGCAAGGCTAGGCAATGCACGACAATGCAAGGAAAGCTTAAAGCAAAGGAAGGCACGGTCAGGCGAGATAAGGCTAAGGCACGACAACGCAAGGCTAGGCAATGCACGGAAGGCAAGCAAAGAGTAACGGAAGGTAAGGAAGGCAAGGGAAAGCAAGGAAAGGCAAGTGTAACGGAAGGAACGGCACGGCAAGGGGAAACAAGGCTAAGGCACGACAACGCACGGCCAGGCAATGCACGGCAAGGCAAGGAAAGGGTAACGCAGGGGAAGGCACGGTCAGGCGATGCAAGGCAAAGGCATGACAACGCAAGGCTAGGCAATGCACGGAAAGCAAGCAAAGAGTAACGGAACGCAAGGAAGGCAAGGGAAAGCAAGGGAAGGCAAGTGTAACGGAAGGAACGGCACGGCAAGGGGTAACAAGGCTAAGGCACGGCAACGCAGGGTTAGGCAATGCACGGCAAGGCAAGGAAAGGGTAACGCAGGGGAAGGCACGGTCAGGTGAGGCAAGGGTAAGGCACGACAATGCAAGGCTAGGCAATGCACGGGAAGGCAAGGAAAGAGTAACGCAAGGCAAGGCACGGTGAGGCTAGGCAAGGCTAATGCACGACAACGCAAGGCTAGGCAATGCACGACAATGCAAGTAAAGCTTAAAGCAAAGGAAGGCACGGTCAGGCGAGATAAGGCTAAGGCACGACAACGCACGGCTAGGCAATGCACGGCAAGGCAAGGAAAGGGTAACGCAAGGCAAGGCACGGTGAGGCTAGGCAAGGCTAATGCACGACAACGCAAGGCTAGGCAATGCACGACAATGCAAGGAAAGCTTAAAGCAAAGGAAGGCACGGTCAGGCGAGATAAGGCTAAGGCACGACAACGCAAGGCTAGGCAATGCACGGAAGGCAAGCAAAGAGTAACGGAAGGTAAGGAAGGCAAGGGAAAGCAAAGAAAGGCAAGTGTAACGGAAGGAACGGCACGGCAAGGGGAAACAAGGCTAAGGCACGACAACGCACGCTAGGCAATGAACGGCAAGGCAAGGAAAGGGTAACGCATGGGAAAGCACGGTCAGGCGAGGCAAGCCTAAGGCATGACAACGCAAGGCTAGGCAATGCACGGAAAGCAAGCAAAGAGTAACGGAACGCAAGGAAGGCAAGGGAAAGCAAGGGAAGGCAAGGGTAACGGAAGGAACGGCACGGCAAGGGGTAACAAGGCTAAGGCACGGCAACGCAGGGCTAGGCAATGCACGGCAAGGCAAGGAAAGGGTAACGCATGGGAAACACGGTCAGGCGAGGCAAGGCTAAGGAAAGCCAACGCAAGGCTAGGCAATGCACGGAAAGTAAGCAAGGAGTAACGGAATGCAAGGAAGGAAAGGGAAAGCAAAGAAAGGCAAGTGTAACGGAAGGAACGGCACGGCAAGGGGAAACAAGGCTAAGGCACGACAAGGCACGGCTAGGCAATGCACGGCAAGGCAAGCAAAGGGTAACGCAAGGAAAGGCACGGTGATGCTAGGCAAGGCTAATGCACGAAAACGCAAGGCTAGGCGATGCACGACAATGCAAGGAAAGAGTAACGGAAGGTAAGGAAGGCAAGGGAAAGAAAGGAAAGGCAATGGTAACGGAAGGAACGGCACGGCAAGGGGAAACAAGGCTAAGGCACGACAACGCAGGGCTAGGCAATGCATGGAAAGGCAAGGAAAGGGTAACGCAGGGGAAGGCACGGTCAGGTGAGGCAAGGATAAGGCACGACAATGCAAGGCTAGGCAATGCACGGCAAGGCAAGGAAAGAGTAACGGAAGGAAAGGAAGGCAAGTTAAAGCCAGGAAAGGCAAGTGTAACAAAAGGCACGCCACGGCAAGGGGAAACAAGGCTAAGGCACGACAACGCACGGCTAGGCAATGCACGGCAAGGCAAGGAAAGGGTAACGCAGGGCAAGGCACGGTGAGGCTAGGCAAGGCTAATGCACGACAACGCAAGGCTAGGCAATGCACGACAATGCAACGAAAGCTTAAAGCAAAGGAAGGCACGGTCAGGCGAGATAAGGCTAAGGCACGACAACGCAAGGCTAGGCAATGCACGGAAGGCAAGCAAAGAGTAACGGAAGGTAAGGAAGGCAAGGGAAAGCAAGGAAAGGCAAGTGTAACGGAAGGAACGGCACGGCAAGGGGAAACAAGGCTAAGGCAGGACAACGCACGCTAGGCAATGCACGGCAAGGCAAGGAAAGGGTAACGCATGGGAAAGCACGGTCAGGCGAGGCAAGGCTAAGGCATGACAACGCAAGGCTAGGCAATGCACGGAAAGCAAGCAAAGAGTAACGGAACGCAAGGAAGGCAAGGGAAAGCAAGGGAAGGCAAGGGTAACGGAAGGAACGGCACGGCAAGGGGTAAGAAGGCTAAGGCACGACAACACACGGCTAGGAAATGCACGGCAAGGCAAGGAAAGGGTAACGCAGGGGAAGGCACGGTCAGGTGAGGCAAGGATAAGGCACGACAATGCAAGGCTAGGCAATGCACGGCAAGACAAGGAAAGAATAGCGGAAGGAAAGGAAGGCAAGGCAAAGCCAGGCAAGGCAAGTGTAACAAAAGGCACGCCACGGCAAGGGGAATCAAGGCTAAGGCACGACAACGCACGGCTAGGCAATGCACGGCAAGGCAAGGAAAGGGTAACGCAAGGCAAGGCACGGTCAGGCGAGGCAAGGCTAAGGAAAGCCAACGCAAGGCTAGGCAATGCACGGAAAGCAAGCAAGGAGTAACGGAATGCAAGGAAGGAAAGGGAAAGCAAGGGAAGGCAAGGGTAACGGAAGGAACGGCACGGCAAGGGGTAACAAGGCTAAGGCACAACAACAGACGGCTAGGAAATGCACGGCAAGGCAAGGAAAGGGTAACGCAAGGCAAGGCACGGTGAGGCTAGGCAAGGTTAATGCACGACAACGCAAGCCTAGGCAATGCAAGACAATGCAAGGAAAGCTTAAAGCAAAGGAAGGCACGGTCAGGCGAGATAAGGCTAAGGCACGACAACGCAAGGCTAGGCAATGCACGGAAGGCAAGCAAAGAGTAACGGAAGTTAAGGAAGGCAAGGGAAAGCAAAGAAAGGTAAGTGTAACGGAAGGAACTGCACGGCAAGGGGAAACAAGTCTAAGGCACGACAACGCACGGCTAGGCAATGCACGGCAAGGCAAGCAAAGGGTAACGCAAGGCAATGCACGGTGAGGCTAGACAAGGCTAATGCACGAAAACGCAAGGCTAGGCAATGCACGACAATGCAAGGAAAGCTTAAAGCAAAGGAAGGCAAGGTCAGGCGAGATAAGGCAAAGGCACGACAACGCAAGGCTAGGCAATTCAGGGAAGGCAAGCAAAGAGTAACGGAAGGTAAGGAAGGCAAGGAAAAGCAAGGAAAGGCAAGGGTAACGGAAGGAACGGCACGGCAAGGGGGAAGAAGTGTAAGGCACGACACCGAACGCTAGGCAATGAACGGCAAGGCAAGGAAAGGGTAACGCATGGGAAAGCACGGTCCGGCGAGGCAAGGCTAAGGCACGACAACGCAAGGCTAGGCAATGCACGGAAGGCAAGCAAAGAGTAACGGAAGGTAAGGAAGGCAAGGGAAAGCAAGGAAAGGGAAGTGTAACGGAAGGAACGGCACGGCAAGTGGCAACAAGGCTAAGGCACGACAACGCACGCTAGGCAATGCACGGCAAGGCAAGGAAAGGGTAACGTATGGGAAAGCACGGTCAGGCGAGGCAAGGCTAAGGCATGACAACGCAAGGCTAGGCAATGCACGGAAAGCAAGCAAAGAGTAACGGAACGCAAGGAAGGCAAGGGAAAGCAAGGGAAGGCAAGGGAAACGGAAGGAACGGCACGGCAAGGGGTAAGAAGGCTAAGGCACGACAACGCAGGGCTAGGCAATGCACGGCAAGGCAAGGAAAGGGTAACGCAGGGGAAGGCACGGTCAGGTGAGGCAAGGATAAGGCACGACAATGCAAGGCTAGGCAATGCACGGCAAGGCAAGTAAAGAGTAACGGAAGGAAAGGAAGGCAAGGCAAAGCCAGGCAAGGCAAGTGTAACAAAAGGCACGCCACGGCAAGGGGAATCAAGGCTAAGGCACGACAACGCACGGCTAGGCAATGCACGGCAAGGCAAGGAAAGGGTAACGCAAGGCAAGGCACGGTGAGGCTAGGCAAGGCTAATGCACGACAACGCAAGGCTAGGCAATGCACGACAATGCAAGGAAAGCTTAAAGCAAAGGAAGGCACGGTCAGGCGAGATAAGGCTAAGGCACGACAACGCAAGGCTAGGCAATCCACGGAAGGCAAGCAAAGAGTAACGGAAGGTAAGGAAGGCAAGGGAAAGCAAAGAAAGGCAAGTGTAACGGAAGGAACGGCACGGCAAGGGGAAACAAGGCTAAGGCACGACAACGCACGCTAGGCAATGCACGGCAAGGCAAGGAAAGGGTAACGCATGGGAAAGCACGGTCAGG
This sequence comes from Macrotis lagotis, assembly GCF_037893015.1. NCBI lineage: Eukaryota > Metazoa > Chordata > Mammalia > Peramelemorphia > Peramelidae > Macrotis > Macrotis lagotis. The sequence goes on from NW_027422034.1 coordinate 156,404, forward strand.
CGAGGCAAGGCTAAGGAAAGCCAACGCAAGGCTAGGCAATGCACGGAAAGCAAGCAAGGAGTAACGGAATGCAAGGAAGGAAAGGGAAAGCAAGGGAAGGCAAGGGTAACGGAAGGAACGGCACGGCAAGGGGTAACAAGGCTAAGGCACGACAACACACGGCTAGGAAATGCACGGCAAGGCAAGGAAAGGGTAACGCAAGGCAAGGCACGGTGAGGCTAGGCAAGGCTAATGCACGACAACGCAAGGCTAGGCAATGCACGACAATGCAAGGAAAGCTTAAAGCAAAGGAAGGCACGGTCAGGCGAGACAAGGCTAAGGCACGACAACGCAAGGCTAGGCAATGCACGGAAGCAAGCAAAGAGTAACAGAAGGTCAGGAAGGCAAGGGAAAGGAAGGAAAGGCAAGTGTAACGGAAGGAACGGCACGGCAAGGGGAAACAAGGCTAAGGCACGACAACGCACGGCCAGGCAATGCACGGCAAGACAAGGAAAGGGTAACGCATGGGAAAGGACGGTCAGGCGATGCAAGGCAAAGGCATGACAACGCAAGGCTAGGCAATGCACGGAAAGCAAGCAAAGAGTAACGGAACGCAAGGAAGGCAAGGGAAAGCAAGGGAAGGCAAGGGTAACGGAAGGAACGTCACGGCAAGGGGTAACAAGGTTAAGGCACGGCAACGCAGGGTTAGGCAATGCACGGCAAGGCAAGGAAAGGGTAACGCAGGGGAAGGCACGGTGAGGCTAGGCAAGGCTAATGCACGACAACGCAAGGCTAGGCAATGCACGACAATGCAAGTAAAGCTTAAAGAAAGAAGGCACGGTCAGGCGAGATAAGGCTAAGGCACGACAACGCAAGGCTAGGCAATGCACGGAAGGCAAGCAAAGAGTAACGGAAGGTAAGGAAGGCAAGGGAAAGCAAGGAAAGGCAAGTGTAACGGAAGGGACGGCACGGCAAGGGGTAACAAGGCTAAGGCACGACAACGCACGGCTAGGCAATGCACGGCAAGGCAAGGAAAGGGTAACGCATGGGAAAGCACGGTCAGGCGATGCAAGGCTAAGGCATGACAACGCAAGGCTAGGCAATGCACGGAAAGCGAGCAAAGAGTAACGGAACGCAAGGAAGGCAAGGGAAAGCAAGGGAAGGCAAGGGTAACGGAAGGAACGGCACGGCAAGGGGTAACAAGGCTAAGGCACGACAACGCAGGGCTAGGCAATGCACGGCAAGGCAAGGAAAGGGTAACGCAGGGGAAGACACGGTCAGGTGAGGCAAGGATAAGGCACGACAATGCAAGGCTAGGCAATGCACGGCAAGGCAAGGAAAGAGTAACGGAAGGTAAGGAAGGCAAGGGAAAGCAAAGAAAGGCAAGTGTAACGGAAGGAACGGCACGGCAAGGGGAAACAAGGCTAAGGCACGACAACGCACGCTAGGCAATGCACGGCAAGGCAAGGAAAGGGTAACGCATGGGAAAGCACGGTCAGGCGAGGCAAGCCTAAGGCATGACAACGCAAGGCTAGGCAATGCACGGAAAGCAAGCAAAGAGTAACGGAACGCAAGGAAGGCAAGGGAAAGCAAGGGAAGGCAAGGGTAACGGAAGGAACGGTACGGCAAGGGGTAACAAGGCTAAGGCACGACAACGCAGGGCTAGGCAATGCACGGCAAGGCAAGGAAAGAGTAACGGAAGGAAAGGAAGGCAAGGCAAAGCCAGGCAAGGCAAGTGTAACAAAAGGCACGCAACGGCAAGGGGAAACAAGGCTAAGGCACGACAACACACGGCTAGGAAATGCACGGCAAGGCAAGGAAAGTGTAACGCAAGGCAAGGCACGGTGAGGCTAGGCAAGGCTAATGCACGACAACGCAAGGCTAGGCAAGGCACGACAATGCAAGTAAAGCTTAAAGCAAAGGAAGGCACGGTCAGGCGAGATAAGGCTAAGGCACGACAACGCAAGGCTAGGCAATGCACGGAAGGCAAGCAAAGAGTAACGGAAGGTAAGGAAGGCAAGGGAAAGCAAGGAAAGGCAATGGTAACGGAAGGAACGGCACGGCAAGGGGAAACAAGGCTAAGGCACGACAACGCAAGGCTAGGCAATGCACGACAATGCAAGGAAAGCTTAAAGCAAAGGAAGGCACGGTCAGGCGAGATAAGGCTAAGGCACGACAACGCAAGGCTAGGAAATTCAGGGAAGGCAAGAAAAGAGTAACGGAAGGTAAGCAAGGCAAGGAAAAGGAAGGAAAGGCCAGGGTAACGGAAGGAACGGCACGGCAAGGGGAAACAAGTTTAAGGCACGACACCGAACGCTAGGCAATGAACGGCAAGGCAAGGAAAGGGTAACGCATTTGAAAGCACGGTCAGGCGAGGCAACGCTAAGGCACGACAACGCAAGGCTAGGCAATGCACGGAAGGCAAGCAAAGAGTAACGGAAGGTAAGGAAGGCAAGGGAAAGGAAGGAAAGGCAAGTGTAACGGAAGGAACGGCACGGCAAGAGGAAACAAGGCTAAGGCACGACAACGCACGGCTAGGCAATGCACGGAAGGGCAAGGAAAGGGTAACGCATGGGAAAGCACGGTCAGGCGATGCAAGGCTAAGGCATGACAACGCAAGGCTAGGCAATGCACGGAAAGCAAGCAAAGAGTAACGGAACGCAAGGAAGGCAAGGGAAAGCAAGGGAAGGCAACGGTAACGGAATGAACGGCACTGTAAGGGGTAACAAGTCTAAGGCACGGCAACGCAGGGCTAGGCAATGCACGGCAAGGCAAGGAACGGGTAACGCAGGGGAAGGCACGGTCAGGTGAGGCAAGGATAAGGCACGACAATGCAAGGCTAGGCAATGCACGGCAAGGCAAGGAAAGAGTAAAGGAAGGAAAGGAAGGCAAGTCAAAGCCAGGAAAGGCAAGTGTAACAAAAGGCACGCCACGGCAAGGGGAAACAATGCTAAGGCACGACAACACACGGCTAGGAAATGCACGGCAAGGCAAGGAAAGGGTAACACAAGGCAAGGCACGGTGAGGTTAGGCAAGCCTAATGCACGACAACGCAAGGCTAGGCAATGCACACAATGCAAGGAAAGCTTAAAGCAAAGGAAGGCACGGTCAGGCGAGATAAGGCTAAGGCACGACAACGCAAGGCTAGGCAATGCAGGGAAGGGAAGCAAAGAGTAACGGAAGGTAAGCAAGGCAAGGAAAAGCAAGGAAAGGCAAGGGTAACGGAAGGAATTGCACGGCAAGGGGAAACAAGGCTAAGGCACGGCAACGCAGGCTGGGCAATGCACGGCAAGGCAAGGAAAGGGTAACGCATGGGAAAGCACGTTCAGGCGAGGCAAGGCTAAGGCACGACAACGCAAGGCTAGGCAATGCACGGAAGGCAAGCAAAGAGTAACGGAAGTTAAGGAAGGCAAGGGAAAGCAAAGAAAGGCAAGTGTAACGGAAGGAACTGCACGGCAAAGGGAAACAAGGCTAAGGCACGACAACGCACGGCTAGGCAATGCACGGCAAGGCAAGCAAAGGGTAACGGAAGGCAATGCACGGTGAGGCTAGACAAGGCTAATGCACGAAAACGCAAGGCTAGGCAATGCACGACAATGCAAGGAAAGCTTAAAGCAAAGGAAGGCAAGGTCAGGCGAGATAAGGCAAAGGCACGACAACGCAAGGCTAGGCAATTCAGGGAAGGCAAGCAAAGAGTAACGGAAGGTAAGGAAGGCAAGGAAAAGCAAGGAAAGGCAAGGGTAACGGAAGGAACGGCACGGCAAGGGGGAAGAAGTGTAAGGCACGACACCGAACGCTAGGCAATGAACGGCAAGGCAAGGAAAGGGTAACGCATGGGAAAGCACGGTCAGGCGAGGCAAGGCTAAGGCACGACAACGCAAGGCTAGGCAATGCACGGAAGGCAAGCAAAGAGTAACGGAAGGTAAGGAAGGCAAGGGAAAGCAAGGAAAGGCAAGTGTAACGGAAGGAACGTCACGGCAAGGGGCAACAAGGCTAAGGCACGACAACGCACGCTAGGCAATGCACGGCAAGGCAAGGAAAGGGTAACGCATGGGAAAGCACGGTCAGGCGAGGCAAGGCTAAGGCATGACAACGCAAGGCTAGGCAATGCACGGAAAGCAAGCAAAGAGTAACGGAACCCAAGGAAGGCAAGGGAAAGCAAGGGAAGGCAAGGGAAACGGAAGGAACGGCACGGCAAGGGGTAAGAAGGCTAAGGCACGACAACGCAGGGCTAGGCAATGCACGGCAAGGCAAGGAAAGGGTAACGCAGGGGAAGGCACGGTCAGGTGAGGCAAGGATAAGGCACGACAATGCAAGGCTAGGCAATGCACGGCAAGGCAAGTAAAGTGTAACGGAAGGAAAGGAAGGCAAGGCAAAGCCAGGCAAGGCAAGTGTAACAAAAGGCACGCCACGGCAAGGGGAATCAAGGCTAAGGCACGACAACGCACGGCTAGGCAATGCACGGCAAGGCAAGGAAAGGGTAACGCAAGGCAAGGCACGGTGAGGCTAGGCAAGGCTAATGCACGACAACGCAAGGCTAGGCTATGCACGACAATGCAAGGAAAGCTTGAAGCAAAGGAAGGCACGGTCAGGCGAGATAAGGCTAAGGCACGACAACGCAAGGCTAGGCAATGCACGGAAGGCAAGCAAAGAGTAACGGAAGGTAAGGAAGGCAAGGGAAAGCAAAGAAAGGCAAGTGTAACGGAAGGAACGGCACGGCAAGGGGAAACAAGGCTAAGGCACGACAACGCACGCTAGGCAATAAACGGCAAGGCAAGGAAAGGGTAACGCATGGGAAAGCACGGTCAGGCGAGGCAAGCCTAAGGCATGACAACGCAAGGCTAGGCAATGCACGGAAAGCAAGCAAAGAGTAACGGAACGCAAGGAAGGCAAGGGAAAGCAAGGGAAGGCAAGGGTAACGGAAGGAACGGCACGGCAAGGGGTAACAAATCTAAGGCACGACAACGCAGGGCTAGGCAATGCACGGCAAGGCAAGGAAAGAGTAAGGGAAGGAAAGGAAGGCAAGGCAAAGCCAGGCAAGGCAAGTGTAACAAAAGGCACGCAACGGCAAGGGGAAACAAGGCTAAGGCACGACAACACACGGCTAGGAAATGCACGGCAAGGCACGGTGAGGCTAGGCAAGGCTAATACACGACAACGCAAGGCTAGGCAATGCACGACAATGCAAGTAAAGCTTAAAGCAAAGGAAGGCACGGTCAGGCGAGATAAGGCTAAGGCACGACAACGCAAGGCTAGGCAATGCACGGAAGGCAAGCAAAGAGTAACGGAAGGTAAGGAAGGCAAGGGAAAGCAAAGAAAGGCAAGTGTAACGGAAGGAACGGCACGGCAAGGGGAAACAAGGCTAAGGCACGGTAACGCAGGCTAGGCAATGCACGGCAAGGCAAGGAAAGGGTAACGCATGGGAAAGCACGTTCAGGCGAGGCAAGGCTAAGGCACAACAACGCAAGGCTAGGCAATGCACGGAAGCAAGCAAAGAGTAACGGAAGGTAAGGAAGGCAAGGGAAAGGAAGGAAAGGCAAGTGTAACGGAAGGAACGGCACGGCAAGGGGAAACAAGGCTAAGGCACGACAACGCACGGCCAGGCAATGCACGGCAAGGCAAGGAAAGGGTAACGCATGGGAAAGCACGGTCAGGCGATGCAAGGCAAAGGCATGACAACGCAAGGCTAGGCAATGCACGGAAAGCAAGCAAAGAGTAACGGAACGCAAGGAAGGCAAGGGAAAGCAAGGGAAGGCAAGGGTAACGGAAGGAACGTCACAGCAAGGGGTAACAAGGCTAAGGCACGGCAACGCAGGGTTAGGCAATGCACGGCAAGGCAAGGAAAGGGTAACGCAGGGGAAGGCACGGTCAGGTGAGGCAAGGGTAAGGCACGACAATGCAAGGCTAGGCAATGCACGGGAAGGCAAGGAAAGAGTAACGCAAGGCAAGGCACGGTGAGGCTAGGCAAGGCTAATGCACGACAACGCAAGGCTAGGCAATGCACGACAATGCAAGTAAAGCTTAAAGCAAAGGAAGGCACGGTCAGGCGAGATAAGGCTAAGGCACGACAACGCACGGCTAGGCAATGCACGGCAAGGCAAGGAAAGGGTAACGCAAGGCAAGGCACGGTGAGGCTAGGCAAGGCTAATGCACGACAACGCAAGGCTAGGCAATGCACGACAATGCAAGGAAAGCTTAAAGCAAAGGAAGGCACGGTCAGGCGAGATAAGGCTAAGGCACGACAACGCAAGGCTAGGCAATTCAGGGAAGGCAAGCAAAGAGTAACGGAAGGTAAGCAAGGCAAGGAAAAGGAAGGAAAGGCCAGGGTAACGGAAGGAACGGCACGGCAAGGGGAAACAAGTCTAAGGCACGACACCGAACGCTAGGCAATGCACGGCAAGGCAAGGAAAGGGTAACGCAGGGGAAGGCACGGTCAGGTGAGGCAAGGATAAGGCACGACAATGCAAGGCTAGGCAATGCACGGCAAGGCAAGGAAAGAGTAAGGGAAGGAAAGGAAGGCAAGTCAAAGCCAGGAAAGGCAAGTGTAACAAAAGGCACGCCACGGCAAGGGGAAACAAGGCTAAGGCACGACAACGCACGGCTAGGCAATGCACGGCAAGGCAAGGAAAGGGTAACGCAAGGCAAGGCACGGTGAGGCTAGGCAAGGCTAATGCACGACAACGCAAGGCTAGGCAATGCACGACAATGCAAGGAAAGCTTAAAGCAAAGGAAGGCACGGTCAGGCGACATAAGGCTAAGGCACGACAACGCAAGGCTAGGCAATGCAGGGAAGGGAAGCAAAGAGTAACGGAAGGTAAGCAAGGCAAGGAAAAGCAAGGAAAGGCAAGGGTAACGGAAGGAATTGCACGGCAAGGGGAAACAAGGCTAAGGCACGGCAACGCAGGCTGGGCAATGCACGGCAAGGCAAGGAAAGGGTAACGCATGGGAAAGCACGTTCAGGCGAGGCAAGGCTAAGGCACGACAACGCAAGGCTAGGCAATGCACGGAAGGCAAGCAAAGAGTAACGGAAGGTAAGGAAGGCAAGGCAAAGCAAAGAAAGGCAAGTGTAACGGAAGGAACTGCACGGCAAGGGGAAACAAGGCTAAGGCACGACAACGCACGGCTAGGCAATGCACGGCAAGGCAAGCAAAGGGTAACGCAAGGCAATGCACGGTGAGGCTAGACAAGGCTAATGCACGAAAACGCAAGGCTAGGCAATGCACGACAATGCAAGGAAAGCTTAAAGCAAAGGAAGGCAAGGTCAGGCGAGATAAGGCAAAGGCACGACAACGCAAGGCTAGGCAATTCAGGGAAGACAAACAAAGAGTAACGGAAGATAAGGAAGGCAAGGAAAAGCCAGGAAAGGCAAGGGTAACGGAAGGAACGGCACGGCAAGGGGGAACAAGTCTAAGGCACGACACCGAACGCTAGGCAATGAACGGCAAGGCAAGGAAAGGGTAACGCATGGGAAAGCACGGTCAGGCGAGGCAAGGCTAAGGCACGACAACGGAAGGCTAGGCAATGCACGGAAGGCAAGCAAAGAGTAACGGAAGGTAAGGAAGGCAAGGGAAAGCAAGGAAAGGCAAGTGTAACGGAAGGAACGGCACGGCAAGGGGAAACAAGGCTAAGGCACGACAACGCACGCTAGGCAATGCACGGCAAGGCAAGGAAAGGGTAACGCATGGGAAAGCACGGTCAGGCGAGGCAAGGCTAAGGCATGACAACGCAAGGCTATGCAATGCACGGAAAGCAAGCAAAGAGTAAAGGAACGCAAGGAAGGCAAGGGAAAGCAAGGGAAGGCAAGGGTAACGGAAGGAACGGCACGGCAAGGGGTAAGAAGGCTAAGGCACGACAACGCAGGGCTAGGCAATGCACGGAAAGGCAAGGAAAGGGTAACGCAGGGGAAGGCACGGTCAGGTGAGGCAAGGATAAGGCACGACAATGCAAGGCTAGGCAATGCACGGCAAGGCAAGTAAAGAGTAACGGAAGGAAAGAAAGGCAAGGCAAAGCCAGGCAAGGCAAGTGTAACAAAAGGCACGCCACGGCAAGGGGAATCAAGGCTAAGGCACGACAACGCACGGCTAGGCAATGCACGGCAATGCAAGGAAAGGGTAACGCAAGGCAAGGCACGGTGAGGCTAGGCAAGGCTAATGCACGACAACGCAAGGCTAGGCAATGCACGACAATGCAAGGAAAGCTTAAAGCAAAGGAAGGCACGGTCCGGCGAGAAAAGGCTAAGGCACGACAACGCAAGGCTAGAAAATGCACGGAAGGCAAGCAAAGAGTAACGGAAGGTAAGGAAGGCAAGGGAAGCAAAGAAAGGCAAGTGTAACGGAAGGAACGGCACGGCAAGGGGAAACAAGGCTAAGGCACGACAACGCACGCTAGGCAATGCACGGCAAGGCAAGGAAAGGGTAACGCATGGGAAAGCACGGTCAGGCGAGGCAAGCCTAAGGAATGACAACGCAAGGCTAGGCAATGCACGGAAAGCAAGCAAAGAGTAACGGAACGCAAGGAAGGCAAGGGAAAGCAAGGGAAGGCAAGGGTAACGGAAGGAACGGCACGGCAAGGGGTAACAAGGCTAAGGCACGACAATGCAGGGCTAGGCAATGCACGGCAAGGCAAGGAAAGAGTAACGGAAGGAAAGGAAGGCAAGGCAAAGCCAGGCAAGGCAAGTGTAACAAAAGGCACGCAACGGCAAGGGGAAACAAGGCTAAGGCACGACAACACACGGCTAGGAAAATGCACGGCAAGGCAAGGAAAGGGTAACGCAAGGCAAGGCACGGTGAGGCTAGGCAAGGCTAATGCACGACAACGCAAGGCTAGGCAAGGCACGACAATGCAAGTAAAGCTTAAAGCAAAGGAAGGCACGGTGAGGGGAGATAAGGCTAAGGAACGACAACGCAAGGCTAGGCAATGCAGGGAAGGCAAGCAAAGAGTAACGGAATGTAAGGAAGGCAAGGGAAAGCAAGGAAAGGCAATGGTAACGGAAGGAACGGCACGGCAAGGGGAAACAAGTCTAAGGCACGACAACGCACGCTAGGCAATGCACGGCAAGGCAAGGAAAGGGTAACGCAAGGCAAGGCACGGTGAGGCTAGGCAAGGCTAATGCACGACAACGCAAGGCTAGGCAAGGCACGACAATGCAAGTAAAGCTTAAAGCAAAGGAAGGCACGGTCAGGCGAGATAAGGCTAAGGAACGACAACGCAAGGCTAGGCAATGCAGGGAAGGCAAGCAAAGAGTAACGGAAGGTAAGGAAGGCAAGGGAAAGCAAAGAAAGGCAAGTGTAACGGAAGGAACGGCACGGCAAGGGGAAACAAGGCTAAGGCACGACAACGCACGCTAGGCAATGCACGGCAAGGCAAGGCAAGGGTAACGCATGAGAAAGCACGGTCAGGCGAGGCAAGGCTAAGGAAAGCCAACGCAAGGCTAGGCAATGCACGGAAAGCAAGCAAAGAGTAACGGAACGCAAGGAAGGCAAGGGAAAGCAAGGGTAGGCAAGGGTAACGGAAGGAACGGCACGGCAAGGGGTAACAAGGCTAAGGCACGACAACGCAGGGCTAGGCAATGCACGGCAAGGCAAGGAAAGAGTAACGGAAGGAAAGGAAGGCAAGGCAAAGCCAGGCAAGGCAAGTGTAACCAAAGGCACGGAACGGCAAGGGGAAACAAGGCTAAGGCACGACAACACACGGCTAGGAAATGCACGGCAAGGCAAGGAAAGGGTAACGCAAGGCAAGGCACGGTGAGGCTAGGCAAGGCTAATGCACGACAACGCAAGGCTAGGCAATGCACGACAATGCAAGTAAAGCTTAAAGCAAAGGAAGGCACGGTCAGGCGAGATAAGGCTAAGGCACGACAACGCAAGGCTAGGCAATGCACGGAAGGCAAGCAAAGAGTAACGGAAGGGAAGGAAGGCAAGGGAAAGCAAAGAAAGGCAAGTGTAACGGAAGGAACGGCACGGCAAGGGGAAACAAGGCTAAGGCACGACAACGCACGCTAGGCAATGCAAGGCAAGGCAAGGAAAGGGTAACGCATGGGAAAGCACGGTCAGGCGAGGCAAGGCTAAGGAAAGACAACGCAAGGCTAGGCAATGCACGGAAAGCAAGCAAGGAGTAACGGAATGCAAGGAAGGAAAGGGAAAGCAAGGGAAGGCAAGGGTAACGGAAGGAACGGCACGGCAAGGGGAAACAAGGCTAAGGCACGACAACGCACGCTAGGCAATGCACGACAAGGCAAGGAAAGGGTAACGCATGGGAAAGCACGGTCAGGCGAGGCAAGGCTAAGGAAAGCCAACGCAAGGCTAGGCAATGCACGGAAAGCAAGCAAGGAGTAACGGAATGCAAGGAAGGAAAGGGAAAGCAAGGGAAGGCAAGGGTAACGGAAGGAACGGCACGGCAAGGGGTAACAAGGCTAAGGCACGACAACACACGGCTAGGAAATGCACGGCAAGGCAAGGAAAGGGTAACGCAAGGCAAGGCACGGTGAGGCTAGGCAAGGTTAATGCACGACAACGCAAGGCTAGCCAATGCAAGACAATGCAAGGAAAGCTTAAAGCAAAGGAAGGCACGGTCAGGCGAGATAAGGCTAAGGCACGACAACGCAAGGCTAGGCAATTCAGGGAAGGCAAGCAAAGAGTAACGGAAGGTAAGCAAGGCAAGGGAAAGCAAGGGAAGGCAAGGGTAACGGAAGGAACGGCACGGCAAGGGGTAACAAGGCTAAGGCACGACAACGCAGGGCTAGGCAATGCACGGCAAGGCAAGGAAAGAGTAACGGAAGGAAAGGAAGGCAAGGCAAAGCCAGGCAAGGCAAGTGTAACAAAAGGCACGCAACGGCAAAGGGAAACAATGCTAAGGCACGACAACACACGGCTAGGAAATGCACGGCAAGGCAAGGAAAGGGTAACGCAAGGCAAGGCACGGTGAGGCTAGGCAAGGCTAATGCACGACAACGCAAGGCTAGGCAAGGCACGATAATGCAAGGAAAGCTTAAAGCAAAGGAAGGCACGGTCAGGCGAGATAAGGCTAAGGCACGACAACGCAAGGCTAGGCAATGCACGGAAGGCAAGCAAAGAGTAACGGAAGGTAAGGAAGGCAAGGGAAAGCAAAGAAAGGCAATTGTAACGGAAGGAACGGCACGGCAAGGGGAAACAAGGCTAAGGCACGACAACGCACGCTAGGCAATGCACGGCAAGGCAAGGAAAGGGTAACGCATGGGAAAGCACGGTCAGGCGAGGCAAGGCTAAGGAAAGCCAACGCAAGGCTAGGCAATGCACGGAAAGTAAGCAAGGAGTAACGGAATGCAAGGAAGGAAAGGGAAAGCAAAGAAAGGCAAGTGTAACGGAAGGAACGGCACGGCAAGGGGAAACAAGGCTAAGGCACGACAAGGCACGGCTAGGCAATGCACGGCAAGGCAAGCAAAGGGTAACGCAAGGAAAGGCACGGTGAGGCTAGGCAAGGCTAATGCACGAAAACGCAAGGCTAGGCGATGCACGACAATGCAATTAAAGAGTAACGGAAGGTAAGGAAGGCAAGCGAAAGCAAGGAAAGGCAATGGTAACGGAAGGAACGGCACGGCAAGGTGAAACAAGGCTAAGGCACGACAACGCAGGGCTAGGCAATGCATGGAAAGGCAAGGAAAGGGTAACGCAGGGGAAGGCACGGTCAGGTGAGGCAAGGATAAGGCACGACAATGCAAGGCTAGGCAATGCACGGCAAGGCAAGGAAAGAGTAACGGAAGGAAAGGAAGGCAAGTCAAAGCCAGGAAAGGCAAGTGTAACAAAAGGCACGCCACGGCAAGGGGAAACAAGGCTAAGGCACGACAACGCACGGCTAGGCAATGCACGGCAAGGCAAGGAAAGGGTAACGCAAGGCAAAGCACGGTGAGGCTAGGCAAGGCTAATGCACGACAACGCAAGGCTAGGCAATGCACGACAATGCAAGGAAAGCTTAAAGCAAAGGAAGGCACGGTGAGGCGAGATAAGGCTAAGGAACGACAACGCAAGGCTAGGCAATACAGGGAAGGCAAGCAAAGAGTAACGGAAGGTAAGGAAGGCAAGGGAAAGCAAAGAAAGGCAATGGTAACGGAAGGAACGGCACGGCAAGGGGAAACAAGTCTAAGGCACGACAACGCACGCTAGGCAATGCACGGCAAGGCAAGGAAAGGGTAACGCATGGGAAAGCACGGTCAGGGGAGGCAAGGCTAAGGCACGACAACGCAAGGCTTGGCAATGCACGGAAGGCAAGCAAAGAGTAACGGAAGGTAAGGAAGGCAAGGGAAAGCAAGGGAAGGCAAGGGTAACGGAAGGAACGGCACGGCAAGGGGTAACAAGGCTAAGGCACGACAACGCAGGGCTAGGCAATGCACGGCAAGGCAAGGAAAGAGTAACGGAAGGAAAGGAAGGCAAGGCAAAGCCAGGCAAGGCAAGTGTAACAAAAGGCACGCAACGGCAAGGGGAAACAAGGCTAAGGCACGACAACACACGGCTAGGAAATGCACGGCAAGGCAAGGAAAGGGTAACGCAAGGCAAGGCACGGTGAGGCTAGGCAAGGCTAATGCACGACAACGCAAGGCTAGGCAATGCACGACAATGCAAGGAAAGCTAAAGCAAAGGAAGGCACGGTCAGGCGAGATAAGGCTAAGGCACGACAACGCAAGGCTAGGCAATGCACGGAAGGCAAGCAAAGAGTAACGGAAGGTAAGGAAGGCAAGGGAAAGCAAAGAAAGGCAAGTGTAACGGAAGGAACGGCACGGCAAGGGGAAACAAGGCTAAGGCACGGCAACGCAGGCTAGGCAATGCACGGCAAGGCAAGGAAAGGGTAACGCATGGGAAAGCACGTTCAGGCGAGGCAAGGCTAAGGCACAACAACGCAAGGCTAGGCAATGCACGGAAGCAAGCAAAGAGTAACGGAAGGTAAGGAAGGCAAGGGAAAGGAAGGAAAGGCAAGTGTAACGGAAGAAACGGCACGGCAAGGGGAAACAAGGCTAAGGCACGACAACGCACGGCCAGGCAATGCACGGCAAGGCAAGGAAAGGGTAACGCATGGGAAAGCACGGTCAGGCGATGCAAGGCAAAGGCATGACAACGCAAGGCTAGGCAATGCACGGAAAGCAAGCAAAGAGTAACGGAACGCAAGGAAGGCAAGGGAAAGCAAGGGAAGGCAAGGGTAACGGAAGGAACGTCACGGCAAGGGGTAACAAGGCTAAGGCACGGCAACGCAGGGTTAGGCAATGCACGGCAAGGCAAGGAAAGGGTAACGCAGGGGAAGGCACGGTCAGGTGAGGCAAGGGTAAGGCACGACAATGCAAGGCTAGGCAATGCACGGGAAGGCAAGGAAAGAGTAACGCAAGGCAAGGCACGGTGAGGCTAGGCAAGGCTAATGCACGACAACGCAAGGCTAGGCAATGCACGACAATGCAAGTAAAGCTTAAAGCAAAGGAAGGCACGGTCAGGCGAGATAAGGCTAAGGCACGACAACGCAAGGCTAGGCAATGCACGGAAAGCAAGCAAAGAGTAACGGAACGCAAGGAAGGCAAGGGAAAGCAAGGGAAGGCAAGGGTAACGGAAGGAACGGCACGGCAAGGGGTAACAAGGCTAAGGCACGACAACGCAGGGCTAGGCAATGCACGGCAAGGCAAGGAAAGAGTAACGGAAGGAAAGGAAGGCAAGGCAAAGCCAGGCAAGGCAAGTGTAACAAAAGGCACGCAACGGCAAGGGGAAACAAGGCTAAGGCACGACAACACACGGCTAGGAAATGCACGGCAAGGCAAGGAAAGGGTAACGCAAGGCAAGGCACGGTGAGGCTAGGCAAGGCTAATGCACGACAACGCAAGGCTAGGCAATGAACGACAATGCAAGTAAAGCTTAAAGCAAAGGAAGGCACGGTCAGGCGAGATAAGGCTAAGGCACGACAACGCAAGGCTAGGCAATGCAGGGAAGGCAAGCAAAGAGTAACGGAAGGTAAGGAAGGCAAGGGAAAGCAAAGAAAGGCAAGTGTAACGGAAGGAACGGCACGGCAAGGGGAAACAAGGCTAAGGCACGACAACGCACGCTAGGCAATGCACGGCAAGGCAAGGAAAGGGTAACGCATGGGAAAGCACGGTCAGGCGAGGCAAGGCTAAGGAAAGCCAACGCAAGGATAGGCAATGCACGGAAAGCAAGCAAGGAGTAACGGAATGCAAGGAAGGAAAGGGAAAGCAAGGGAAGGCAAGGGTAACGGAAGGAACGGCACGGCAAGGGGAAACAAGGCTAAGGCACGACAACGCACGCTAGGCAATGCACGGCAAGGCAAGGAAAGGGTAACGCATGGGAAAGCACGGTCAGGCGAGGCAAGGCTAAGGAAAGCCAACGCAAGGCTAGGCAATGCACGGAAAGCAAGCAGGGAGTAACGGAATGCAAGGAAGGAAAGGGAAAGCAAGGGAAGGCAAGGGTAACGGAAGGAACGGCACGGCAAGGGGTAACAAGGCTAAGGCACGACAACACACGGCTAGGAAATGCACGGCAAGGCAAGGAAAGGGTAACGCAAGGCAAGGCACGGTGAGGCTAGGCAAGGTTAATGCACGACAACGCAAGGCTAGGCAATGCAAGACAATGCAAGGAAAGCTTAAAGCAAAGGAAGGCACGGTCAGGCGAGATAAGGCTAAGGCACGACAACGCAAGGCTAGGCAATTCAGGGAAGGCAAGCAAAGAGTAACGGAAGGTAAGCAAGGCAAGGAAAAGGAAGGAAAGGCCAGGGTAACGGAAGGAACGGCACGGCAAGGGGAAACAAGTCTAAGGCACGACACCGAACGCTAGGCAATGCACGGCAAGGCAAGGAAAGGGTAACGCAGGGGAAGGCACGGTCAGGTGAGGCAAGGATAAGGCACGACAATGCAAGGCTAGGCAATGCACGGCAAGGCAAGGAAAGAGTAACGGAAGGAAAGGAAGGCAAGTCAAAGCCAGTTAAGGCAAGTGTAACAAAAGGCACGCCACGGCAAGGGGAAACAAGGCTAAGGCACGACAACGCACGGCTAGGCAATGCACGGCAAGGCAAGGAAAGGGTAACGCAAGGCAAGGCACGGTGAGGCTAGGCAAGGCTAATGCACGACAACGCAAGGCTAGGCAATGCACGACAATGCAAGGAAAGCTTAAAGCAAAGGAAGGCACGGTCAGGCGACATAAGGCTAAGGCACGACAACGCAAGGCTAGGCAATTCAGGGAAGGGAAGCAAAGAGTAACGGAAGGTAAGCAAGGCAAGGAAAAGCAAGGAAAGGCAAGGGTAACGGAAGGAATTGCACGGCAAGGGGAAACAAGGCTAAGGCACGGCAACGCAGGCTGGGCAATGCACGGCAAGGCAAGGAAAGGGTAACGCATGGGAAAGCACGTTCAGGCGAGGCAAGGCTAAGGCACGACAACGCAAGGCTAGGCAATGCACGGAAGGCAAGCAAAGAGTAACGGAAGGTAAGGAAGGCAAGGCAAAGCAAAGAAAGGCAAGTGTAACGGAAGGAACTGCACGGCAAGGGGAAACAAGGCTAAGGCACGACAACGCACGGCTAGGCAATGCACGGCAAGGCAAGCAAAGGGTAACGCAAGGCAATGCACGGTGAGGCTAGACAAGGCTAATGCACGAAAACGCAAGGCTAGGCAATGCACGACAATGCAAGGAAAGCTTAAAGCAAAGGAAGGCAAGGTCAGGCGAGATAAGGCAAAGGCACGACAACGCAAGGCTAGGCAATTCAGGGAAGGCAAGCAAAGAGTAACGGAAGGTAAGGAAGGCAAGGAAAAGCCAGGAAAGGCAAGGGTAACGGAAGGAACGGCACGGCAAGGGGGAACAAGTCTAAGGCACGACACCGAACGCTAGGCAATGAACGGCAAGGCAAGGAAAGGGTAACGCATGGGAAAGCACGGTCAGGCGAGGCAAGGCTAAGGCACGACAACGGAAGGCTAGGCAATGCACGGAAGGCAAGCAAAGAGTAACGGAAGGTAAGGAAGGCAAGGGAAAGCAAGGAAAGGCAAGTGTAACGGAAGGAACGGCACGGCAAGGGGAAACAAGGCTAAGGCACGACAACGCACGCTAGGCAATGCACGGCAAGGCAAGGAAAGGGTAACGCATGGGAAAGCACGGTCAGGCGAGGCAAGGCTAAGGCATGACAACGCAAGGCTATGCAATGCACGGAAAGCAAGCAAAGAGTAAAGGAACGCAAGGAAGGCAAGGGAAAGCAAGGGAAGGCAAGGGTAACGGAAGGAACGGCACGGCAAGGGGTAAGAAGGCTAAGGCACGACAACGCAGGGCTAGGCAATGCACGGAAAGGCAAGGAAAGGGTAACGCAGGGGAAGGCACGGTCAGGTGAGGCAAGGATAAGGCACGACAATGCAAGGCTAGGCAATGCACGGCAAGGCAAGTAAAGAGTAACGGAAGGAAAGAAAGGCAAGGGAAAGCAAGGGAAGGCAAGGCTAACGGAAGGAACGGCACGGTACGGGGAAACAAGGCTAAGGCACGACAACGCACGGCTAGGCAATGCACGGCAAGGCAAGGAAAGGGTAACGCAAGGCAAGGCACGGTGAGGCTAGGCAAGGCTAATGCACGACAACGCAAGCCTAGGCAATGCACGACAATGCAAGGAAAGCTTAAAGCAAAGGAAGGCACGGTCCGGCGAGAAAAGGCTAAGGCACGACAACGCAAGGCTAGAAAATGCACAAAAGGCAAGCAAAGAGTAACGGAAGGTAAGGAAGGCAAGGGAAACAAAGAAAGGCAAGTGTAACGGAAGGAACGGCACGGCAAGGGGAAACAAGGCTAAGGCACGACAACCCACGCTAGGCAATGCACGGCAAGGCAAGGAAAGGGTAACGCATGGGAAAGCACGGTCAGGCGAGGCAAGCCTAAGGCATGACAACGCAAGGCTAGGCAATGCACGGAAAGCAAGCAAAGAGTAACGGAACGCAAGGAAGGCAAGGGAAAGCAAGGGAAGGCAAGGGTAACGGAAGGAACGGCACGGCAAGGGGTAACAAGGCTAAGGCACGACAATGCAGGGCTAGGCAATGCACGGCAAGGCAAGGAAAGAGTAACGGAAGGAAAGGAAGGCAAGGCAAAGCCAGGCAAGGCAAGTGTAACAAAAGGCACGCAACGGCAAGGGGAAACAAGGCTAAGGCACGACAACACACGGCTAGGAAATGCACGGCAAGGCAAGGAAAGGGTAACGCAAGGCAAGGCACGGTGAGGCTAGGCAAGGCTAATGCACGACAACGCAAGGCTAGGCAAGGCACGACAATGCAAGTAAAGCTTAAAGCAAAGGAAGGCACGGTGAGGGGAGATAAGGCTAAGGAACGACAACGCAAGGCTAGGCAATGCAGGGAAGGCAAGCAAAGAGTAACGGAAGGTAAGGAAGGCAAGGGAAAGCAAGGAAAGGCAATGTTAACGGAAGGAACGGCACGGCAAGGGGAAACAAGTCTAAGGCACGACAACGCACGCTAGGCAATGCACGGCAAGGCAAGGAAAGGGTAACGCAAGGCAAGGCACGGTGAGGCTAGGCAAGGCTAATGCACGACAACGCAAGGCTAGGCAAGGCACGACAATTCAAGTAAAGCTTAAAGCAAAGGAAGGCACGGTCAGGCGAGATAAGGCTAAGGAACGACAACGCAAGGCTAGGCAATGCAGGGAAGGCAAGCAAAGAGTAACGGAAGGTAAGGAAGGCAAGGGAAAGCAAAGAAAGGCAAGTGTAACGGAAGGAACGGCACGGCAAGGGGAAACAAGGCTAAGGCACGACAACGCACGCTAGGCAATGCACGGCAAGGCAAGGCAAGGGTAACGCATGAGAAAGCACGGTCAGGCGAGGCAAGGCTAAGGAAAGCCAACGCAAGGCTAGGCAATGCACGGAAAGCAAGCAAAGAGTAACGGAACGCAAGGAAGGCAAGGGAAAGCAAGGGAAGGCAAGGGTAACGGAAGGAACGGCACGGCAAGGGGTAACAAGGCTAAGGCACGACAACGCAGGGCTAGGCAATGCACGGCAAGGCAAGGAAAGAGTAACGGAAGGAAAGGAAGGCAAGGCAAAGCCAGGCAAGGCAAGTGTAACAAAAGGCACGGAACGGCAAGGGGAAACAAGGCTAAGGCACGACAACACACGGCTAGGAAATGCACGGCAAGGCAAGGAAAGGGTAACGCAAGGCAAGGCACGGTGAGGCTAGGCAAGGCTAATGCACGACAACGCAAGGCTAGGCAATGCACGACAATGCAAGTAAAGCTTAAAGCAAAGGAAGGCACGGTCAGGCGAGATAAGGCTAAGGCACGACAACGCAAGGCTAGGCAATGCACGGAAGGCAAGCAAAGAGTAACGGAAGGTAAGGAAGGCAAGGGAAAGCAAAGAAAGGCAAGTGTAACGGAAGGAACGGCACGGCAAGGGGAAACAAGGCTAAGGCACGACAACGCACGCTAGGCAATGCAAGGCAAGGCAAGGAAAGGGTAACGCAGGGGAAGGCACGGTCAGGCGAGGCAAGGCTAAGGAAAGCCAACGCAAGGCTAGGCAATGCACGGAAAGCAAGCAAGGAGTAACGGAATGCAAGGAAGGAAAGGGAAAGCAAGGGAAGGCAAGGGTAACGGAAGGAACGGCACGGCAAGGGGAAACAAGGCTAAGGCACGACAACGCACGCTAGGCAATGCACGACAAGGCAAGGAAAGGGTAACGCATGGGAAAGCACGGTCAGGCGAGGCAAGGCTAAGGAAAGCCAACGCAAGGCTAGGCAATGCACGGAAAGCAAGCAAGGAGTAACGGAATGCAAGGAAGGAAAGGGAAAGCAAGGGAAGGCAAGGGTAACGGAAGGAACGGCACGGCAAGCGGTAACAAGGCTAAGGCACGACAACACACGGCTAGGAAATGCAAGGCAAGGCAAGGAAAGGGTAACGCAAGGCAAGGCACGGTGAGGCTAGGCAAGGTTAATGCACGACAACGCAAGGCTAGGCAATGCAAGACAATGCAAGGAAAGCTTAAAGCAAAGGAAGGCACGGTCAGGCGAGATAAGGCTAAGGCACGACAACGCAAGGCTAGGCAATACAGGGAAGGCAAGCAAAGAGTAACGGAAGGTAAGCAAGGCAAGGGAAAGCAAGGGAAGGCAAGGGTAACGGAAGGAACGGCACGGCAAGGGGTAACAAGGCTAAGGCACGACAACGCAGGGCTAGGCAATGCACGGCAAGGCAAGGAAAGAGTAACGGAAGGAAAGGAAGGCAAGGCAAAGCCAGGCAAGGCAAGTGTAACAAAAGGCACGCAACGGCAAGGGGAAACAAGGCTAAGGCACGACAACACACGGCTAGGAAATGCACGGCAAGGCAAGGAAAGGGTAACGCAAGGCAAGGCACGGTGAGGCTAGGCAAGGCTAATGCACGACAACGCAAGGCTAGGCAATGCACGACAATGCAAGTAAAGCTTAAAGCAAAGGAAGGCACGGTCAGGCGAGATAAGGCTAAGGAACGACAACGCAAGGCTAGGCAATGCACGGAAAGCAAGCAAAGAGTAACGGAAGGTAAGGAAGGCAAGGGAAAGCAAGGAAAGGCAATGGTAACGGAAGGAACGGCACGGCAAGGGGAAACAAGTCTAAGGCACGACAACGCACGCTAGGCAATGCACGGCAAGGCAAGGAAAGGGTAACGCATGGGAAAGCACGGTCAGGGGAGGCAAGGCTAAGGCACGACAACGCAAGGCTTGGCAATGCACGGAAGGCAAGCAAAGAGTAACGGAAGGTAAGGAAGGCCAGGGAAAGCAAAGAAAGGCAAGTGTAACGGAAGGAACGGCACGGCAAGGGGAAACAAGGCTAAGGCACGACAACGCACGCTAGGCAATGCACGGCAAGGCAAGGCAAGGGTAACGCATGGGAAAGCACGGTCAGGCGAGGCAAGGCTAAGGAAAGCCAACGCAAGGCTAGGCAATGCACGGAAAGCAAGCAAGGAGTAACGGAATGCAAGGAAGGAAAGGGAAAGCAAGGGAAGGCAAGGGTAACGGAAGGAACGGCACGGCAAGGGGAAACAAGGCTAAGGCACGACAACGCACGCTAGGCAATGCACTACAAGGCAAGGAAAGGGTAACGCATGGGAAAGCACGGTCAGGCGAGGCAAGGCTAAGGAAAGCCAACGCAAGGCTAGGCAATGCACGGAAAGCAAGCAAGGAGTAACGGAATGCAAGGAAGGAAAGGGAAAGCAAGGGAAGGCAAGGGTAACGGAAGGAACGGCACGGCAAGGGGTAACAAGGCTAAGGCACGACAACACACGGCTAGGAAATGCACGGCAAGGCAAGGAAAGGGTAACGCAAGGCAAGGCACGGTGAGGCTAGGCAAGGTTAATGCACGACAACGCAAGGCTAGGCAATGCAAGACAATGCAAGGAAAGCTTAAAGCAAAGGAAGGCACGGTCAGGCGAGATAAGGCTAAGGCACGACAACGCAAGGCTAGGCAATTCAGGGAAGGCAAGCAAAGAGTAACGGAAGGTAAGCAAGGCAAGGGAAAGCAAGGGAAGGCAAGGGTAACGGAAGGAACGGCACGGCAAGGGGTAACAAGGCTAAGGCACGACAACGCAGGGCTAGGCAATGCACGGCAAGGCAAGGAAAGAGTAACGGAAGGAAAGGAAGGCAAGGCAAAGCCAGGCAAGGCAAGTGTAACAAAAGGCACGCAACGGCAAGGGGAAACAAGACTAAGGCACGACAACACACGGCTAGGAAATGCACGGCAAGGCAAGGAAAGGGTAACGCAAGGCAAGGCACGGTGAGGCTAGGCAAGGCTAATGCACGACAACGCAAGGCTAGGCAAGGCACGACAATGCAAGGAAAGCTTAAAGCAAAGGAAGGCACGGTCAGGCGAGATAAGGCTAAGGCACGACAACGCAAGGCTAGGCAATGCACGGAAGGCAAGCAAAGAGTAACGGAAGGTAAGGAAGGCAAGGGAAAGCAAAGAAAGGCAAGTGTAACGGAAGGAACGGCACGGCAAGGGGAAACAAGGCTAAGGCACGACAACGCACGCTAGGCAATGCACGGCAAGGCAAGGAAAGGGTAACGCATGGGAAAGCACGGTCAGGCGAGGCAAGGCTAAGGAAAGCCAACGCAAGGCTAGGCAATGCACGGAAAGTAAGCAAGGAGTAACGGAATCCAAGGAAGAAAAGGGAAAGCAAAGAAAGGCAAGTGTAACGGAAGGAACGGCACGGCAAGGGGAAACAAGGCTAAGGCACGACAAGGCACGGCTAGGCAATGCACGGCAAGGCAAGCAAAGGGTAACGCAAGGAAAGGCACGGTGAGGCTAGGCAAGGCTAATGCACGAAAACGCAAGGCTAGGCGATGCACGACAATGCAAGGAAAGAGTAACGGAAGGTAAGGAAGGCAAGCGAAAGCAAGGAAAGGCAATGGTAACGGAAGGAAAGGCACGGCAAGGGGAAACAAGGCTAAGGCACGACAACGCAGGGCTAGGCAATGCATGGAAAGGCAAGGAAAGGGTAACGCAGGGGAAGGCACGGTCAGGTGAGGCAAGGATAAGGCACGACAATGCAAGGCTTGGCAATGCACGGCAAGGCAAGGAAAGAGTAACGGAAGGAAAGGAAGGCAAGTCAAAGCCAGGAAAGGCAAGTGTAACAAAAGGCACGCCACGGCAAGGGGAAACAAGGCTAAGGCACGACAACGCACGGCTAGGCAATGCACGGCAAGGCAAGGAAAGGGTAACGCAAGGCAAAGCACGGTGAGGCTAGGCATGGCTAATGCACGACAACGCAAGGCTAGGCAATGCACGACAATGCAAGGAAAGCTTAAAGCAAAGGAAGGCACGGTGAGGCGAGATAAGGCTAAGGAACGACAACGCAAGGCTAGGCAATGCAGGGAAGGCAAGCAAAGAGTAACGGAATGTAAGGAAGGCAAGGGAAAGCAAGGAAAGGCAATGGTAACGGAAGGAACGGCACGGCAAGGGGAAACAAGTCTAAGGCACGACAACGCACGCTAGGCAATGCACGGCAAGGCAAGGAAAGGGTAACGCATGGGAAAGCACTGTCAGGGGAGGCAAGGCTAAGGCACGACAACGCAAGGCTTGGCAATGCACGGAAGGCAAGCAAAGAGTAACGGAAGGTAAGGAAGGCAAGGGAAATCAAAGAAAGGCAAGTATAACGGAAGGAACGGCACGGCAAGGGGAAGCAAGGCTAAGGCACGACAACGCACGCTAGGCAATGCACGGCAAGGCAAGGCAAGGGTAACGCATGGGAAAGCACGGTCAGGCGAGGCAAGGCTAAGGAAAGCCAACGCAAGGCTAGGCAATGCACGGAAAGCAAGCAAAGAGTAACGGAACGCAAGGAAGGCAAGGGAAAGCAAGGGAAGGCAAGGGTAACGGAAGGAACGGCACGGCAAGGGGTAACAAGGCTAAGGGACGACAACGCAGGGCTAGGCAATGCACGGCAAGGCAAGCAAAGAGTAACGGAAGGAAAGGAAGGCAAGGCAAAGCCAGGCAAGGCAAGTGTAACAAAAGGCACGCAACGGCAAGGGGAAACAAGGCTAAGGCACGACAACACACGGCTAGGAAATGCACGGCAAGGCAAGGAAAGGGTAACGCAAGGCAAGGCACGGTGAGGCTAGGCAAGGCTAATGCACGACAACGCAAGGCTAGGCAATGCACGACAATGCAAGTAAAGCTTAAAGCAAAGGAAGGCACGGTCAGGCGAGATAAGGCTAAGGCACGACAACGCAAGGCTAGGCAATGCACGGAAGCAAGCAAAGAGTAACGGAAGGTAAGGAAGGCAAGGGAAAGCAAAGAAAGGCAAGTGTAACGGAAGGAACGGCACGGCAAGGGGAAACAAGGCTAAGGCACGACAACGCACGCTAGGCAATGCACGGCAAGGCAAGGAAAGGGTAACGCATGGGAAAGCACAGTCAGGCGAGGCAAGGCTAAGGAAAGCCAACGCAAGGCTAGGCAATGCACGGAAAGCAAGCAAGGAGTAACGGAATGCAAGGAAGGAAAGGGAAAGCAAGGGAAGGCAAGGGTAACGGAAGGAACGGCACGGCAAGGGGAAACAAGGCTAAGGCACGACAACGCACGCTAGGCAATGCACGGCAAGGCAAGGAAAGGGTAACGCATGGGAAAGCACGGTCAGGGGAGGCAAGGCTAAGGCACGACAACGCAAGGCTTGGCAATGCACGGAAGGCAAGCAAAGAGTAACGGAAGGTAAGGAAGGCAAGGGAAAGCAAAGAAAGGCAAGTGTAACGGAAGGAACGGCACGGCAAGGGGAAACAAGGCTAAGGCACGACAACGCACGCTAGGCAATGCACGGCAAGGCAAGGAAAGAGTAACGGAAGGAAAGGAAGGCAAGGCAAAGCCAGGCAAGGCAAGTGTAACAAAAGGCACGCAACGGCAAGGGGAAACAAGGCTAAGGCACGACAACACACGGCTAGGAAATGCACGGCAAGGCAAGGAAAGGGTAACGCAAGGCAAGGCACGGTGAGGCTAGGCAAGGCTAATGCACGACAACGCAAGGCTAGGCAAGGCACGACAATGCAAGTAAAGCTTAAAGCAAAGGAAGGCACGGTGAGGGGAGATAAGGCTAAGGAACGACAACGCAAGGCTAGGCAATGCAGGGAAGGCAAGCAAAGAGTAACGGAATGTAAGGAAGGCAAGGGAAAGCAAGGAAAGGCAATGGTAACGGAAGGAACGGCACGGCAAGGGGAAACAAGTCTAAGGCACGACAACGCACGCTAGGCAATGCACGGCAAGGCAAGGAAAGGGTAACGCAAGGCAAGGCACGGTGAGGCTAGGCAAGGCTAATGCACGACAACGCAAGGCTAGGCAAGGCACGACAATGCAAGTAAAGCTTAAAGTAAAGGAAGGCACGGTCAGGCGAGATAAGGCTAAGGAACGACAACGCAAGGCTAGGCAATGCAGGGAAGGCAAGCAAAGAGTAACGGAAGGTAAGGAAGGCAAGGGAAAGCAAAGAAAGGCAAGTGTAACGGAAGGAACGGCACGGCAAGGGGAAACAAGGCTAAGGCACGACAACGCACGCTAGGCAATGCACGGCAAGGCAAGGCAAGGGTAACGCATGAGAAAGCACGGTCAGGCGAGGCAAGGCTAAGGAAAGCCAACGCAAGGCTAGGCAATGCACGGAAAGCAAGCAAAGAGTAACGGAACGCAAGGAAGGCAAGGGAAAGCAAGGGAAGGCAAGGGTAACGGAAGGAACGGCACGGCAAGGGGTAACAAGGCTAAGGCACGACAACGCAAGGCTAGGCAATGCACGGCAAGGCAAGGAAAGAGTAACGGAAGGAAAGGAAGGCAAGGCAAAGCCAGGCAAGGCAAGTGTAACAAAAGGCACGCAACGGCAAGGGGAAACAAGGCTAAGGCACGACAACGCAGGGCTAGGCAATGCACGGCAAGGCAAGGAAAGGGTAACGCAGGGGAAGGCACGGTCAGGCTAGGCAAGGCTAATGCACGAAAACGCAAGGCTAGGCAATGCACGACAATGCAAGTAAAGCTTAAAGCAAAGGAAGGCACGGTCAGGCGAGATAAGGGTAAGGCACGACAACGCAAGGCTAGGCAATGCACGGAAGGCAAGCAAAGAGTAACGGAAGGTAAGGAAGGCAAGGGAAAGCAAAGAAAGGCAAGGGTAACGGAAGGAACGGCACGGCAAGGGGAAACAAGGCTAAGGCACGACAACGCACGCTAGGCAATGCAAGGCAAGGCAAGGAAAGGGTAACGCATGGGAAAGCACGGTCAGGCGAGGCAAGGCTAAGGAAAGCCAACGCAAGGCTAGGCAATGCACGGAAAGCAAGCAAAGAGTAACGGAATGCAAGGAAGGAAAGGGAAAGCAAGGGAAGGCAAGGGTAACGGAAGGAACGGCACGGCAAGGGGAAACAAGGCTAAGGCACGACAACGCACGCTAGGCAATGCACGGCAAGGCAAGGAAAGGGTAACGCATGGGAAAACACGGTCAGGCGAGGCAAGGCTAAGGAAAGCCAACGCAAGGCTAGGCAATGCACGGAAAGCAAGCAGGGAGTAACGGAATGCAAGGAAGGAAAGGGAAAGCAAGGGAAGGCAAGGGTAACGGAAGGAACGGCACGGCAAGGGGTAACAAGGCTAAGGCACGGCAACGCAGGGCTAGGCAATGCACGGCAAGGCAAGGAAAGGGTAACGCAGGGGAAGGCACGGTCAGGTGAGGCAAGGATAAGGCACGACAATGCAAGGCTAGGCAATGCACGGCAAGGCAAGGAAAGAGTAACGGAAGGAAAGGAAGGCAAGTCAAAGCCAGGAAAGGCAAGTGTAACAAAAGGCACGCCACGGCAAGGGGAAACAAGTCTAAGGCACGACAACGCACGGCTAGGCAATGCACGGCAAGGCAAGGAAAGGGTAACGCAAGGCAAGGCACGGTGAGGCTAGGCAAGGCTAATGCACGACAACGCAAGGCTAGGCAATGCACGACAATGCAAGGAAAGCTTAAAGCAAAGGAAGGCACGGTCAGGCGAGATAAGGCTAAGGCACGACAACGCAAGGCTAGGCAATGCAGGGAAGGGAAGCAAAGAGTAACGGAAGGTAAGCAAGGCAAGGAAAAGCAAGGAAAGGCAAGGGTAACGGAAGGAATTGCACGGCAAGGGGAAACAAGGCTAAGGCACGGCAACGCAGGCTGGGCAATGCACGGCAAGGCAAGGAAAGGGTAACGCATGGGAAAGCACGTTCAGGCGAGGCAAGGCTAAGGCACGACAACGCAAGGCTAGGCAATGCACGGAAGGCAAGCAAAGAGTAACGGAAGTTAAGGAAGGCAAGGGAAAGCAAAGAAAGGCAAGTGTAACGGAAGGAACTGCACGGCAAGGGGAAACAAGGCTAAGGCACGACAACGCACGGCTAGGCAATGCACGGCAAGGCAAGCAAAGGGTAACGCAAGGCAATGCACGGTGAGGCTAGACAAGGCTAATGCACGAAAACGCAAGGCTAGGCAATGCACGACAATGCAAGGAAAGCTTAAAGGAAAGGAAGGCAAGGTCAGGCGAGATAAGGCAAAGGCACGACAACGCAAGGCTAGGCAATTCAGGGAAGGCAAGCAAAGAGTAACGGAAGGTAAGGAAGGCAAGGAAAAGCAAGGAAAGGCAAGGGTAACGGAAGGAACGGCACTGCAAGGGGGAAGAAGTGTAAGGCACGACACCGAACGCTAGGCAATGAACGGAAAGGCAAGGAAAGGGTAACGCATGGGAAAGCACGGTCAGGTGAGGCAAGGATAAGGCACGACAATGCAAGGCTAGGCAATGCACGGCAAGGCACGTAAAGAGTAAAGGAAGGAAAGGAAGGCAAGGCAAAGCCAGGCAAGGCAAGTGTAACAAAAGGCACGCCACGGCAAGGGGAATCAAGGCTAAGGCACAACAAGGCACGGCTAGGCAATGCACGGCAAGGCAAGCAAAGGGTAACGCAAGGAAAGGCACGGTGAGGCTAGGCAAGGCTAATGCACGAAAACGCAAGGCTAGGCGATGCACGACAATGCAAGGAAAGAGTAACGGAAGGTAAGGAAGGCAAGGGAAAGCAAAGAAAGGCAAGTGTAACGGAAGGAACGGCACGGCAAGGGGTAACAAGGCTAAGGCACGACAACGCAGGGCTAGGCAATGCATGGAAAGGCAAGGAAAGGGTAACGCAGGGGAAGGCACGGTCAGGTGAGGCAAGGATAAGGCACGACAATGCAAGGCTAGGCAATGCACGGCAAGGCAAGGAAAGAGTAACGGAAGGAAAGGAAGGCAAGTAAAAGCCAGGAAAGGCAAGTGTAACAAAAGGCACGCCACGGCAAGGGGAAACAAGGCTAAGGCACGACAACGCACGGCTAGGCAATGCACGGCAAGGCAAGGAAAGGGTAACGCAAGGCAAGGCACGGTGAGGCTAGGCAAGGCTAATGCACGACAACGCAAGGCTAGGCAATGCACGACAATGCAAAGAAAGCTTAAAGCAAAGGAAGGCACGGTCAGGCGAGATAAGGCTAAGGCACGACAACGCAAGGCTAGGCAATGCACGGAAGGCAAGCAAAGAGTAACGGAAGGTAAGGAAGGCAAGGGAAAGCAAGGAAAGGCAAGTGTAACGGAAGGAACGGCACGGCAAGGGGAAACAAGGCTAAGGCACGACAACGCACGCTAGGCAATGCACGGCGAGGCAAGGAAAGGGTAACGCATGGGAAAGCACGGTCAGGCGAGGCAAGGCTAAGGCATGACAACGCAAGGCTAGGCAATGCACGGAAAGCAAGCAAAGAGTAACGGAACGCAAGGAAGGCAAGGGAAAGCAAGGGAAGGCAAGGGTAACGGAAGGAACGGCACGGCAAGGGGTAAGAAGGCTAAGGCACGACAACACACGGCTAGGAAATGCACGGCAAGGCAAGGAAAGGGTAACGCAGGGGAAGGCACGGTCAGGTGAGGCAAGGATAAGGCACGACAATGCAAGGCTAGGCAATGCACGGCAAGACAAGGAAAGAATAGCGGAAGGAAAGGAAGGCAAGGCAAAGCCAGGCAAGGCAAGTGTAACAAAAGGCACGCCACGGCAAGGGGAATCAAGGCTAAGGCACGACAACGCACGGCTAGGCAATGCACGGCAAGGCAAGGAAAGGGTAACGCAAGGCAAGGCATGGTCAGGCGAGGCAAGCCTAAGGAAAGCCAACGCAAGGCTAGGCAATGCACGGAAAGCAAGCAAGGAGTAACGGAATGCAAGGAAGGAAAGGGAAAGCAAGGGAAGGCAAGGGTAACGGAAGGAACGGCACGGCAAAGGGTAACAAGGCTAAGGCACGACAACACACGGCTAGGAAATGCACAGCAAGGGAAGGAAAGGGTAACGCAAGGCAAGGCACGGTGAGGCTAGGCAAGGTTAATGCACGACAACGCAAGGCTAGGCAATGCAAGACAATGCAAGGAAAGCTTAAAGCAAAGGAAGGCACGGTCAGGCGAGATAAGGCTAAGGCACGACAACGCAAGGCTAGGCAATTCAGGGAAGGCAAGCAAAGAGTAACGGAAGGTAAGCAAGGCAAGGGAAAGCAAGGGAAGGCAAGGGTAACGGAAGGAACGGCACGGCAAGGGGTAACAAGGCTAAGGCACGACAACGCAGGGCTAGGCAATGCACGGCAAGGCAAGGAAAGAGTAACGGAAGGAAACAAAGGCAAGGCAAAGCCAGGCAAGGCAAGTGTAACAAAAGGCACGCAACGGCAAGGGGAAACAAGGCTAAGGCACGACAACACGCGGCTAGGAAATGCACGGCAAGGCAAGGAAAGGGTAACGCAAGGCAAGGTACGGTGAGGCTAGGCAAGGCTAATGCACGACAACGCAAGGCTAGGCAAGGCACGACAATGCAAGGAAAGCTTAAAGCAAAGGAAGGCACGGTCAGGCGAGATAAGGCTAAGGCACGACAACGCAAGGCTAGGCAATGCACGGAAGGCAAGCAAAGAGTAACGGAAGGTAAGGAAGGCAAGGCAAAGCAAAGAAAGGCAAGTGTAACGGAAGGAACGGCACGGCAAGGGGAAACAAGGCTAAGGCACGACAACGCACGCTAGGCAATGCACGGCAAGGCAACGAAAGGGTAACGCAAGGCAAGGCACGGTCAGGCGAGGCAAGGCTAAGGCACGACAACGCAAGGCTAGGCAATGCACGGCAAGGCAAGCAAAGGGTAACGCAAGGAAAGGCACGGTGAGGCTAGGCAAGGCTAATGCACGAAAACGCAAGGCTAGGCGATGCACGACAATGCAAGGAAAGAGTAACGGAAGGTAAGGAAGGCAAGGGAAAGCAAGGAAAGGCAATGGTAACGGAAGGAACGGTAACGGAAGGAACGGCAAGGCAAGGGGAAACAAGGCTAAGGCACGACAACGCAGGGCTAGGCAATGCATGGAAAGGCAAGGAAAGGGTAACGCAGGGGAAGGCACGGTCAGGTGAGGCAAGGATAAGGCACGACAATGCAAGGCTAGGCAATGCACGGCAAGGCAAGGAAAGAGTAACGGAAGGAAAGGAAGGCAAGTCAAAGCCAGGAAAGGCAAGTGTAACAAAAGGCACGCCACGGCAAGGGGAAACAAGGCTAAGGCACGACAACGCACGGCTAGGCAATGCACGGCAAGGCAAGGAAAGGGTAACGCAAGGCAAGGCACGGTGAGGCTAGGCAAGGCTAATGCACGACAACGCAAGGCTAGGCAATGCACGACAATGCAAGGAAAGCTTAAAGCAAAGGAAGGCACTGTCAGGCGAGATAAGGCTAAGGCACGACAACGCAAGGCTAGGCAATGCACGGAAGGCAAGCAAAGAGTAACGGAAGGTAAGGAAGGCAAGGGAAAGCAAGGAAAGGCAAGTGTAACGGAAGGAACGGCACGGCAAGGGGAAACAAGGCTAAGGCACGACAACGCACGCTAGGCAATGCACGGCAAGGCAAGGAAAGGGTAACGCATGGGAAAGCACCGTCAGGCGAGGCAAGGCTAAGGCATGACAACGCAAGGCTAGGCAATGCACGGAAAGCAAGCAAAGAGTAACGGAACGCAAGGAAGGCAAGGGAAAGCAAGGGAAGGCAAGGGTAACGGAAGGAACGGCACGGCAAGGGGTAAGAAGGCTAAGGCACGACAACACACGGCTAGGAAATGCACGGCAAGGCAAGGAAAGGGTAACGCAGGGGAAGGCACGGTCAGGTGAGGCAAGGATAAGGCCCGACAATGCAAGGCTAGGCAATGCACGGCAAGACAAGGAAAGAATACCGGAAGGAAAGGAAGGCAAGGCAAAGCCAGGCAAGGCAAGTGTAACAAAAGGCACGCCACGGCAAGGGGAATCAAGGCTAAGGCACGACAACGCACGGCTAGGCAATGCACGGCAAGGCAAGGAAAGGGTAACGCAAGGCAAGGCACGGTGAGGCTAGGCAAGGCTAATGCACGACAACGCAAGGCTAGGCAATGCACGACAATGCAAGTAAAGCTTAAAGCAAAGGAAGGCACGGTCAGGCGAGATAAGGCTAAGGCACGACAACGCAAGGCTAGGCAATGCACGGAAGGCAAGCAAAGAGTAACGGAAGGTAAGGAAGGCAAGGGAAAGCAAAGAAAGGCAAGTGTAACGGAAGGAACGGCACGGCAAGGGGAAACAAGGCTAAGGCACGACAACGCACGCTAGGCAATGAACGGCAAGGCAAGGAAAGGGTAACGCATGGGAAAGCACGGTCAGGCGAGGCAAGCCTAAGGCATGACAACGCAAGGCTAGGCAATGCACGGACAGCAAGCAAAGAGTAACGGAACGCAAGGAAGGCAAGGGAAAGCAAGGGAAGGCAAGGGTAACGGAAGGAACGGCACGGCAAGGGGTAACAAGGCTAAGGCACGACAACGCAGGGCTAGGCAATGCACGGCAAGGCAAGGAAAGAGTAACGGAAGGAAAGGAAGGCAAGGCAAAGCCAGGCAAGGCAAGTGTAACAAAAGGCACGCAACGGCAAGGGGAAACAAGGCTAAGGCACGACAACACACGGCTAGGAAATGCACGGCAAGGCAAGGAAAGGGTAACGCAAGGCAAGGCACGGTGAGGCTAGGCAAGGCTAATGCACGACAACGCAAGGCTAGGCAATGCACGACAATGCAAGGAAAGCTAAAGCAAAGGAAGGCACGGTCAGGCGAGATAAGGCTAAGGCACGACAACGCAAGGCTAGGCAATGCACGGAAGGCAAGCAAAGAGTAACGGAAGGTAAGGAAGGCAAGGGAAAGCAAAGAAAGGCAAGTGTAACGGAAGGAACGGCACGGCAAGGGGAAACAAGGCTAAGGCACGGCAACGCAGGCTAGGCAATGCACGGCAAGGCAAGGAAAGGGTAACGCATGGGAAAGCACGGTCAGGCGATGCAAGGCAAAGGCATGACAACGCAAGGGTAGGCAATGCACGGAAAGCAAGCAAAGAGTAACGGAACGCAAGGAAGGCAAGGGAAAGCAAGGGAAGGCAAGGGTAACGGAAGGAACGTCACGGCAAGGGGTAACAAGGCTAAGGCACGGCAACGCAGGGTTAGGCAATGCACGGCAAGGCAAGGAAAGGGTAACGCAGGGGAAGGCACGGTCAGGTGAGGCAAGGGTAAGGCACGACAATGCAAGGCTAGGCAATGCACGGGAAGGCAAGGAAAGAGTAACGCAAGGCAAGGCACGGTGAGGCTAGGCAAGGCTAATGCACGACAACGCAAGGCTAGGCAATGCACGACAATGCAAGTAAAGCTTAAAGCAAAGGAAGGCACGGTCAGGCGAGATAAGGCTAAGGCACGACAACGCAAGGCTAGGCAATGCACGGAAAGCAAGCAAAGAGTAACGGAACGCAAGGAAGGCAAGGGAAAGCAAGGGAAGGCAAGGGTAACGGAAGGAACGGCACGGCAAGGGGTAACAAGGCTAAGGCACGACAACGCAGGGCTAGG
This sequence comes from Macrotis lagotis, assembly GCF_037893015.1. Taxonomy (NCBI): domain Eukaryota; kingdom Metazoa; phylum Chordata; class Mammalia; order Peramelemorphia; family Peramelidae; genus Macrotis; species Macrotis lagotis. The sequence goes on from NW_027422034.1 coordinate 187,702, forward strand.
CAATGCACGGCAAGGCAAGGAAAGAGTAACGGAAGGAAAGGAAGGCAAGGCAAAGCCAGGCAAGGCAAGTGTAACAAAAGGCACGCAACGGCAAGGGGAAACAAGGCTAAGGCACGACAACACACGGCTAGGAAATGCACGGCAAGGCAAGGAAAGGGTAACGCAAGGCAAGGCACGGTGAGGCTAGGCAAGGCTAATGCACGACAACGCAAGGCTAGGCAATGCACGACAATGCAAGGAAAGCTAAAGCAAAGGAAGGCACGGTCAGGCGAGATAAGGCTAAGGCACGACAACGCAAGGCTAGGAAATGCACGGAAGGCAAGCAAAGAGTAACGGAAGGTAAGGAAGGCAAGGGAAAGCAAAGAAAGGCAAGTGTAACGGAAGGAACGGCACGGCAAGGGGAAACAAGGCTAAGGCACGGCAACGCAGGCTAGGCAATGCACGGCAAGGCAAGGAAAGGGTAACGCATGGGAAAGCACGTTCAGGCGAGGCAAGGCTAAGGCACAACAACGCAAGGCTAGGCAATGCACGGAAGGCAAGCAAAGAGTAACGGAAGGGAAGGAAGGCAAGGGAAAGGAAGGAAAGGCAAGTGTAACGGAAGGAACGGCACGGCAAGGGGAAACAAGGCTAAGGCACGACAACGCACGGCCAGGCAATGCACGGCAAGGCAAGGAAAGGGTAACGCATGGGAAAGCACGGTCAGGCGATGCAAGGCAAAGGCATGACAACGCAAGGCTAGGCAATGCACGGAAAGCAAGCAAAGAGTAACGGAACGCAAGGAAGGCAAGGGAAAGCAAGGGAAGGCAAGGGTAACGGAAGGAACGTCACGGCAAGGGGTAACAAGGCTAAGGCACGGCAACGCAGGTTTAGGCAATGCACGGCAAGGCAAGGAAAGGGTAACGCAGGGGAAGGCACGGTCAGGTGAGGCAAGGGTAAGGCACGACAATGCAAGGCTAGGCAATGCACGGGAAGGCAAGGAAAGAGTAACGCAAGGCAAGGCACGGTGAGGCTAGGCAAGGCTAATGCACGACAACGCAAGGCTAGGCAATGCACGACAATGCAAGTAAAGCTTAAAGCAAAGGAAGGCACGGTCAGGCGAGATAAGGCTAAGGCACGACAACGCAAGGCTAGGCAATGCACGGAAAGCAAGCAAAGAGTAACGGAACGCAAGGAAGGCAAGGGAAAGCAAGGGAAGGCAAGGGTAACGGAAGGAACGGCACGGCAAGGGGTAACAAGGCTAAGGCACGACAACGCAGGGCTAGGCAATGCACGGCAAGGCAAGGAAAGAGTAACGGAAGGAAAGGAAGGCAAGACAAAGCCAGGCAAGGCAAGTGTAACAAAAGGCACGCAACGGCAAGGGGAAACAAGGCTAAGGCACGACAACACACGGCTAGGAAATGCACGGCAAGGCAAGGAAAGGGTAACGCAAGGCAAGGCACGGTGAGGCTAGGCAAGGCTAATGCACGACAACGCAAGGCTAGGCAATGAACGACAATGCAAGTAAAGCTTAAAGCAAAGGAAGGCACGGTCAGGCGAGATAAGGCTAAGGCACGACAACGCAAGGCTAGGCAATGCAGGGAAGGCAAGCAAAGAGTAACGGAAGGTAAGGAAGGCAAGGGAAAGCAAAGAAAGGCAAGTGTAACGGAAGGAACGGCACGGCAAGGGGAAACAAGGCTAAGGCACGACAACGCACGGCTAGGCAATGCACGGCAAGGCAAGGAAAGGGTAACGCAAGGGAAAGCACGGTCAGGCGAGGCAAGGCTAAGGAAAGCCAACGCAAGGATAGGCAATGCACGGAAAGCAAGCAAGGAGTAACGGAATGCAAGGAAGGAAAGGGAAAGCAAGGGAAGGCAAGGGTAACGGAAGGAACGGCACGGCAAGGGGAAACAAGGCTAAGGCACGACAACGCACGGCTAGGCAATGCACGGCAAGGCAAGGAAAGGGTAACGCATGGGAAAGCACGGTCAGGCGAGGCAAGGCTAAGGAAAGCCAACGCAAGGCTAGGCAATGCACGGAAAGCAAGCAGGGAGTAACGGAATGCAAGGAAGGAAAGGGAAAGAATGGGAAGGCAAGGGTAACGGAAGGAACGGCACGGCAAGGGGTAACAAGGCTAAGGCACGACAACGCACGGCTAGGCAATGCACGGCAAGGCAAGGAAAGGGTAACGCAAGGCAAGGCACGGTGAGGCTAGGCAAGGTTAATGCACGACAACGCAAGGCTAGGCAATGCAAGACAATGCAAGGAAAGCTTAAAGCAAAGGAAGGCACGGTCAGGCGAGATAAGGCTAAGGCACGACAACGCAAGGCTAGGCAATTCAGGGAAGGCAAGGAAAGAGTAACGGAAGGAAAAGAAGGCAAGTCAAAGCCAGGAAAGGCAAGTGTAACAAAAGGCACGCCACGGCAAGGGGAAACAAGGCTAAGGCACGACAACGCACGGCTAGGCAATGCACGGCAAGGCAAGGAAAGGGTACGCAAGGCAAGGCACGGTGAGGCTAGGCAAGGCTAATGCACGACAACGCAAGGCTAGGCAATGCACGACAATGCAAGGAAAGCTTAAAGCAAAGGAAGGCACGGTCAGGCGACATAAGGCTAAGGCACGACAACGCAAGGCTAGGCAATGCAGGGAAGAGAAGCAAAGAGTAACGGAACGCAAGGAAGGCAAGGGAAAGCAAGGGAAGGCAAGGGTAACGGAAGGAATTGCACGGCAAGGGGTAACAAGGCTAAGGCACGACAACGCAGGGCTAGGCAATGCACGGCAAGGCAAGGAAAGAGTAACGGAAGGAAAGGAAGGCAAGGCAAAGCCAGGCAAGGCAAGTGTAACGGAAGGAACTGCACGGCAAGGGGAAACAAGGCTAAGGCACGACAACGCACGGCTAGGCAATGCACGGCAAGGCAAGCAAAGGGTAACGCAAGGCAATGCACGGTGAGGCTAGACAAGGCTAATGCACGAAAACGCAAGGCTAGGCAATGCACGACAATGCAAGGAAAGCTTAAAGCAAAGGAAGGCAAGGTCAGGCGAGATAAGGCAAAGGCACGACAACGCAAGGCTAGGCAATTCAGGGAAGGCAAGCAAAGAGTAACGGAAGGTAAGGAAGGCAAGGAAACGCCAGGAAAGGCAAGGGTAACGGAAGGAACGGCACGGCAAGGGGGAACAAGTCTAAGGCACGACACCGAACGCTAGGCAATGAACGGCAAGGCAAGGAAAGGGTAACGCATGGGAAAGCACGGTCAGGCGAGGCAAGGCTAAGGCACGACAACGCAAGGCTAGGCAATGCACGGAAGGCAAGCAAAGAGTAACGGAAGGTAAGGAAGGCAAGGGAAAGCAAGGAAAGGCAAGTGTAACGGAAGGAACGGCACGGCAAGGGGAAACAAGGCTAAGGCACGACAACGCACGCTAGGCAATGCACGGCAAGGCAAGGAAAGGGTAACGCATGGGAAAGCACGGTCAGGCGAGGCAAGGCTAAGGCATGACAACGCAAGGATAGCAATGCACGGAAAGCAAGCAAAGAGTAAAGGAACGCAAGGAAGGCAAGGGAAAGCCAGGGAAGGCAAGGGTAACGGAAGGAACGGCACGGCAAGGGGGAACAAGTCTAAGGCACGACAACGCAGGGCTAGGCAATGCACGGCAAGGCAAGGAAAGGGTAACGCAGGGGAAGGCACGGTCAGGTGAGGCAAGGATAAGGCACGACAATGCAAGGCTAGGCAATGCACGGCAAGGCAAGTAAAGAGTAACGGAAGGAAAGAAAGGCAAGGCAAAGCCAGGCAAGGCAAGTGTAACAAAAGGCACGCCACGGCAAGGGGAAACAAGGCTAAGGCACGACAACGCACGGCTAGGCAATGCACGGCAAGGCAAGGAAAGGGTAACGCAAGGCAAGGCACGGTGAGGCTAGGCAAGGCTAATGCACGACAACGCAAGGCTAGGCAATGCACGACAATGCAAGGAAAGCTTAAAGCAAAGGAAGGCACGGTCAGGCGAGATAAGGCTAAGGCACGACAACGCAAGGCTAGGCAATGCACGGAAAGCAAGCAAAGAGTAACGGAACGCAAGGAAGGCAAGGGAAAGCAAGGGAAGGCAAGGGTAACGGAAGGAACGGCACGGCAAGGGGTAACAAGGCTAAGGCACGACAACGCAGGGCTAGGCAATGCACGGCAAGGCAAGGAAAGAGTAACGGAAGGAAAGGAAGGCAAGGCAAAGCCAGGCAAGGCAAGTGTAACAAAAGGCACGCAACGGCAAGGGGAAACAAGGCTAAGGCACGACAACACACGGCTAGGAAATGCACGGCAAGGCAAGGAAAGGGTAACGCAGGGGAAGGCACGGTGAGGTGAGGCAAGGATAAGGCACGACAATGCAAGGCTAGGCAATGCACGACAATGCAAGGAAAGCTTAAAGCAAAGGAAGGCAAGGTCAGGCGAGATAAGGCAAAGGCACGACAACGCAAGGCTAGGCAATTCAGGGAAGGCAAGCAAAGAGTAACGGAAGGTAAGGAAGGCAAGGAAAAGCCAGGAAAGGCAAGGGTAACGGAAGGAACGGCACGGCAAGGGGGAACAAGTCTAAGGCACGACACCGAACGCTAGGCAATGAACGGCAAGGCAAGGAAAGGGTAACGCATGGGAAAGCACGGTCAGGCGAGGCAAGGCTAAGGCACGACAACGCAAGGCTAGGCAATGCACGGAAGGCAAGCAAAGAGTAACGGAAGGTAAGGAAGGCAAGGGAAAGTAAGGAAAGGCAAGTGTAACGGAAGGAACGGCACGGCAAGGGGAAACAAGGCTAAGGCACGACAACGCACGCTAGGCAATGCACGGCAAGGCAAGGAAAGGGTAACGCATGGGAAAGCACGGTCAGGCGAGGCAAGGCTAAGGCATGACAACGCAAGGATATGCAATGCACGGAAAGCAAGCAAAGAGTAAAGGAACGCAAGGAAGGCAAGGGAAAGCAAGGGAAGGCAAGGGTAACGGAAGGAACGGCACGGCAAGGGGTAAGAAGGCTAAGGCACGACAACGCAGGGCTAGGCAATGCACGGCAAGGCAAGGAAAGGGTAACGCAGGGGAAGGCACGGTCAGGTGAGGCAAGGATAAGGCACGACAATGCAAGGCTAGGCAATGCACGGCAAGGCAAGTAAAGAGTAACGGAAGGAAAGAAAGGCAAGGCAAAGCCAGGCAAGGCAAGTGTAACAAAAGGCACGCCACGGCAAGGGGAATCAAGGCTAAGGCACGACAACGCACGGCTAGGCAATGCACGGCAATGCAAGGAAAGGGTAACGCAAGGCAAGGCACGGTGAGGCTAGGCAAGGCTAATGCACGACAACGCAAGGCTAGGCAATGCACGACAATGCAAGGAAAGCTTAAAGCAAAGGAAGGCACGGTCCGGCGAGAAAAGGCTAAGGCACGACAACGCAAGGCTAGGCAATGCAGGGAAGGCAAGCAAAGAGTAACGGAAGGTAAGGAAGGCAAGGGAAAGCAAAGAAAGGCAAGGTGTAACGGAAAGCAAGAACGGCAAGCGGCTGTAACGGAAGGAACGGCACGGCAAGGGGAAACAAGGCTAAGGCACGACACCCCACGCTAGGCAATGCACGGCAAGGCAAGGAAAGGGTAACGCATGGGAAAGCACGGTCAGTTGAGGCAAGCCTAAGGCATGACAACGCAAGGCTAGGCAATGCACGGAAAGCAAGCAAAGAGTAACGGAACGCAAGGAAGGCAAGGGAAAGCAAGGGAAGGCAAGGGTAACGGAAGGAACGGCACGGCAAGGGGTAACAAGGCTAAGGCACGACAATGCAGGGCTAGACAATGCACGGCAAGGCAAGGAAAGAGTAACGGAAGGAAAGGAAGGCAAGGCAAAGCCAGGCAAGGCAAGTGTAACAAAAGGCACGCAACGGCAAGGGGAAACAAGGCTAAGGCACGACAACACACGGCTAGGAAATGCACGGCAAGGCAAGGAAAGGGTAACGCAAGGCAAGGCACGGTGAGGCTAGGCAAGGCTAATGCACGACAACGCAAGGCTAGGCAAGGCACGACAATGCAAGTAAAGCTTAAAGCAAAGGAAGCCACGGTGAGGGGAGATAAGGCTAAGGAACGACAACGCAAGGCTAGGCAATGCAGGGAAGGCAAGCAAAGAGTAACGGAATGTAAGGAAGGCAAGGGAAAGCAAGGAAAGGCAATGGTAACGGAAGGAACGGCACGGCAAGGGGAAACAAGTCTAAGGCACGACAACGCACGCTAGGCAATGCACGGCAAGGCAAGGAAAGGGTAACGCAAGGCAAGGCACCGTGAGGCTAGGCAAGGCTAATGCACGACAACGCAAGGCTAGGCAATGCACGACAATGCAAGTAAAGCTTAAAGCAAAGGAAGGCACGGTCAGGCGAGATAAGGCTAAGGAACGACAACGCAAGGCTAGGCAATGCAGGGAAGGCAAGCAAAGAGTAACGGAAGGTAAGGAAGGCAAGGGAAAGCAAAGAAAGGCAAGTGTAACGGAAGGAACGGCACGGCAAGGGGAAACAAGGCTAAGGCACGACAACGCACGCTAGGCAATGCACGGCAAGGCAAGGCAAGGGTAACGCATGAGAAAGCACGGTCAAGCGAGGCAAGGCTAAGGAAAGCCAACGCAAGGCTAGGCAATGCACGGAAAGCAAGCAAAGAGTAACGGAACGCAAGGAAGGCAAGGGACAGCAAGGGAAGGCAAGGGTAACGGAAGGAACGGCACGGCAAGGGGTAACAAGGCTAAGGCACGACAACGCAGGGCTAGGCAATGCACGGCAAGGCAAGGAAAGAGTAACGGAAGGAAAGGAAGGCAAGGCAAAGCCAGGCAAGGCAAGTGTAACAAAAGGCACGGAACGGCAAGGGGAAACAAGGCTAAGGCACGACAACACACGGCTAGGAAATGCACGGCAAGGCAAGGAAAGGGTAACGCAAGGCAAGGCACGGTGAGGCTAGGCAAGGCTAATGCACGACAACGCAAGGCTAGGCAATGCACGACAATGCAAGTAAAGCTTAAAGCAAAGGAAGGCACGGTCAGGCGAGATAAGGCTAAGGCACGACAACGCAAGGCTAGGCAATGCACGGAAGGCAAGCAAAGAGTAACGGAAGGTAAGGAAGGCAAGGGAAAGCAAAGAAAGGCAAGTGTAACGGAAGGAACGGCACGGCAAGGGGAAGCAAGGCTAAGGCACGACAACGCACGCTAGGCAATGCAAGGCAAGGCAAGGAAAGGGTAACGCATGGGAAAGCACGGTCAGGCGAGGCAAGGCTAAGGAAAGCCAACGCAAGGCTAGGCAATGCACGGAAAGCAAGCAAGGAGTAACGGAATGCAAGGAAGGAAAGGGAAAGCAAGGGAAGGCAAGGGTAACGGAAGGAACGGCACGGCAAGGGGAAACAAGGCTAAGGCACGACAACGCACGCTAGGCAATGCACGACAAGGCAAGGAAAGGGTAACGCATGGGAAAGCACGGTCAGGCGAGGCAAGGCTAAGGAAAGCCAACGCAAGGCTAGGCAATGCACGGAAAGCAAGCAAGGAGTAACGGAATGCAAGGAAGGAAAGGGAAAGCAAGGGAAGGCAAGGGTAACGGAAGGAACGGCACGGCAAGCGGTAACAAGGCTAAGGCACGACAACGCAGGGCTAGGCAATGCACGGCAAGGCAAGGAAAGGGTAACGCAGGGGAAGGCACGGTCAGGTGAGGCAAGGATAAGGCCCGACAATGCAAGGCTAGGCAATGCACGGCAAGACAAGGAAAGAATACCGGAAGGAAAGGAAGGCAAGGCAAAGCCAGGCAAGGCAAGTGTAACAAAAGGCACGCCACGGCAAGGGGAATCAAGGCTAAGGCACGACAACGCACGGCTAGGCAATGCACGGCAAGGCAAGGAAAGGGTAACGCAAGGCAAGGCACGGTGAGGCTAGGCAAGGCTAATGCACGACAACGCAAGGCTAGGCAATGCACGACAATGCAAGTAAAGCTTAAAGCAAAGGAAGGCACGGTCAGGCGAGATAAGGCTAAGGCACGACAACGCAAGGCTAGGCAATGCACGGAAGGCAAGCAAAGAGTAACGGAAGGTAAGGAAGGCAAGGGAAAGCAAAGAAAGGCAAGTGTAACGGAAGGAACGGCACGGCAAGGGGAAACAAGGCTAAGGCACGACAACGCACGCTAGGCAATGAACGGCAAGGCAAGGAAAGGGTAACGCATGGGAAAGCACGGTCAGGCGAGGCAAGCCTAAGGCATGACAACGCAAGGCTAGGCAATGCACGGAAAGCAAGCAAAGAGTAACGGAACGCAAGGAAGGCAAGGGAAAGCAAGGGAAGGCAAGGGTAACGGAAGGAACGGCACGGCAAGGGGTAACAAGGCTAAGGCACGACAACGCAGGGCTAGGCAATGCACGGCAAGGCAAGGAAAGAGTAACGGAAGGAAAGGAAGGCAAGGCAAAGCCAGGCAAGGCAAGTGTAACAAAAGGCACGCAACGGCAAGGGGAAACAAGGCTAAGGCACGACAACACACGGCTAGGAAATGCACGGCAAGGCAAGGAAAGGGTAACGCAAGGCAAGGCACGGTGAGGCTAGGCAAGGCTAATGCACGACAACGCAAGGCTAGGCAATGCACGACAATGCAAGGAAAGCTAAAGCAAAGGAAGGCACGGTCAGGCGAGATAAGGCTAAGGCACGACAACGCAAGGCTAGGCAATGCACGGAAGGCAAGCAAAGAGTAACGGAAGGTAAGGAAGGCAAGGGAAAGCAAAGAAAGGCAAGTGTAACGGAAGGAACGGCACGGCAAGGGGAAACAAGGCTAAGGCACGGCAACGCAGGCTAGGCAATGCACGGCAAGGCAAGGAAAGGGTAACGCATGGGAAAGCACGTTCAGGCGAGGCAAGGCTAAGGCACAACAACGCAAGGCTAGGCAATGCACGGAAGCAAGCAAAGAGTAACGGAAGGTAAGGAAGGCAAGGGAAAGGAAGGAAAGGCAAGTGTAACGGAAGGAACGGCACGGCAAGGGGAAACAAGGCTAAGGCACGACAACGCACGGCCAGGCAATGCACGGCAAGGCAAGGAAAGGGTAACGCATGGGAAAGCACGGTCAGGCGATGCAAGGCAAAGGCATGACAACGCAAGGGTAGGCAATGCACGGAAAGCAAGCAAAGAGTAACGGAACGCAAGGAAGGCAAGGGAAAGCAAGGGAAGGCAAGGGTAACGGAAGGAACGTCACGGCAAGGGGTAACAAGGCTAAGGCACGGCAACGCAGGGTTAGGCAATGCACGGCAAGGCAAGGAAAGGGTAACGCAGGGGAAGGCACGGTCAGGTGAGGCAAGGGTAAGGCACGACAATGCAAGGCTAGGCAATGCACGGGAAGGCAAGGAAAGAGTAACGCAAGGCAAGGCACGGTGAGGCTAGGCAAGGCTAATGCACGACAACGCAAGGCTAGGCAATGCACGACAATGCAAGTAAAGCTTAAAGCAAAGGAAGGCACGGTCAGGCGAGATAAGGCTAAGGCACGACAACGCAAGGCTAGGCAATGCACGGAAAGCAAGCAAAGAGTAACGGAACGCAAGGAAGGCAAGGGAAAGCAAGGGAAGGCAAGGGTAACGGAAGGAACGGCACGGCAAGGGGTAACAAGGCTAAGGCACGACAACGCAGGGCTAGGCAATGCACGGCAAGGCAAGGAAAGAGTAACGGAAGGAAAGGAAGGCAAGGCAAAGCCAGGCAAGGCAAGTGTAACAAAAGGCACGCAACGGCAAGGGGAAACAAGGCTAAGGCACGACAACACACGGCTAGGAAATGCACGGCAAGGCAAGGAAAGGGTAACGCAAGGCAAGGCACGGTGAGGCTAGGCAAGGCTAATGCACGACAACGCAAGGCTAGGCAATGCACGACAATGCAAGGAAAGCTAAAGCAAAGGAAGGCACGGTCAGGCGAGATAAGGCTAAGGCACGACAACGCAAGGCTAGGCAATGCACGGAAGGCAAGCAAAGAGTAACGGAAGGTAAGGAAGGCAAGGGAAAGCAAAGAAAGGCAAGTGTAACGGAAGGAACGGCACGGCAAGGGGAAACAAGGCTAAGGCACGGCAACGCAGGCTAGGCAATGCACGGCAAGGCAAGGAAAGGGTAACGCATGGGAAAGCACGTTCAGGCGAGGCAAGGCTAAGGCACAACAACGCAAGGCTAGGCAATGCACGGAAGCAAGCAAAGAGTAACGGAAGGTAAGGAAGGCAAGGGAAAGGAAGGAAAGGCAAGTGTAACGGAAGGAACGGCACGGCAAGGGGAAACAAGGCTAAGGCACGACAACGCACGGCCAGGCAATGCACGGCAAGGCAAGGAAAGGGTAACGCATGGGAAAGCACGGTCAGGCGATGCAAGGCAAAGGCATGACAACGCAAGGGTAGGCAATGCACGGAAAGCAAGCAAAGAGTAACGGAACGCAAGGAAGGCAAGGGAAAGCAAGGGAAGGCAAGGGTAACGGAAGGAACGTCACGGCAAGGGGTAACAAGGCTAAGGCACGGCAACGCAGGGTTAGGCAATGCACGGCAAGGCAAGGAAAGGGTAACGCAGGGGAAGGCACGGTCAGGTGAGGCAAGGGTAAGGCACGACAATGCAAGGCTAGGCAATGCACGGGAAGGCAAGGAAAGAGTAACGCAAGGCAAGGCACGGTGAGGCTAGGCAAGGCTAATGCACGACAACGCAAGGCTAGGCAATGCACGACAATGCAAGTAAAGCTTAAAGCAAAGGAAGGCACGGTCAGGCGAGATAAGGCTAAGGCACGACAACGCAAGGCTAGGCAATGCACGGAAAGCAAGCAAAGAGTAACGGAACGCAAGGAAGGCAAGGGAAAGCAAGGGAAGGCAAGGGTAACGGAAGGAACGTCACGGCAAGGGGTAACAAGGCTAAGGCACGGCAACGCAGGGTTAGGCAATGCACGGCAAGGCAAGGAAAGGGTAACGCAGGGGAAGGCACGGTCAGGTGAGGCAAGGGTAAGGCACGACAACGCAAGGCTAGGCAATGCACGACAATGCAAGTAAAGCTTAAAGCAAAGGAAGGCACGGTCAGGCGAGATAAGGCTAAGGCACGACAACGCAAGGCTAGGCAATGCAGGGAAGGCAAGCAAAGAGTAACGGAAGGTAAGGAAGGCAAGGGAAAGCAAAGAAAGGCAAGTGTAACGGAAGGAACGGCACGGCAAGGGGAAACAAGGCTAAGGCACGACAACGCACGCTAGGCAATGCACGGCAAGGCAAGGAAAGGGTAACGCATGGGAAAGCACGGTCAGGCGAGGCAAGGCTAAGGAAAGCCAACGCAAGGATAGGCAATGCACGGAAAGCAAGCAAGGAGTAACGGAATGCAAGGAAGGAAAGGGAAAGCAAGGGAAGGCAAGGGTAACGGAAGGAACGGCACGGCAAGGGGAAACAAGGCTAAGGCACGACAACGCACGCTAGGCAATGCACGGCAAGGCAAGGAAAGGGTAACGCATGGGAAAGCACGGTCAGGCGAGGCAAGGCTAAGGAAAGCCAACGCAAGGCTAGGCAATGCACGGAAAGCAAGCAGGGAGTAACGGAATGCAAGGAAGGAAAGGGAAAGCAAGGGAAGGCAAGGGTAACGGAAGGAACGGCACGGCAAGGGGTAACAAGGCTAAGGCACGACAACACACGGCTAGGAAATGCACGGCAAGGCAAGGAAAGGGTAACGCAAGGCAAGGCACGGTGAGGCTAGGCAAGGTTAATGCACGACAACGCAAGGCTAGGCAATGCAAGACAATGCAAGGAAAGCTTAAAGCAAAGGAAGGCACGGTCAGGCGAGATAAGGCTAAGGCACGACAACGCAAGGCTAGGCAATTCAGGGAAGGCAAGCAAAGAGTAACGGAAGGTAAGCAAGGCAAGGAAAAGGAAGGAAAGGCCAGGGTAACGGAAGGAACGGCACGGCAAGGGGAAACAAGTCTAAGGCACGACACCGAACGCTAGGCAATGCACGGCAAGGCAAGGAAAGGGTAACGCAGGGGAAGGCACGGTCAGGTGAGGCAAGGATAAGGCACGACAATGCAAGGCTAGGCAATGCACGGCAAGGCAAGGAAAGAGTAACGGAAGGAAAAGAAGGCAAGTCAAAGCCAGGAAAGGCAAGTGTAACAAAAGGCACGCCACGGCAAGGGGAAACAAGGCTAAGGCACGACAACGCACGGCTAGGCAATGCACGGCAAGGCAAGGAAAGGGTAACGCAAGGCAAGGCACGGTGAGGCTAGGCAAGGCTAATGCACGACAACGCAAGGCTAGGCAATGCACGACAATGCAAGGAAAGCTTAAAGCAAAGGAAGGCACGGTCAGGCGACATAAGGCTAAGGCACGACAACGCAAGGCTAGGCAATGCAGGGAAGAGAAGCAAAGAGTAACGGAAGGTAAGCAAGGCAAGGAAAAGCAAGGAAAGGCAAGGGTAACGGAAGGAATTGCACGGCAAGGGGAAACAAGGCTAAGGCACGGCAACGCAGGCTGGGCAATGCACGGCAAGGCAAGGAAAGGGTAACGCATGGGAAAGCACGTTCAGGCGAGGCAAGGCTAAGGCACGACAACGCAAGGCTAGGCAATGCACGGAAGGCAAGCAAAGAGTAACGGAAGGTAAGGAAGGCAAGGCAAAGCAAAGAAAGGCAAGTGTAACGGAAGGAACTGCACGGCAAGGGGAAACAAGGCTAAGGCACGACAACGCACGGCTAGGCAATGCACGGCAAGGCAAGCAAAGGGTAACGCAAGGCAATGCACGGTGAGGCTAGACAAGGCTAATGCACGAAAACGCAAGGCTAGGCAATGCACGACAATGCAAGGAAAGCTTAAAGCAAAGGAAGGCAAGGTCAGGCGAGATAAGGCAAAGGCACGACAACGCAAGGCTAGGCAATTCAGGGAAGGCAAGCAAAGAGTAACGGAAGGTAAGGAAGGCAAGGAAAAGCCAGGAAAGGCAAGGGTAACGGAAGGAACGGCACGGCAAGGGGGAACAAGTCTAAGGCACGACACCGAACGCTAGGCAATGAACGGCAAGGCAAGGAAAGGGTAACGCATGGGAAAGCACGGTCAGGCGAGGCAAGGCTAAGGCACGACAACGGAAGGCTAGGCAATGCACGGAAGGCAAGCAAAGAGTAACGGAAGGTAAGGAAGGCAAGGGAAAGCAAGGAAAGGCAAGTGTAACGGAAGGAACGGCACGGCAAGGGGAAACAAGGCTAAGGCACGACAACGCACGCTAGGCAATGCACGGCAAGGCAAGGAAAGGGTAACGCATGGGAAAGCACGGTCAGGCGAGGCAAGGCTAAGGCATGACAACGCAAGGATATGCAATGCACGGAAAGCAAGCAAAGAGTAAAGGAACGCAAGGAAGGCAAGGGAAAGCAAGGGAAGGCAAGGGTAACGGAAGGAACGGCACGGCAAGGGGTAAGAAGGCTAAGGCACGACAACGCAGGGCTAGGCAATGCACGGCAAGGCAAGGAAAGGGTAACGCAGGGGAAGGCCCGGTCAGGTGAGGCAAGGATAAGGCACGACAATGCAAGGCTAGGCAATGCACGGCAAGGCAAGTAAAGAGTAACGGAAGGAAAGAAAGGCAAGGCAAAGCCAGGCAAGGCAAGTGTAACAAAAGGCACGCCACGGCAAGGGGAATCAAGGCTAAGGCACGACAACGCACGGCTAGGCAATGCACGGCAAGGCAAGGAAAGGGTAACGCAAGGCAAGGCACGGTGAGGCTAGGCAAGGCTAATGCACGACAACGCAAGGCTAGGCAATGCACGACAATGCAAGGAAAGCTTAAAGCAAAGGAAGGCACGGTCCGGCGAGAAAAGGCTAAGGCACGACAACTCAAGGCTAGGAAATGCACGGAAGGCAAGCAAAGAGTAACGGAAGGTAAGGAAGGCAAGGGAAACAAAGAAAGGCAAGTGTAACGGAAGGAACGGCACGGCAAGGGGAAACAAGGCTAAGGCACGACAACCCACGCTAGGCAATGCACGGCAAGGCAAGGAAAGGGTAACGCATGGGAAAGCACGGTCAGGCGAGGCAAGCCTAAGGCATGACAACGCAAGGCTAGGCAATGCACGGAAAGCAAGCAAAGAGTAACGGAACGCAAGGAAGGCAAGGGAAAGCAAGGGAAGGCAAGGGTAACGGAAGGAACGGCACGGCAAGGGGTAACAAGGCTAAGGCACGACAATGCAGGGCTAGACAATGCACGGCAAGGCAAGGAAAGAGTAACGGAAGGAAAGGAAGGCAAGGCAAAGCCAGGCAAGGCAAGTGTAACAAAAGGCACGCAACGGCAAGGGGAAACAAGGCTAAGGCACGACAACACACGGCTAGGAAATGCACGGCAAGGCAAGGAAAGGGTAACGCAAGGCAAGGCACGGTGATGCTAGGCAAGGCTAATGCACGACAACGCAAGGCTAGGCAAGGCACGACAATGCAAGTAAAGCTTAAAGCAAAGGAAGCCACGGTGAGGGGAGATAAGGCTAAGGAACGACAACGCAAGGCTAGGCAATGCAGGGAAGGCAAGCAAAGAGTAACGGAATGTAAGGAAGGCAAGGCAAAGCCAGGCAAGGCAAGTGTAACAAAAGGCACGCCACGGCAAGGGGAAACAAGGCTAAGGCACGACAACGCACGGCTAGGCAATGCACGGCAAGGCAAGGAAAGGGTAACGCAAGGCAAGGCACGGTGAGGCTAGGCAAGGCTAATGCACGACAACGCAAGGCTAGGCAATGCACGACAATGCAAGGAAAGCTTAAAGCAAAGGAAGGCAAGGCAAGGAAAGGGTAACGCATGGGAAAGCACGGTCAGGCGAGGCAAGGCTAAGGCACGACAACGCAAGGCTAGGCAATGCACGGAAGGCAAGCAAGAGTAACGGAAGGTAAGGAAGGCAAGGGAAAGCAAGGAAAGGCAAGTGTAACGGAAGGAACGGCACGGCAAGGGGAAACAAGGCTAAGGCACGACAACGCACGCTAGGCAATGCACGGCAAGGCAAGGAAAGGGTAACGCATGGGAAAGCACGGTCAGGCGAGGCAAGGCTAAGGAAAGCCAACGCAAGGCTAGGCAATGCACGGAAAGCAAGCAAAGAGTAACGGAAGGCAAGGAAGGCAAGGGAAAGCAAGGGAAGGCAAGGGTAACGGAAGGAACGGCACGGCAAGGGGAAACAAGGCTAAGGCACGACAACGCAAGGCTAGGCAATGCACGGCTAGGCAAGGAAAGAGTAACGGAAGGAAAGGAAGGCAATGCACGGCAAGGCAAGGAAAGGGTAACGCAAGGCAAGGCACGGTGAGGCAAGGCAAGGCTAATGCACGACAACGCAAGGCTAGGCAAGGCACGACAATGCAAGTAAAGCTTAAAGCAAAGGAAGCCACGGTGAGGGGAGATAAGGCTAAGGAACGACAACGCACGCTAGGCAATGCACGGCAAGGCAAGGCAAGGGTAACGCATGAGAAAGCACGGTCAGGCGAGGCAAGGCTAAGGAAAGCCAACGCAAGGCTAGGCAATGCACGGAAAGCAAGCAAAGAGTAACGGAACGCAAGGAAAGCAAGGGAAAGCAAGGGAAGGCAAGGGTAACGGAAGGAACGGCACGGCAAGGGGTAACAAGGCTAAGGCACGACAACGCAAGGCTAGGCAATGCACGGCAAGGCAAGGAAAGAGTAACGGAAGGAAAGGAAGGCAAGGCAAAGCCAGGAAAGGCAAGTGTAACAAAAGGCACGCCACGGCAAGGGGAATCAAGGCTAAGGCACGACAACGCACGGCTAGGCAATGCACGGCAAGGCAAGGAAAGGGTAACGCAAGGCAAGGCACGGTGAGGCTAGGCAAGGCTAATGCACGACAACGCAAGGCTAGGCAATGCACGACAATGCAAGTAAAGCTTAAAGCAAAGGAAGGCACGGTCAGGCGAGATAAGGCTAAGGCACGACAACGCAAGGCTAGGCAATGCACGGAAGGCAAGCAAAGAGTAACGGAAGGTAAGGAAGGCAAGGGAAAGCAAAGAAAGGCAAGTGTAACGGAAGGAACGGCACGGCAAGGGGAAACAAGGCTAAGGCACGACAACGCACGCTAGGCAATGAACGGCAAGGCAAGGAAAGGGTATCGCATGGGAAAGCACGGTCAGGCGAGGCAAGCCTAAGGCATGACAACGCAAGGCTAGGCAATGCACGGAAAGCAAGCAAAGAGTAACGGAACGCAAGGAAGGCAAGGGAAAGCAAGGGAAGGCAAGGGTAACGGAAGGAACGGCACGGCAAGGGGTAACAAGGCTAAGGCACGACAACGCAGGGCTAGGCAATGCACGGCAAGGCAAGGAAAGAGTAACGGAAGGAAAGGAAGGCAAGGCAAAGCCAGGCAAGGCAAGTGTAACAAAAGGCACGCAACGGCAAGGGGATACAAGGCTAAGGCACGACAACACACGGCTAGGAAATGCACGGCAAGGCAAGGAAAGGGTAACGCAAGGCAAGGCACGGTGAGGCTAGGCAAGGCTAATGCACGACAACGCAAGGCTAGGCAATGCACGACAATGCAAGGAAAGCTAAAGCAAAGGAAGGCACGGTCAGGCGAGATAAGGCTAAGGCACGACAACGCAAGGCTAGGCAATGCAGGGAAGGCAAGCAAAGAGTAACGGAAGGTAAGGAAGGCAAGGGAAAGCAAGGAAAGGCAAGTGTAACGGAAGGAACGGCACGGCAAGGGGAAACAAGGCTAAGGCACGGCAACGCAGGCTAGGCAATGCACGGCAAGGCAAGGAAAGGGTAACGCATGGGAAAGCACGTTCAGGCGAGGCAAGGCTAAGGCACAACAACGCAAGGCTAGGCAATGCACGGAAGCAAGCAAAGAGTAACGGAAGGTAAGGAAGGCAAAGGAAAGGAAGGAAAGGCAAGTGTAACGGAAGGAACGGCACGGCAAGGGGAAACAAGGCTAAGGCACGACAACGCACGGCTAGGCAATGCACGGCAAGGCAAGGAAAGGGTAACGCATGGGAAGGCACGGTCAGGCGAGGCAAGGCTAAGGCACGACAACGCAAGGGTAGGCAATGCACGGACAAGCAAGCAAAGAGTAACGGAACGCAAAGGAAGGCAAGGGAAAGCAAGGGAAGGCAAGGGTAACGGAAGGAACGTCACGGCAAGGGGTAACAAGGCTAAGGCACGGCAACGCAAGGTTAGGCAATGCACGGCAAGGAAAGGAAAGGGTAACGCAAGGAAGGCACGGTCAAGGGGAGGCAAGTCTAAGGCACGACAACGCAAGGCTAGGCAATGCACGGCAAGGCAAGGAAAGAGTAACGCAAGGCAAGGCACGGTGAGGCTAGGCAAGGCTAATAAGCACGACAACGCAAGGCTAGGCAATGCACGACAATGCAAGTAAAGCTTAAAGCAAAGGAAGGCACGGTCAGGCGAGATAAGGCTAAGGCACGACAACGCAAGGCTAGGCAATGCACGGAAAGCAAGCAAAGAGTAACGGAACGCAAGGAAGGCAAGGGAAAGCAAGGGAAGGCAAGGGTAACGGAAGGAACGGCACGGCAAGGGGTAACAAGGCTAAGGCACGACAACGCAGGGCTAGGCAATGCACGGCAAGGCAAGGAAAGAGTAACGGAAGGAAAGGAAGGCAAGGCAAAGCCAGGCAAGGCAAGTGTAACAAAAGGCACGCAACGGCAAGGGGAAACAAGGCTAAGGCACGACAACACACGGCTAGGAAATGCACGGCAAGGCAAGGAAAGGGTAACGCAAGGCAAGGCACGGTGAGGCTAGGCAAGGCTAATGCACGACAACGCAAGGCTAGGCAATGCACGACAATGCAAGGAAAGCTAAAGCAAAGGAAGGCACGGTCAGGCGAGATAAGGCTAAGGCACGACAACGCAAGGCTAGGCAATGCACGGAAGGCAAGCAAAGAGTAACGGAAGGTAAGGAAGGCAAGGGAAAGCAAAGAAAGGCAAGTGTAACGGAAGGAACGGCACGGCAAGGGGAAACAAGGCTAAGGCACGACAACGCACGCTAGGCAATGAACGGCAAGGCAAGGAAAGGGTAACGCATGGGAAAGCACGTTCAGGCGAGGCAAGGCTAAGGCACAACAACGCAAGGCTAGGCAATGCACGGAAGCAAGCAAAGAGTAACGGAAGGTAAGGAAGGCAAGGGAAAGGAAGGAAAGGCAAGTGTAACGGAAGGAACGGCACGGCAAGGGGAAACAAGGCTAAGGCACGACAACGCACGGCCAGGCAATGCACGGCAAGGCAAGGAAAGGGTAACGCATGGGAAAGCACGGTCAGGCGATGCAAGGCAAAGGCATGACAACGCAAGGCTAGGCAATGCACGGAAAGCAAGCAAAGAGTAACGGAACGCAAGGAAGGCAAGGGAAAGCAAGGGAAGGCAAGGGTAACGGAAGGAACGTCACGGCAAGGGGTAACAAGGCTAAGGCACGGCAACGCAGGGTTAGGCAATGCACGGCAAGGCAAGGAAAGGGTAACGCAGGGGAAGGCACGGTCAGGTGAGGCAAGGGTAAGGCACGACAATGCAAGGCTAGGCAATGCACGGGAAGGCAAGGAAAGAGTAACGCAAGGCAAGGCACGGTGAGGCTAGGCAAGGCTAATGCACGACAACGCAAGGCTAGGCAATGCACGACAATGCAAGTAAAGCTTAAAGCAAAGGAAGGCACGGTCAGGCGAGATAAGGCTAAGGCACGACAACGCAAGGCTAGGCAATGCACGGAAAGCAAGCAAAGAGTAACGGAACGCAAGGAAGGCAAGGGAAAGCAAGGGAAGGCAAGGGTAACGGAAGGAACGGCACGGCAAGGGGTAACAAGGCTAAGGCACGACAACGCAGGGCTAGGCAATGCACGGCAAGGCAAGGAAAGAGTAACGGAAGGAAAGGAAGGCAAGGCAAAGCCAGGCAAGGCAAGTGTAACAAAAGGCACGCAACGGCAAGGGGAAACAAGGCTAAGGCACGACAACACACGGCTAGGAAATGCACGGCAAGGCAAGGAAAGGGTAACGCAAGGCAAGGCACGGTGAGGCTAGGCAAGGCTAATGCACGACAACGCAAGGCTAGGCAATGAACGACAATGCAAGTAAAGCTTAAAGCAAAGGAAGGCACGGTCAGGCGAGATAAGGCTAAGGCACGACAACGCAAGGCTAGGCAATGCAGGGAAGGCAAGCAAAGAGTAACGGAAGGTAAGGAAGGCAAGGGAAAGCAAAGAAAGGCAAGTGTAACGGAAGGAACGGCACGGCAAGGGGAAACAAGGCTAAGGCACGACAACGCACGCTAGGCAATGCACGGCAAGGCAAGGAAAGGGTAACGCATGGGAAAGCACGGTCAGGCGAGGCAAGGCTAAGGAAAGCCAACGCAAGGATAGGCAATGCACGGAAAGCAAGCAAGGAGTAACGGAATGCAAGGAAGGAAAGGGAAAGCAAGGGAAGGCAAGGGTAACGGAAGGAACGGCACGGCAAGGGGAAACAAGGCTAAGGCACGACAACGCACGCTAGGCAATGCACGGCAAGGCAAGGAAAGGGTAACGCATGGGAAAGCCGGGTCAGGCGAGGCAAGGCTAAGGAAAGCCAACGCAAGGCTAGGCAATGCACGGAAAGCAAGCAGGGAGTAACGGAATGCAAGGAAGGAAAGGGAAAGCAAGGGAAGGCAAGGGTAACGGAAGGAACGGCACGGCAAGGGGTAACAAGGCTAAGGCACGACAACACACGGCTAGGAAATGCACGGCAAGGCAAGGAAAGGGTAACGCAAGGCAAGGCACGGTGAGGCTAGGCAAGGTTAATGCACGACAACGCAAGGCTAGGCAATGCACGACAATTCAAGGAAAGCTTAAAGCAAAGGAAGGCACGGTCAGGCGAGATAAGGCTAAGGCACGACAACGCAAGGCTAGGCAATGCAGGGAAGAGAAGCAAAGAGTAACGGAAGGTAAGCAAGGCAAGGAAAAGCAAGGAAAGGCAAGGGTAACGGAAGGAATTGCACGGCAAGGGGAAACAAGTCTAAGGCACGGCAACGCAGGCTGGGCAATGCACGGCAAGGCAAGGAAAGGGTAACGCATGGGAAAGCACGTTCAGGCGAGGCAAGGCTAAGGTACGACAACGCAAGGCTAGGCAATGCACGGAAGGCAAGCAAAGAGTAACGGAAGGTAAGGAAGGCAAGGCAAAGCAAAGAAAGGCAAGTGTAACGGAAGGAACTGCACGGCAAGGGGAAACAAGGCTAAGGCACGACAACGCACGGCTAGGCAATGCACGGCAAGGCAAGCAAAGGGTAACGCAAGGCAATGCACGGTGAGGCTAGACAAGGCTAATGCACGAAAACGCAAGGCTAGGCAATGCACGACAATGCAAGGAAAGCTTAAAGCAAAGGAAGGCAAGGTCAGGCGAGATAAGGCAAAGGCACGACAACGCAAGGCTAGGCAATTCAGGGAAGGCAAGCAAAGAGTAACGGAAGGTAAGGAAGGCAAGGAAAAGCCAGGAAAGGCAAGGGTAACGGAAGGAACGGCACGGCAAGGGGGAACAAGTCTAAGGCACGACACCGAACGCTAGGCAATGAACGGCAAGGCAAGGAAAGGGTAACGCATGGGAAAGCACGGTCAGGCGAGGCAAGGCTAAGGCACGACAACGGAAGGCTAGGCAATGCACGGAAGGCAAGCAAAGAGTAACGGAAGGTAAGGAAGGCAAGGGAAAGCAAGGAAAGGCAAGTGTAACGGAAGGAACGGCACGGCAAGGGGAAACAAGGCTAAGGCACGACAACGCACGCTAGGCAATGCACGGCAAGGCAAGGAAAGGGTAACGCATGGGAAAGCACGGTCAGGCGAGGCAAGGCTAAGGCATGACAACGCAAGGATATGCAATGCACGGAAAGCAAGCAAAGAGTAAAGGAACGCAAGGAAGGCAAGGGAAAGCAAGGGAAGGCAAGGGTAACGGAAGGAACGGCACGGCAAGGGGTAAGAAGGCTAAGGCACGACAACGCAGGGCTAGGCAATGCACGGCAAGGCAAGGAAAGGGTAACGCAGGGGAAGGCCCGGTCAGGTGAGGAAAGGATAAGGCACGACAATGCAAGGCTAGGCAATGCACGGCAAGGCAAGTAAAGAGTAACGGAAGGAAAGAAAGGCAAGGCAAAGCCAGGCAAGGCAAGTGTAACAAAAGGCACGCCACGGCAAGGGGAATCAAGGCTAAGGCACGACAACTCACGGCTAGGCAATGCACGGCAATGCAAGGAAAGGGTAACGCAAGGCAAGGCACGGTGAGGCTAGGCAAGGCTAATGCACGACAACGCAAGGCTAGGCAATGCACGACAATGCAAGGAAAGCTTAAAGCAAAGGAAGGCACGGTCCGGCGAGAAAAGGCTAAGGCACGACAACTCAAGGCTAGGAAATGCACGGAAGGCAAGCAAAGAGTAACGGAAGGTAAGGAAGGCAAGGGAAACAAAGAAAGGCAAGTGTAACGGAAGGAACGGCACGGCAAGGGGAAACAAGGCTAAGGCACGACAACCCACGCTAGGCAATGCACGGCAAGGCAACGAAAGGGTAACGCATGGGAAAGCACGGTCAGGCGAGGCAAGCCTAAGGCATGACAACGCAAGGCTAGGCAATGCACGGAAAGCAAGCAAAGAGTAACGGAACGCAAGGAAGGCAAGGGAAAGCAAGGGAAGGCAAGGGTAACGGAAGGAACGGCACGGCAAGGGGTAACAAGGCTAAGGCACGACAATGCAGGGCTAGACAATGCACGGCAAGGCAAGGAAAGAGTAACGGAAGGAAAGGAAGGCAAGGCAAAGCCAGGCAAGGCAAGTGTAACAAAAGGCACGCAACGGCAAGGGGAAACAAGGCTAAGGCACGACAACACACGGCTAGGAAATGCACGGCAAGGCAAGGAAAGGGTAACGCAAGGCAAGGCACGGTGAGGCTAGGCAAGGCTAATGCACGACAACGCAAGGCTAGGCAAGGCACGACAATGCAAGTAAAGCTTAAAGCAAAGGAAGGCACGGCA
Source organism: Macrotis lagotis (assembly GCF_037893015.1). NCBI lineage: Eukaryota > Metazoa > Chordata > Mammalia > Peramelemorphia > Peramelidae > Macrotis > Macrotis lagotis. Next base: position 209,586 of record NW_027422034.1, read on the forward strand.
AGGGGAAAGAAGGCTAAGGAACGACAACGCACGGCTAGGCAATGCACGGCAAGGCAAGGCAAGGGTAACGCATGAGAAAGCACGGTCAGGCGAGGCAAGGCTAAGGAAAGCCAACGCAAGGCTAGGCAATGCACGGAAAGCAAGCAAAGAGTAACGGAACGCAAGGAAAGCAAGGGAAAGCAAGGGAAGGCAAGGGTAACGGAAGGAACGGCACGGCAAGGGGTAACAAGGCTAAGGCACGACAACGCAGGGCTAGGCAATGCACGGCAAGGCAAGGAAAGAGTAACGGAAGGAAAGGAAGGCAAGGCAAAGCCAGGCAAGGCAAGTGTAACAAAAGGCACGGAACGGCAAGGGGAAACAAGGCTAAGGCACGACAACACACGGCTAGGAAATGCACGGAAGGCAAGGAAAGGGTAACGCAAGGCAAGGCACGGTGAGGCTAGGCAAGGCTAATGCACGACAACGCAAGGCTAGGCAATGCACGACAATGCAAGTAAAGCTTAAAGCAAAGGAAGGCACGGTCAGGCGAGATAAGGCTAAGGCACGACAACGCAAGGCTAGGCAATGCACGGAAGGCAAGCAAAGAGTAACGGAAGGTAAGGAAGGCAAGGGAAAGCAAAGAAAGGCAAGTGTAACGGAAGGAACGGCACGGCAAGGGGAAGCAAGGCTAAGGCACGACAACGCACGCTAGGCAATGCAAGGCAAGGCAAGGAAAGGGTAACGCATGGGAAAGCACGGTCAGGCGAGGCAAGGCTAAGGAAAGCCAACGCAAGGCTAGGCAATGCACGGAAAGCAAGCAAGGAGTAACGGAATGCAAGGAAGGAAAGGGAAAGCAAGGGAAGGCAAGGGTAACGGAAGGAAAGGCACGGCAAGGGGAAACAAGGCTAAGGCACGACAACGCACGCTAGGCAATGCACGACAAGGCAAGGAAAGGGTAACGCATGGGAAAGCACGGTCAGGCGAGGCAAGGCTAAGGAAAGCCAACGCAAGGCTAGGCAATGCACGGAAAGCAAGCAAGGAGTAACGGAATGCAAGGAAGGAAAGGGAAAGCAAGGGAAGGCAAGGGTAACGGAAGGAACGGCACGGCAAGCGGTAACAAGGCTAAGGCACGACAACACACGGCTAGGAAATGCACGGCAAGGCAAGGAAAGGGTAACGCAAGGCAAGGCACGGTGAGGCTAGGCAAGGTTAATGCACGACAACGCAAGGCTAGGCAATGCAATACAATGCAAGGAAAGCTTAAAGCAAAGGAAGGCACGGTCAGGCGAGATAAGGCTAAGGCACGACAACGCAAGGCTAGGCAATTCAGGGAAGGCAAGCAAAGAGTAACGGAAGGTAAGCAAGGCAAGGGAAAGCAAGGGAAGGCAAGGGTAACGGAAGGAACGGCACGGCAAGGGGTAACAAGGCTAAGGCACGACAACGCAGGGCTAGGCAATGCACGGCAAGGCAAGGAAAGAGTAACGGAAGGAAAGGAAGGCAAGGCAAAGCCAGGCAAGGCAAGTGTAACAAAAGGCACGCAACGGCAAAGGGAAACAAGGCTAAGGCACGACAACACACGGCTAGGAAATGCACGGCAAGGCAAGGAAAGGGTAACGCAAAGCAAGGCACGGTGAGGCTAGGCAAGGCTAATGCACGACAACGCAAGGCTAGGCAAGGCACGATAATGCAAGGAAAGCTTAAAGCAAAGGAAGGCACGGTCAGGCGAGATAAGGCTAAGGCACGACAACGCAAGGCTAGGCAATGCACGGAAGGCAAGCAAAGAGTAACGGAAGGTAAGGAAGGCAAGGGAAAGCAAAGAAAGGGAATTGTAACGGAAGGAACGGCACGGCAAGGGGAAACAAGGCTAAGGCACGACAACGCACGCTAGGCAATGCACGGCAAGGCAAGGAAAGGGTAACGCATGGGAAAGCACGGTCAGGCGAGGCAAGGCTAAGGAAAGCCAACGCAAGGCTAGGCAATGCACGGAAAGTAAGCAAGGAGTAACGGAATGCAAGGAAGGAAAGGGAAAGCAAAGAAAGGCAAGTGTAACGGAAGGAACGGCACGGCAAGGGGAAACAAGGCTAAGGCACGACAAGGCACGGCTAGGCAATGCACGGCAAGGGAAGCAAAGGGTAACGCAAGGAAAGGCACGGTGAGGCTAGGCAAGGCTAATGCACGAAAACGCAAGGCTAGGCGATGCACGACAATGCAAGGAAAGAGTAACGGAAGGTAAGGAAGGCAAGCGAAAGCAAGGAAAGGCAATGGTAACGGAAGGAACGGCACGGCAAGGGGAAACAAGGCTAAGGCACGACAACGCAGGGCTAGGCAATGCATGGAAAGGCAAGGAAAGGGTAACGCAGGGGAAGGCACGGTCAGGTGAGGCAAGGATAAGGCACGAGAATGCAAGGCTAGGCAATGCACGGCAAGGCAAGGAAAGAGTAACGGAAGGAAAGGAAGGCAAGTCAAAGCCAGGAAAGGCAAGTGTAACAAAAGGCACGCCACGGCAAGGGGAAACAAGGCTAAGGCACGACAACGCACGGCTAGGCAATGCACGGCAAGGCAAGGAAAGGGTAACGCAAGGCAAAGCACGGTGAGGCTAGGCAAGGCTAATGCACGACAACGCAAGGCTAGGCAATGCACGACAATGCAAGGAAAGCTTAAAGCAAAGGAAGGCACGGTGAGGCGAGATAAGGCTAAGGAACGACAACGCAAGGCTAGGCAATGCAGGGAAGGCAAGCAAAGAGTAACGGAAGGTAAGGAAGGCAAGGGAAAGCAAGGAAAGGCAATGGTAACGGAAGGAACGGCACGGCAAGGGGAAACAAGTCTAAGGCACGACAACGCACGCTAGGCAATGCACGGCAAGGCAAGGAAAGGGTAACGCATGGGAAAGCACGGTCAGGGGAGGCAAGGCTAAGGCACGACAACGCAAGGCTTGGCAATGCACGGAAGGCAAGCAAAGAGTAACGGAAGGTAAGGAAGGCAAGGGAAAGCAAAGAAAGGCAAGTGTAACGGAAGGAACGGCACGGCAAGGGGAAACAAGGCTAAGGCACGACAACGCACGCTAGGCAATGCACGGCAAGGCAAGGCAAGGGTAACGCATGGGAAAGCACGGTCAGGCGAGGCAAGGCTAAGGAAAGCCAACGAAAGGCTAGGCAATGCACGGAAAGCAAGCAAAGAGTAACGGAACGCAAGGAAGGCAAGGGAAAGCAAGGGAAGGCAAGGGTAACGGAAGGAACGGCACGGCAAGGGGTAACAAGGCTAAGGGACGACAACGCAGGGCTAGGCAATGCACGGCAAGGCAAGGAAAGAGTAACGGAAGGAAAGGAAGGCAAGGCAAAGCCAGGCAAGGCAAGTGTAACAAAAGGCACGCAACGGCAAGGGGAAACAAGGCTAAGGCACGACAACACACGGCTAGGAAATGCACGGCAAGGCAAGGAAAGGGTAACGCAAGGCAAGGCACGGTGAGGCTAGGCAAGGCTAATGCACGACAACGCAAGGCTAGGCAAGGCACGACAATGCAAGTAAAGCTTAAAGCAAAGGAAGGCACGGTGAGGCGAGATAAGGCTAAGGAACGACAACGCAAGGCTAGGCAATGCAGGGAAGGCAAGCAAAGAGTAACGGAATGTAAGGAAGGCAAGGGAAAGCAAGGAAAGGCAATGGTAACGGAAGGAACGGCACGGCAAGGGGAAACAAGTCTAAGGCACGACAACGCACGCTAGGCAATGCACGGCAAGGCAAGGAAAGGGTAACGCAAGGCAAGGCACGGTGAGGCTAGGCAAGGCTAATGCACGACAACGCAAGGCTAGGCAATGCACGACAATGCAAGGAAAGCTTAAAGCAAAGGAAGGCACGGTCAGGCGAGATAAGGCTAAGGCACGACAACGCAAGGCTAGGCAATGCACGGAAGGCAAGCAAAGAGTAACGGAAGGTAAGGAAGGCAAGGGAAAGCAAGGAAAGGCAAGTGTAACGGAAGGAACGGCACGGTGAGGCTAGGCAAGGCTAATGCACGACAACGCAAGGCTAGGCAATGCACGGCAAGGCAAGGAAAGGGTAACGCATGGGAAAGCACGGTCAGGGGAGGCAAGGCTAAGGCACGACAACGCAAGGCTTGGCAATGCACGGAAGGCAAGCAAAGAGTAACGGAAGGTAAGGAAGGCAAGGGAAAGCAAAGAAAGGCAAGTGTAACGGAAGGAACGGCACGGCAAGGGGAAACAAGGCTAAGGCACGACAACGCACGCTAGGCAATGCACGGCAAGGCAAGGCAAGGGTAACGCATGGGAAAGCACGGTCAGGCGAGGCAAGCCTAAGGAAAGCCAACGCAAGGCTAGGCAATGCACGGAAAGCAAGCAAAGAGTAACGGAACGCAAGGAAGGCAAGGGAAAGCAAGGGAAGGCAAGGGTAACGGAAGGAACGGCACGGCAAGGGGTAACAAGGCTAAGGCACGACAACGCAGGGCTAGGCAATGCACGGCAAGGCAAGGAAAGAGTAACGGAAGGAAAGGAAGGCAAGGCAAAGCCAGGCAAGGCAAGTGTAACAAAAGGCACGCAACGGCAAGGGGAAACAAGGCTAAGGCACGACAACACACGGCTAGGAAATGCACGGCAAGGCAAGGAAAGGGTAACGCAAGGCAAGGCACGGTGAGGCTAGGCAAGGCTAATGCACGACAACGCAAGGCTAGGCAATGCACGACAATGCAAGTAAAGCTTAAAGCAAAGGAAGGCACGGTCAGGCGAGATAAGGCTAAGGCACGACAACGCAAGGCTAGGCAATGCACGGAAGGCAAGCAAAGAGTAACGGAAGGTAAGGAAGGCAAGGGAAAGCAAAGAAAGGCAAGTGTAACGGAAGGAACGGCACGGCAAGGGGAAACAAGGCTAAGGCACGACAACGCACGCTAGGCAATGCACGGCAAGGCAAGGAAAGGGTAACGCATGGGAAAGCACGGTCAGGCGAGGCAAGGCTAAGGAAAGCCAACGCAAGGCTAGGCAATGCACGGAAAGCAAGCAAGGAGTAACGGAATGCAAGGAAGGAAAGGGAAAGCAAGGGAAGGCAAGGGTAACGGAAGGAACGGCACGGCAAGGGGTAACAAGGCTAAGGCACGACAACACACGGCTAGGAAATGCACGGCAAGGCAAGGAAAGGGTAACGCAAGGCAAGGCACGGTGAGGCTAGGCAAGGTTAATGCACGACAACGCAAGGCTAGGCAATGCAAGACAATGCAAGGAAAGCTTAAAGCAAAGGAAGGCACGGTCAGGCGAGATAAGGCTAAGGCACGACAACGCAAGGCTAGGCAATTCAGGGAAGGCAAGCAAAGAGTAACGGAAGGTAAGCAAGGCAAGGGAAAGCAAGGGAAGGCAAGGGTAACGGAAGGAACGGCACGGCAAGGGGTAACAAGGCTAAGGCACGACAACGCAGGGCTAGGCAATGCACGGCAAGGCAAGGAAAGAGTAACGGAAGGAAAGGAAGGCAAGGCAAAGCCAGGCAAGGCAAGTGTAACAAAAGGCACGCAACGGCAAGGGGAAACAAGACTAAGGCACGACAACACACGGCTAGGAAATGCACGGCAAGGCAAGGAAAGGGTAACGCAAGGCAAGGCACGGTGAGGCTAGGCAAGGCTAATGCACGACAACGCAAGGCTAGGCAAGGCACGACAATGCAAGGAAAGCTTAAAGCAAAGGAAGGCACGGTCAGGCGAGATAAGGCTAAGGCACGACAACGCAAGGCTAGGCAATGCACGGAAGGCAAGCAAAGAGTAACGGAAGGTAAGGAAGGCAAGGGAAAGCAAAGAAAGGCAAGTGTAACGGAAGGAACGGCACGGCAAGGGGAAACAAGGCTAAGGCACGACAACGCACGCTAGGCAATGCACGGCAAGGCAAGGAAAGGGTAACGCATGGGAAAGCACGGTCAGGCGAGGCAAGGCTAAGGAAAGCCAACGCAAGGCTAGGCAATGCACGGAAAGTAAGCAAGGAGTAACGGAATCCAAGGAAGAAAAGGGAAAGCAAAGAAAGGCAAGTGTAACGGAAGGAACGGCACGGCAAGGGGAAACAAGGCTAAGGCACGACAAGGCACGGCTAGGCAATGCACGGCAAGGCAAGCAAAGGGTAACGCAAGGAAAGGCACGGTGAGGCTAGGCAAGGCTAATGCACGAAAACGCAAGGCTAGGCGATGCACGACAATGCAAGGAAAGAGTAACGGAAGGTAAGGAAGGCAAGCGAAAGCAAGGAAAGGCAATGGTAACGGAAGGAACGGCACGGCAAGGGGAAACAAGGCTAAGGCACGACAACGCAGGGCTAGGCAATGCATGGAAAGGCAAGGAAAGGGTAACGCAGGGGAAGGCACGGTCAGGTGAGGCAAGGATAAGGCACGACAATGCAAGGCTTGGCAATGCACGGCAAGGCAAGGAAAGAGTAACGGAAGGAAAGGAAGGCAAGTCAAAGCCAGGAAAGGCAAGTGTAACAAAAGGCACGCCACGGCAAGGGGAAACAAGGCTAAGGCACGACAACGCACGGCTAGGCAATGCACGGCAAGGCAAGGAAAGGGTAACGCAAGGCAAAGCACGGTGAGGCTAGGCAAGGCTAATGCACGACAACGCAAGGCTAGGCAATGCACGACAATGCAAGGAAAGCTTAAAGCAAAGGAAGGCACAGTGAGGCGAGATAAGGCTAAGGAACGACAACGCAAGGCTAGGCAATGCAGGGAAGGCAAGCAAAGAGTAACGGAATGTAAGGAAGGCAAGGGAAAGCAAGGAAAGGCAATGGTAACGGAAGGAACGGCACGGCAAGGGGAAACAAGTCTAAGGCACGACAACGCACGCTAGGCAATGCACGGCAAGGCAAGGAAAGGGTAACGCATGGGAAAGCACTGTCAGGGGAGGCAAGGCTAAGGCACGACAACGCAAGGCTTGGCAATGCACGGAAGGCAAGCAAAGAGTAACGGAAGGTAAGGAAGGCAAGGGAAAGCAAAGAAAGGCAAGTGTAACGGAAGGAACGGCACGGCAAGGGGAAACAAGGCTAAGGCACGACAACGCACGCTAGGCAATGCACGGCAAGGCAAGGCAAGGGTAACGCATGGGAAAGCACGGTCAGGCGAGGCAAGGCTAAGGAAAGCCAACGCAAGGCTAGGCAATGCACGGAAAGCAAGCAAAGAGTAACGGAACGCAAGGAAGGCAAGGGAAAGCAAGGGAAGGCAAGGGTAACGGAAGGAACGGCACGGCAAGGGGTAACAAGGCTAAGGCACGACAACGCAGGGCTAGGCAATGCACGGCAAGGCAAGGAAAGAGTAACGGAAGGAAAGGAAGGCAAGGCAAAGCCAGGCAAGGCAAGTGTAACAAAAGGCACGCAACGGCAAGGGGAAACAAGGCTAAGGCACGACAACACACGGCTAGGAAATGCACGGCAAGGCAAGGAAAGGGTAACGCAAGGCAAGGCACGGTGAGGCTAGGCAAGGCTAATGCACGACAACGCAAGGCTAGGCAATGCACGACAATGCAAGTAAAGCTTAAAGCAAAGGAAGGCACGGTGAGGCGAGATAAGGCTAAGGCACGACAACGCAAGGCTAGGCAATGCACGGAAGGCAAGCAAAGAGTAACGGAAGGTAAGGAAGGCAAGGGAAAGCAAAGAAAGGCAAGTGTAACGGAAGGAACGGCACGGCAAGGGGAAACAAGGCTAAGGCACGACAACGCACGCTAGGCAATGCACGGCAAGGCAAGGAAAGGGTAACGCATGGGAAAGCACGGTCAGGCGAGGCAAGGCTAAGGAAAGCCAACGCAAGGCTAGGCAATGCACGGAAAGCAAGCAAGGAGTAACGGAATGCAAGGAAGGAAAGGGAAAGCAAGGGAAGGCAAGGGTAACGGAAGGAACGGCACGGCAAGGGGAAACAAGGCTAAGGCACGACAACGCACGCTAGGCAATGCACGACAAGGCAAGGAAAGGGTAACGCATGGAAAGCACGGTCAGGCGAGGCAAGGCTAAGGAAAGCCAACGCAAGGCTAGGCAATGCACGGAAAGCAAGCAAGGAGTAACGGAATGCAAGGAAGGAAAGGGAAAGCAAGGGAAGGCAAGGGTAACGGAAGGAACGGCACGGCAAGGGGTAACAAGGCTAAGGCACGACAACACACGGCTAGGAAATGCACGGCAAGGCAAGGAAAGGGTAACGCAAGGCAAGGCACGGTGAGGCTAGGCAAGGTTAATGCACGACAACGCAAGGCTAGGCAATGCAAGACAATGCAAGGAAAGCTTAAAGCAAAGGAAGGCACGGTCAGGCGAGATAAGGCTAAGGCACGACAACGCAAGGCTAGGCAATTCAGGGAAGGCAAGCAAAGAGTAACGGAAGGTAAGCAAGGCAAGGGAAAGCAAGGGAAGGCAAGGGTAACGGAAGGAACGGCACGGCAAGGGGTAACAAGGCTAAGGCACGACAACGCAGGGCTAGGCAATGCACGGCAAGGCAAGGAAAGAGTAACGGAAGGAAAGGAAGGCAAGGCAAAGCCAGGCAAGGCAAGTGTAACAAAAGGCACGCAACGGCAAGGGGAAACAAGACTAAGGCACGACAACACACGGCTAGGAAATGCACGGCAAGGCAAGGAAAGGGTAACGCAAGGCAAGGCACGGTGAGGCTAGGCAAGGCTAATGCACGACAACGCAAGGCTAGGCAAGGCACGACAATGCAAGGAAAGCTTAAAGCAAAGGAAGGCACGGTCAGGCGAGATAAGGCTAAGGCACGACAACGCAAGGCTAGGCAATGCACGGAAGGCAAGCAAAGAGTAACGGAAGGTAAGGAAGGCAAGGGAAAGCAAAGAAAGGCAAGTGTAACGGAAGGAACGGCACGGCAAGGGGAAACAAGGCTAAGGCACGACAACGCACGCTAGGTAATGCACGGCAAGGCAAGGAAAGGGTAACGCATGGGAAAGCACGGTCAGGCGAGGGAAGGCTAAGGAAAGCCAACGCAAGCCTAGGCAATGCACGGAAAGTAAGCAAGGAGTAACGGAATCCAAGGAAGAAAAGGGAAAGCAAAGAAAGGCAAGTGTAACGGAAGGAACGGCACGGCAAGGGGAAACAAGGCTAAGGCACGACAAGGCACGGCTAGGCAATGCACGGCAAGGCAAGCAAAGGGTAACGCAAGGAAAGGCACGGTGAGGCTAGGCAAGGCTAATGCACGAAAACGCAAGGCTAGGCGATGCACGACAATGCAAGGAAAGAGTAACGGAAGGTAAGGAAGGCAAGCGAAAGCAAGGAAAGGCAATGGTAACGGAAGGAACGGCACGGCAAGGGGAAACAAGCCTAAGGCACGACAACGCAGGGCTAGGCAATGCATGGAAAGGCAAGGAAAGGGTAACGCAGGGGAAGGCACGGTCAGGTGAGGCAAGGATAAGGCACGACAATGCAAGGCTTGGCAATGCACGGCAAGGCAAGGAAAGAGTAACGGAAGGAAAGGAAGGCAAGTCAAAGCCAGGAAAGGCAAGTGTAACAAAAGTCACGCCACGGCAAGGGGCAACAAGGCTAAGGCACGACAACGCACGGCTAGGCAATGCACGGCAAGGCAAGGAAAGGGTAACGCAAGGCAAAGCACGGTGAGGCTAGGCAAGGCTAATGCACGACAACGCAAGGCTAGGCAATGCACGACAATACAAGGAAAGCTTAAAGCAAAGGAAGGCACCGTGAGGCGAGATAAGGCTAAGGAACGACAACGCAAGGCTAGGCAATGCAGGGAAGGCAAGCAAAGAGTAACGGAATGTAAGGAAGGCAAGGGAAAGCAAGGAAAGGCAATGGTAACGGAAGGAACGGCACGGCAAGGGGAAACAAGTCTAAGGCACGACAACGCACGCTAGGCAATGCACGGCAAGGCAAGGAAAGGGTAACGCATGGGAAAGCACTGTCAGGGGAGGCAAGGCTAAGGCACGACAACGCAAGGCTTGGCAATGCACGGAAGGCAAGCAAAGAGTAACGGAAGGTAAGGAAGGCAAGGGAAAGCAAAGAAAGGCAAGTGTAACGGAAGGAACGGCACGGCAAGGGGAAACAAGGCTAAGGCACGACAACGCACGCTAGGCAATGCACGGCAAGGCAAGGCAAGGGTAACGCATGGGAAAGCACGGTCAGGCGAGGCAAGGCTAAGGAAAGCCAAGGCAAGGCTAGGCAATGCACGGAAAGCAAGCAAAGAGTAACGGAACGCAAGGAAGGCAAGGGAAAGCAAGGGAAGGCAAGGGTAACGGAAGGAACGGCACGGCAAGGGGTAACAAGGCTAAGGGACGACAACGCAGGGCTAGGCAATGCACGGCAAGGCAAGGAAAGAGTAACGGAAGGAAAGGAAGGCAAGGCAAAGCCAGGCAAGGCAAGTGTAACAAAAGGCACGCAACGGCAAGGGGAAACAAGGCTAAGGCACGACAACACACGGCTAGGAAATGCACGGCAAGGCAAGGAAAGGGTAACGCAAGGCAAGGCACGGTGAGGCTAGGCAAGGCTAATGCACGACAACGCAAGGCTAGGCAATGCACGACAATGCAAGTAAAGCTTAAAGCAAAGGAAGGCACGGTGAGGCGAGATAAGGCTAAGGCACGACAACGCAAGGCTAGGCAATGCACGGAAGGCAAGCAAAGAGTAACGGAAGGTAAGGAAGGCAAGGGAAAGCAAAGAAAGGCAAGTGTAACGGAAGGAACGGCACGGCAAGGGGAAACAAGGCTAAGGCACGACAACGCACGCTAGGCAATGCACGGCAAGGCAAGGAAAGGGTAACGCATGGGAAAGCACGGTCAGGCGAGGCAAGGCTAAGGAAAGCCAACGCAAGGCTAGGCAATGCACGGAAAGCAAGCAAGGAGTAACGGAATGCAAGGAAGGAAAGGGAAAGCAAGGGAAGGCAAGGGTAACGGAAGGAACGGCACGGCAAGGGGAAACAAGGCTAAGGCACGACAACGCACGCTAGGCAATGCACGACAAGGCAAGGAAAGGGTAACGCATGGAAAGCACGGTCAGGCGAGGCAAGGCTAAGGAAAGCCAACGCAAGGCTAGGCAATGCACGGAAAGCAAGCAAGGAGTAACGGAATGCAAGGAAGGAAAGGGAAAGCAAGGGAAGGCAAGGGTAACGGAAGGAACGGCACGGCAAGGGGTAACAAGGCTAAGGCACGACAACACACGGCTAGGAAATGCACGGCAAGGCAAGGAAAGGGTAACGCAAGGCAAGGCACGGTGAGGCTAGGCAAGGTTAATGCACGACAACGCAAGGCTAGGCAATGCAAGACAATGCAACGAAAGCTTAAAGCAAAGGAAGGCACGGTCAGGCGAGATAAGGCTAAGGCACGACAACGCAAGGCTAGGCAATTCAGGGAAGGCAAGCAAAGAGTAACGGAAGGTAAGCAAGGCAAGGGAAAGCAAGGGAAGGCAAGGGTAACGGAAGGAACGGCACGGCAAGGGGTAACAAGGCTAAGGCACGACAACGCAGGGCTAGGCAATGCACGGCAAGGCAAGGAAAGAGTAACGGAAGGAAAGGAAGGCAAGGCAAAGCCAGGCAAGGCAAGTGTAACAAAAGGCACGCAACGGCAAGGGGAAACAAGGCTAAGGCACGACAACACACGGCTAGGAAATGCACGGCAAGGCAAGGAAAGGGTAACGCAAGGCAAGGCACGGTGAGGCTAGGCAAGGCTAATGCACGACAACGCAAGGCTAGGCAAGGCACGACAATGCAAGGAAAGCTTAAAGCAAAGGAAGGCACGGTCAGGCGAGATAAGGCTAAGGCACGACAACGCAAGGCTAGGCAATGCACGGAAGGCAAGCAAAGAGTAACGGAAGGTAAGGAAGGCAAGGGAAAGCAAAGAAAGGCAAGTGTAACGGAAGGAACGGCACGGCAAGGGGAAACAAGGCTAAGGCACGACAACGCACGCTAGGCAATGCACGGCAAGGCAAGGAAAGGGTAACGCATGGGAAAGCACGGTCAGGCGAGGCAAGGCTAAGGAAAGCCAACGCAACGCTAGGCAATGCACGGAAAGTAAGCAAGGAGTAACGGAATGCAAGGAAGGAAAGGGAAAGCAAAGAAAGGCAAGTGTAACGGAAGGAACGGCACGGCAAGGGGAAACAAGGTTAAGGCACGACAAGGCACGGCTAGGCAATGCAAGGCAAGGCAAGCAAAGGGTAACGCAAGGAAAGGCACGGTGAGGCTAGGCAAGGCTAATGCACGAAAACGCAAGGCTAGGCGATGCACGACAATGCAAGGAAAGAGTAACGGAAGGTAAGGAAGGCAAGGGAAAGCAAGGAAAGGCATGTGTAACGGAAGGAACGGCACGGCAAGGGGAAACAAGGCTAAGGCACGACAACGCACGCTAGGCAATGCACGGCAAGGCAAGGAAAGGGTAACGCATGGGAAAGCACGGTCAGGCGAGGCAAGGCTAAGGCACGACAACCCAAGGCTAGGCAATGCACGGAAAGCAAGCAAAGAGTAACGGAACGCAAGGAAGGCAAGGGAAAGCAAGGGAAGGCAAGGGTAACGGAAGGAACGGCACGGCAAGGGGTAAGAAGGCTAAGGCACGACAACACACGGCTAGGAAATGCACGGCAAGGCAAGGAAAGGGTAACGCAGGGGAAGGCACGGTCAGGTGAGGCAAGGATAAGGCACGACAATGCAAGGCTAGGCAATGCACGGCAAGACAAGGAAAGAATACCGGAAGGAAAGGAAGGCAAGGCAAAGCCAGGAAAGGCAAGTGTAACAAAAGGCACGCCACGGCAAGGGGAATCAAGGCTAAGGCACGACAACGCACGGCTAGGCAATGCACGGAAAGCAAGCAAAGAGTAACGGAACGCAAGGAGTAACGGAATGCAAGGAAGGAAAGGGAAAGCAAGGGAAGGCAAGGGTAACGGAAGGAACGGCACGGCAAGGGGTAACAAGGCTAAGGCACGACAACACACGGCTAGGAAATGCACGGCAAGGCAAGGAAAGGGTAACGCAAGGCAAGGCACGGTGAGGCTAGGCAAGGTTAATGCACGACAACGCAAGGCTAGGCAATGCACGACAATGCAAGGAAAGCTTAAAGCAAAGGAAGGCACGGTCAGGCGAGATAAGGCTAAGGCACGACAACGCAAGGCAAGGCAATTCAGGGAAGGCAAGCAAAGAGTAACGGAAGGTAAGCAAGGCAAGGAAAAGGAAGGAAAGGCCAGGGTAACGGAAGGAACGGCACGGCAAGGGGAAACAAATCTAAGGCACGACACCGAACGCTAGGCAATGAACGGCAAGGCAAGGAAAGGGTAACGCATTTGAAAGCACGGTCAGGCGAGGCAACGCTAAGGCACGACAACGCAAGGCTAGGCAATGCACGGAAGGCAAGCAAAGAGTAACGGAAGGTAAGGAAGGCAAGGGAAAGGAAGGAAAGGCAAGTGTAACGGAAGGAACGGCACGGCAAGGGGAAACAAGGCTATGGCACGACAACGCACGGCTAGGCAATGCACGGAAGGGCAAGGAAAGAGTAACGCATGGGAAAGCACGGTCAGGCGATGCAAGGCTAAGGCATGACAACGCAAGGCTAGGCAATGCACGGAAAGCAAGCAAAGAGTAACGGAACGCAAGGAAGGCAAGGGAAAGCAAGGGAAGGCAAGGGTAACGGAAGGAACGGCACTGTAAGGGGTAAGAAGTCTAAGGCACGGCAACGCAGGGCTAGGCAATGCACGGCAAGGGAAGGAAAGGGTAACGCAGGGGAAGGCACGGTCAGGTGAGGCAAGGATAAGGCACGACAATGCAAGGCTAGGCAATGCACGGCAAGGCAAGGAAAGAGTAACGGAAGGAAAGGAAGGCAAGTCAAAGCCAGGAAAGGCAAGTGTAACAAAAGGCACGCCACGGCAAGGGGAAACAAGGCTAAGGCACGACAACGCACGGCTAGGCAATGCACGGCAAGGCAAGGAAAGGGTAACGCAAGGCAAGGCATGGTGAGGCTAGGCAAGGCTAATGCACGACAACGCAAGGCTAGTCAATGGACGACAATTCAAGGAAAGCTTAAAGCAAAGGAAGGCACGGTCAGGCGAGATAAGGCTAAGGCACGACAACGCAAGGCTAGGCAATGCAGGGAAGGGAAGCAAAGAGTAACGGAAGGTAAGCAAGGCAAGGAAAAGCAAGGAAAGGCAAGGGTAACGGAAGGAACGGCACGGCAAGGGGGAAGAAGTGTAAGGCACGACACCGAACGCTAGGCAATGAACGGCAAGGCAAGGAAAGGGTAACGCATGGGAAAGCACGGTCAGGCGAGGCAAGGCTAAGGCACGACAACGCAAGGCTAGGCAACGCACGGAAGGCAAGCAAAGAGTAACGGAAGGTAAGGAAGTCAAGGGAAAGCAAGGAAAGGCAAGTGTAACGGAAGGAACGGCACGGCAAGGGGCAACAAGGCTAAGGCACGACAACGCACGCTAGGCAATGCACGGCAAGGCAAGGAAATTGTAACGCATGGGAAAGCACGGTCAGGCGAGGCAAGGCTAAGGCATGACAACGCAAGGCTAGGCAATGCACGGAAAGCAAGCAAAGAGTAACGGAACGCAAGGAAGGCAAGGGAAAGCAAGGGAAGGCAAGGGAAACGGAAGGAACGGCACGGCAAGGGGTAAGAAGGCTAAGGCACGACAACGCAGGGCTAGGCAATGCACGGCAAGGCAAGGAAAGGGTAACGCAGGGGAAGGCACGGTCAGGTGAGGCAAGGATAAGGCACGACAATGCAAGGCTAGGCAATGCACGGCAAGGCAAGTAAAGAGTAACGGAAGGAAAGGAAGGCAAGGCAAAGCCAGGCAAGGCAAGTGTAACAAAAGGCACGCCACGGCAAGGGGAATCAAGGCTAAGGCACGACAACGCACGGCTAGGCAATGCACGGCAAGGCAAGGAAAGGGGAACGCAAGGCAAGGCACGGTGAGGCTAGGCAAGGCTAATGCACGACAACGCAAGGCTAGGCAATGCACGACAATGCAAGGAAAGCTTAAAGCAAAGGAAGGCACGGTCAGGCGAGATAAGGCTAAGGCACGACAACGCAAGGCTAGGCAATGCACGGAAGGCAAGCAAAGAGTAACGGAAGGTAAGGAAGGCAAGGGAAAGCAAGGAAAGGCAAGTGTAACGGAAGGAACGGCACGGCAAGGGGAAACAAGGCTAAGGCACGACAACGCACGCTAGGCAATGAACGGCAAGGCAAGGAAAGGGTAACGCATGGGAAAGCACGGTCAGGCGAGGCAAGCCTAAGGCATGACAACGCAAGGCTAGGCAATGCACGGAAAGCAAGCAAAGAGTAACGGAACGCAAGGAAGGCAAGGGAAAGCAAGGGAAGGCAAGGGTAACGGAAGGAACGGCACGGCAAGGGGTAACAAGGCTAAGGCACGACAACGCAGGGCTAGGCAATGCACGGCAAGGCAAGGAAAGAGTAACGGAAGGAAAGGAAGGCAAGGCAAAGCCAGGCAAGGCAAGTGTAACAAAAGGCACGCAACGGCAAGGGGAAACAAGGCTAAGGCACGACAACACACGGCTAGGAAATGCACGGCAAGGCAAGGAAAGGGTAACGCAAGGCAAGGCACGGTGAGGCTAGGCAAGGCTAATGCACGACAACGCAAGGCTAGGCAATGCACGACAATGCAAGTAAAGCTTAAAGCAAAGGAAGGCACGGTCAGGCGAGATAAGGCTAAGGCACGACAACGCAAGGCTAGGCAATGCACGGAAGGCAAGCAAAGAGTAACGGAAGGTAAGGAAGGCAAGGGAAAGCAAAGAAAGGCAAGTGTAACGGAAGGAACGGCACGGCAAGGGGAACCAAGGCTAAGGCACGACAACGCACGCTAGGCAATGCACGGCAAGGCAAGGAAAGGGTAACGCATGGGAAAGCACGGTCAGGCGAGGCAAGGCTAAGGAAAGCCAACGCAAGGCTAGGCAATGCACGGAAAGCAAGCAAGGAGTAACGGAATGCAAGGAAGGAAAGGGAAAGCAAGGGAAGGCAAGGGTAACGGAAGGAACGGCACGGCAAGGGGAAACAAGGCTAAGGCACGACAACGCACGCTAGGCAATGCACGACAAGGCAAGGAAAGGGTAACGCATGGGAAAGCACGGTCAGGCGAGGCAAGGCTAAGGAAAGCCAACGCAAGGCTAGGCAATGCACGGAAAGCAAGCAAGGAGTAACGGAATGCAAGGAAGGAAAGGGAAAGCAAGGGAAGGCAAGGGTAACGGAAGGATCGGCACGGCAAGGGGTAACAAGGCTAAGGCACGACAACACACGGCTAGGAAATGCACGGCAAGGCAAGGAAAGGGTAACGCAAGGCAAGGCACGGTGAGGCTAGGCAAGGTTAATGCACGACAACGCAAGGCTAGGCAATGCAAGACAATGCAAGGAAAGCTTAAAGCAAAGGAAGGCACGGTCAGGCGAGATAAGGCTAAGGCACGACAACGCAAGGCTAGGCAATTCAGGGAAGGCAAGAAAAGAGTAACTGAAGGTAAGCAAGGCAAGGGAAAGCAAGGGAAGGCAAGGGTAACGGAAGGAACGGCACGGCAAGGGGTAACAAGGCTAAGGCACGACAACGCAGGGCTAGGCAATGCACGGCAAGGCAAGGAAAGAGTAACGGAAGGAAAGGAAGGCAAGGCAAAGCCAGGCAAGGCAAGTGTAACAAAAGGCACGCAACGGCAAGGGGAAACAAGGCTAAGGCACGACAACACACGGCTAGGAAATGCACGGCAAGGCAAGGAAAGGGTAACGCAAGGCAAGGCACGGTGAGGCTAGGCAAGGCTAATGCACGACAACGCAAGGCTAGGCAAGGCACGACAATGCAAGGAAAGCTTAAAGCAAAGGAAGGCACGGTCAGGCGAGATAAGGCTAAGGCACGACAACGCAAGGCTAGGCAATACACGGAACGCAAGCAAAGAGTAACGGAAGGTAAGGAAGGCAAGGGAAAGCAAAGAAAGGCAAGTGTAACGGAAGGAACGGCACGGCAAGGGGAAACAAGGCTAAGGCACGACAACGCACGCTAGGCAATGCACGGCAAGGCAAGGAAAGGGTAACGCATGGGAAAGCACGGTCAGGCGAGGCAAGGCTAAGGAAAGCCAACGCAAGGCTAGGCAATGCACGGAAAGTAAGCAAGGAGTAACGGAATGCAAGGAAGGAAAGGGAAAGCAAAGAAAGGCAAGTGTAACGGAAGGAACGGCACGGCAAGGGGAAACAAGGCTAAGGCACGACAAGGCACGGCTAGGCAATGCACGGCAAGGCAAGCAAAGGGTAACGCAAGGAAAGGCACGGTGAGGTTAGGCAAGGCTAATGCACGAAAACGCAAGGCTAGGCGATGCACGACAATGCAAGGAAAGAGTAACGGAAGGTAAGGAAGGCAAGGGAAAGCAAGGAAAGGCAATGGTAACGGAAGGAACGGCACGGCAAGGGGAAACAAGGCTAAGGCACGACAACGCAGGGCTAGGCAATGCACGACAATGCAAGGAAAGCTTAAAGCAAAGGAAGGCACGGTCAGGCGAGATAAGGCTAAGGCACGACAACGCAAGGCTAGGCAATGCACGGAAGGCAAGCAAAGAGTAACGGAAGGTAAGGAAGGCAAGGGAAAGCAAGGAAAGGCAAGTGTAACGGAAGGAACGGCACGGCAAGGGGAAACAAGGCTAAGGCACGACAACGCACGCTAGGCAATGCACGGCAAGGCAAGGAAAGGGTAACGCATGGGAAAGCACGGTCAGGCGAGGCAAGGCTAAGGCATGACAACGCAAGGCTAGGCAATGCACGGAAAGCAAGCAAAGAGTAACGGAACGCAAGGAAGGCAAGGGAAAGCAAGGGAAGGCAAGGGTAACGGAAGGAACGGCACGGCAAGGGGTAAGAAGGCTAAGGCACGACAA
Source organism: Macrotis lagotis (assembly GCF_037893015.1). Taxonomy (NCBI): domain Eukaryota; kingdom Metazoa; phylum Chordata; class Mammalia; order Peramelemorphia; family Peramelidae; genus Macrotis; species Macrotis lagotis. Next base: position 227,364 of record NW_027422034.1, read on the forward strand.
CACACGGCTAGGAAATGCACGGCAAGGCAAGGAAAGGGTAACGCAGGGGAAGGCACGGTCAGGTGAGGCAAGGATAAGGCACGACAATGCAAGGCTAGGCAATGCACGGCAAGACAAGGAAAGAATACCGGAAGGAAAGGAAGGCAAGGCAAAGCCAGGCAAGGCAAGTGTAACAAAAGGCACGCCACGGCAAGGGGAATCAAGGCTAAGGCACGACAACGCACGGCTAGGCAATGCACGGCAAGGCAAGGAAAGGGTAACGCAAGGCAAGGCACGGTGAGGCTAGGCAAGGCTAATGCACGACAACGCAAGGCTAGGCAATGCACGACAATGCAAGGAAAGCTTAAAGCAAAGGAAGGCACGGTCAGGCGAGATAAGGCTAAGGCACGACAACGCAAGGCTAGGAAATGCACGGAAGGAAGCAAAGAGTAACGGAAGGTAAGGAAGGCAAGGAAAAGCAAAGAAAGGCAAGTGTAACGGAAGGAACGGCACGGCAAGGGGAAACAAGGCTATGGCACGACAACGCAGGGCTAGGCAATGAACGGCAAGGCAAGGAAAGAGTAACGGAAGGAAAGGAAGGCAAGGCAAAGCCAGGCAAGGCAAGTGTAACAAAAGGCACGCAACGGCAAGGGGAAACAAGGCTAAGGCACGACAACACACGGCTAGGAAATGCACGGCAAGGCAAGGAAAGGGTAACGCAAGGCAAGGCACGGGGAGGCTAGGCAAGGCTAATGCACGACAACGCAAGGCTAGGCAATGCACGACAATGCAAGTAAAGCTTAAAGCAAAGGAAGGCACGGTCAGGCGAGATAAGGCTAAGGCACGACAACGCAAGGCTAGGCAATGCACGGAAGGCAAGCAAAGAGTAACGGAAGGTAAGGAAGGCAAGGGAAAGCAAAGAAAGGCAAGTGTAACGGAAGGAACGGCACGGCAAGGGGAAACAAGGCTATGGCACGACAACGCACGCTAGGCAATGCACGGGAAGGCAAGGAAAGGGTAACGCATGGGAAAGCACTGTCAGGCGAGGCAAGGCTAAGGAAAGCCAACGCAAGGCTAGGCAATGCACGGAAAGCAAGCAAGGAGTAACGGAATGCAGGGAAGGAAAGGGAAAGCAAGGGAAGGCAAGGGTAACGGAAGGAACGGCACGGCAAGGGGAAACAAGGCTAAGGCACGACAACGCACGCTAGGCAATGCACGGCAAGGCAAGGAAAGGGTAACGCATGGGAAAGTACGGTCAGGCGAGGTAAGGCTTAGGAAAGCCAACGCAAGTCTAGGCAATGCACGGAAAGCAAGCAAGGAGTAACGGAATGCAAGGAAGGAAAGGGAAAGCAAGGGAAGGCAAGGGTAACGGAAGGAACGGCACGGCAAGGGGTAACAAGGCTAAGGCACGACAACACACGGCTAGGAAATGCACGGCAAGGCAAGGAAAGGGTAACGCAAGGCAAGGCACGGTGAGGTTAGGCAAGGTTAATGCACGACAACGCAAGGCTAGGCAATGCACGACAATGCAAGGAAAGCTTAAAGCAAAGGAAGGAACGGTCAGGCGAGATAAGGCTAAGGCACGACAACGCAAGGCTAGGCAATGCAGGGAAGGCAAGCAAAGAGTAACGGAAGGCAAGGAAGGCAAGGGAAAGCAAGGAAAGGCAATGGTAACGGAAGGAACGGCACGGCAAGGGGAAACAAGGCTAAGGCACGACAACGCACGCTAGGCAATGCACGGCAAGGCAAGGAAAGGGTAACGCATGGGAAAGCACGGTCAGGTGAGGCAAGGATAAGGCACGACAATGCAAGGCTAGGCAATGCACGGCAAGGCAAGGAAAGAGTAACGCAAGGCAAGGCACGGTGAGGCTAGGCAAGGCTAATGCACGACAACGCAAGGCTAGGCAATGCACGACAATGCAAGTAAAGCTTAAAGCAAAGGAAGGCACGGTCAGGCGAGATAAGGCTAAGGCACGACAACGCAAGGCTAGGCAATGCACGGAAAGCAAGCAAAGAGAAACGGAACGCAAGGAAGGCAAGGGAAAGCAAGGGAAGGCAAGGGTAACGGAAGGAACGGCACGTCAAGGGGTAACAAGGCTAAGGCACGACAACGCAGGGCTAGGCAATGCACGGCAAGGCAAGGAAAGAGTAACGGAAGGAAAGGAAGGCAAGGCAAAGCCAGGGAAGGGAAGTGTAACAAAAGACACGCAACGGCAAGTGGAAACAAGGCTAAGGCACGACAACACACGGCTAGGAAATGCACGGCAAGGCAAGGAAAGGGTAACGCAAGGCAAGGCACGGTGAGGCTAGGCAAGGCTAATGCACGACAACGCAAGGCTAGGCAATGCACGACAATGCAAGTAAAGCTTAAAGCAAAGGACGGCACGGTCAGGCGAGATAAGGCTAAGGCACGACAACGCAAGGCTAGGCAATGCACGGAAGGCAAGCAAAGAGTAACGGAAGGTAAGGAAGGCAAGGGAAAGGAAGGAAAGGCAAGTGTAACGGAAGGAACGGCACGGCAAGGGGAAACAAGGCTAAGGCACGACAACGCACGGCTAGGCAATGCACGGAAAGGCAAGGAAAGGGTAACGCATGGGAAAGCACGGTCAGGCGATGCAAGGCTAAGGCATGACAACGCAAGGCTAGGCAATGCACGGAAAGCAAGCAAAGAGTAACGGAACGCAAGGAAGGCAAGGGAAAGCAAGGGAAGGCAAGGGTAACGGAAGGAACGGCACGGTAAGGGGTAACAAGTCTAAGGCACGACAACGCACGCTAGGCAATGCACGGCAAGGCAAGGAAAGGGTAACGCATGGGAAAGCACGGTCAGGCGAGGCAAGGCTAAGGAAAGCCAACGCAAGGCTAGGCAATGCACGGAAAACAAGCAGGGAGTAACGGAATGCAAGGAAGGAAAGGGAAAGCAAGGGAAGGCAAGGGTAACGGAAGGAAGGGCACGGCAAGGGGAAACAAGGCTAAGGCACGACAACACACGGCTAGGAAATGCACGGCAAGGCAAGGAAAGGGTAACGCAAGGCAAGGCACGGTGAGGCTAGGCAAGGTTAATGCACGACAACGCAAGGCTAGGCAATGCAAGACAATGCAAGGAAAGCTTAAAGCAAAGGAAGGCACGATCAGGCGAGATAAGGCTAAGGCACGACAACGCAAGGCTAGGCATTTCAGGGAAGGCAAGCAAAGAGTAACGGAAGGTAAGCAAGGGAAGGAAAAGGAAGGAAAGGCCAGGGTAACGGAAGGAACGGCACGGCAAGGGGAAACAACTCTAAGGCACGACACCGAACGCTAGGCAATCAACGGCAAGGCAAGGAAAGGGTAACGCATTTGAAAGCACGGTCAGGCTAGGCAACGAGATAAGGCTAAGGCACGACAACGCAAGGCTAGGCAATTCAGGGAAGGCAAGCAAAGAGTAACGGAAGGTAAGGAAGGCAAGGAAAAGCAAGGAAAGGCAAGGGTAACGGAAGGAACGGCACGGCAAGGGGGGGAACAAGTCTAAGGCACGACACCGAACGCTAGGCAATGAAAGGCAAGGCAAGGAAAGTGTAACGCATGGGAAAGCACGGTGAGGCGAGGCAAGGCTAATGCACGACAACGCAAGGCTAGGCAATGCACGACAATGCAAGGAAAGCAAAGAGTAACGGAACGCAAGGAAGGCAAGGGAAAGCAAGGGAAGCCAAGGGTAACGGAAGGAACGGCACGGTAAGGGGTAACAAGTCTAAGGCACGGCAACGCAGGGCTAGGCAATGCACGGCAAGGCAAGGAAAGGGTAACGCAGGGGAAGGCACGGTCAGGTGAGGCAAGGATAAGGCACGACAATGCAAGGCTAGGCAATGCACGGCAAGGCAAGGAAAGAGTAACGGAAGGAAAGGAAGGCAAGTCAAAGCCAGGAAAGGCAAGTGTAACAAAAGGCACGCCACGGCAAGGGGAAACAAGGCTAAGGCACGACAACGCACGGCTAGGCAATGCACGGCAAGGCAAGGAAAGGGTAACGCAAGGCAAGGCACGGTGAGGCTAGGCAAGGCTAAATGCACGACAACGCAAGTCTAGGCAATGCACGACAATGCAAGGAAAGCTTAAAGCAAAGGAAGGCACGGTCAGGCGAGATAAGGCTAAGGCACGACAACGCAAGGCTAGGCAATGCAGGGAAGGGAAGCAAAGAGTAACGGAAGGTAAGCAAGGCAAGGAAAAGCAAGGAAAGGCAAGGGTAACGGAAGGAATTGCACGGCAAGGGGAAACAAGGCTAAGGCACGGCAACGCAGGCTGGGCAATGCACGGCAAGGCAAGCAAAGGGTAACGCAAGGCAATGCACGGTGAGGCTAGACAAGGCTAATGCACGAAAACGCAAGGCTAGGCAATGCACGACAATCCAAGGAAAGCTTAAAGCAAAGGAAGGCAAGATCAGGCGAGATAAGGCAAAGGCACGACAACGCAAGGCTAGGCAATTCAGGGAAGGCAAGCAAAGAGTAACGGAAGGTAAGGAAGGCAAGGAAAAGCAAGGAAAGGCAAGGGTAACGGAAGGAACGGCACGGCAAGGGGAACAAGTCTAAGGCACGACACCGAACGCTAGGCAATGAAAGGCAAGGCAAGGAAAGTGTAACGCATGGGAAAGCACGGTCAGGCGAGGCAAGGCTAAGGCACGACAACGCAAGGCTAGGCAATGCACGGAAGGCAAGCAAAGAGTAACGGAAGGTAAGGAAGGCAAGGGAAAGCAAGGAAAGGCAAGTGTAACGGAAGGAACGGCACGGCAAGGGGAAACAAGGCTAAGGCACGACAACGCACGCTAGGCAATGCACGGCAAGGCAAGGAAAGGGTAACGCATGGGAAAGCACGGTCAGGCGAGGCAAGGCTAAGGCATGACAACGCAAGGCTAGGCAATGCACGGAAAGCAAGCAAAGAGTAACGGAACGCAAGGAAGGAAAGGGAAAGCAAGGGAAGGCAAGGGTAACGGAAGGAACGGCACGCAAGGGGTAACAAGGCTAAGGCACGACAACACACGGCTAGGAAATGCACGGCAAGGCAAGGAAAGGGTAACGCAAGGCAAGGCACGGTGAGGCTAGGCAAGGTAAATGCACGACAACGCAAGGCTAGGCAATGCAAGACAATGCAAGGAAAGCTTAAAGCAAAGGAAGGCACGATCAGGCGAGGTAAGGCTAAGGCACGACAACGCAAGGCTAGGAAATTCAGGGAAGGCAAGCAAAGAGTAACGGAAGGTAAGCAAGGCAAGGAAAAGGAAGGAAAGGCCAGGGTAACGGAAGGAACGGCACGGCAAGGGGAAACAACTCTAAGGCACGACACCGAACGCTAGGCAATGAACGGCAAGGCAAGGAAAGGGTAACGCATTTGAAAGCACGGTCAGGCGAGGCAACGCTAAGGCACGACAACGCAAAGCTAGGCAATGCACGGAAGGCAAGCAAAGAGTAACGGAAGGTAAGGAAGACAAGGGAAAGGAAGGAAAGGCAAGTGTAACGGAAGGAACGGCACGGCAAGGGGAAACAAGGCTAAGGCACGACAACGCACGGCTAGGCAATGCAAGGAAAGGCAAGGAAAGGGTAACGCATGGGAAAGCACGGTCAGGCGATGCAAGGCTAAGGCACGACAACGCAAGGCTAGGCAATGCACGGAAGGCAAGCAAAGAGTAACGGAAGGTAAGGAAGGCAAGGGAAAGCAAGGAAAGGCAAGGGTAACGGAAGGAACGGCACGGTAAGGGGTAACAAGTCTAAGGCACGGCAACGCAGGGCTAGGCAATGCACGGCAAGGCAAGGAAAGGGTAACGCAGGGGAAGGCACGGTCAGGTGAGGCAAGGATAAGGCACGACAATGCAAGGCTAGGCAATGCACGGCAAGGCAAGGAAAGAGTAACGGAAGGAAAGGAAGGCAAGTCAAAGCCAGGAAAGGCAAGTGTAACAAAAGGCACGCCACGGCACGGGGAAACAAGGCTAAGGCACGACAACGCACGGCTAGGCAATGCACGGCAAGGCAAGGAAACGGTAACGCAAGGCAAGGCACGGTGAGGCTAGGCAAGGCTAATGCACGACAACGCAAGGCTAGGCAATGCACGACAATGCAAGGAAAGCTTAAAGCAAAGGAAGGCACGGTCAGGCGAGATAAGACTAAGGCACGACAACGCAAGGCTAGGCAATGCAGGGAAGGGAAGCAAAGAGTAACGGAAGGTAAGCAAGGCAAGGAAAAGCAAGGAAAGGCAAGGGTAACGGAAGGAATTGCACGGCAAGGGGAAACAAGGCTAAGGCACGACAACGCAGGCTGGGCAATGCACGGCAAGGCAAGGAAAGGGTAACGCATGGGAAAGCACGTTCAGGCAAGGCAAGGCTAAGGCACGACAACGCAAGGCTAGGCAATGCACGGAAGGCAAGCAAAGAGTAACGGAAGGTAAGGAAGGCAAGGGAAAGCAAAGAAAGGCAAGTGTAACGGAAGGAACTGCACGGCAAGGGGAAACAAGGCTAAGGCACGACAACGCACGGCTAGGCAATGCACTGCAAGGCAAGCAAAGGGTAACGCAAGGCAATGCACGGTGAGGCTAGACAAGGCTAATGCACGAAAACGCAAGGCTAGGCAATGCACGACAATCCAAGGAAAGCTTAAAGCAAAGGAAGGCAAGGTCAGGCGAGATAAGGCTAACGCACGACAACGCAAGGATAGGAAATTCAGGGAAGGCAAGCAAAGAGTAACGGAAGGTAAGGAAGGCAAGGAAAAGCAAGGAAAGGCAAGGGTAACGGAAGGAACGGCACGGCAAGGGGGAACAAGTCTAAGGCACGACACCGAACGCTAGGCAATGAAAGGCAAGGCAAGGAAAGTGTAACGCATGGGAAAGCACGGTCAGGCGAGGCAAGGCTAAGGCACGACAACGCAAGGCTAGGCAATGCACGGAAGGCAAGCAAAGAGTAACGGAAGGTAAGGAAGGCAAGGGAAAGCAAGGAAAGGCAAGTGTAACGGAAGGAACGGCACGGCAAGGGGAAACAAGGCTAAGGCACGACAACGCACGCTAGGCAATGCACGGCAAGGCAAGGAAAGGGTAACGCATGGGAAAGCACGGTCAGGCGAGGCAAGGCTAAGGCATGACATCGCAAGGCTAGGCAATGCACGGAAAGCAAGCAAAGAGTAACGGAACGCAAGGAAGGCAAGGGAAAGCAAGGGAAGGCAAGGGTAACGGAAGGAACGGCACGGCAAGGGGTAAGAAGGCTAAGGCACGACAACGCAGGGCTAGGCAATGCACGGCAAGGCAAGGAAAGGGTAACGCAGGGGAAGGCACGGTCAGGTGAGGCAAGGATAAGGCACGACAATGCAAGGCTAGGCAATGCACGGCAAGGCAAGTAAAGAGTAACGGAAGGAACGGAAGGCAAGGCAAAGCCAGGCAAGGCAAGTGTAACAAAAGGCACGCCACGGCAAGGGGAATCAAGGCTAAGGCACGACAACGCACGGCTAGGCAATGCACGGCAAGGCAAGGAAAGGGTAACGCAAGGCAAGGCACGGTGAGGCTAGGCAAGGCTAATGCACGACAACGCAAGGCTAGGCAATGCACGACAATGCAAGGAAAGCTTAAAGCAAAGGAAGGCACGGTCAGGCGAGATAAGGCTAAGGCACGACAACACAAGGCTAGGCAATGCACGGAAGGCAAGCAAAGAGTAACGGAAGGTAAGGAAGGCAAGGGAAAGCAAAGATAGGCAAGTGTAACGGAAGGAACGGCACGGCAAGGGGAAACAAGGCTAAGGCACGACAACGCACGCTAGGCAATGCACGGCAAGGCAAGGAAAGGGTAACGCATGGGAAAGCACGGTCAGGCGACGCAAGCCTAAGGCATGACAACGCAAGGCTAGGCAATGCACGGAAAGCAAGCAAAGAGTAACGGAACGCAAGGAAGGCAAGGGAAAGCAAGGGAAGGCAAGGGTAACGGAAGGAACGGCACGGCAAGGGGTAACAAGGCTAAGGCACGACAACGCACGGCTAGGCAATGCACGGCAAGGCAAGGAAAGAGTAACGGAAGGAAAGGAAGGCAAGGCAAAGCCAGGCAAGGCAAGTGTAACAAAAGGCACGCAACGGCAAGGGGAAACAAGGCTAAGGCACGACAACACACGGCTAGGAAATGCACGGCAAGGCAAGGAAAGGGTAACGCAAGGAAAGGCACGGTGAGGCTAGGCAAGGCTAATGCACGAAAACACAAGGCTAGGCGATGCACGACAATGCAAGGAAAGAGTAACGGAAGGTAAGGAAGGCAAGGGAAAGCAAGGAAAGGCAATGGTAACGGAAGGAACGGCACGGCAAGGGGAAACAAGGCTAAGGCACGACAACGCAGGGCTAGGCAATGCACGACAATGCAAGGAAAGCTTAAAGCAAAGGAAGGCCCGGTCAGGCGAGATAAGGCTAAGGCACGACAACGCAAGGCTAGGCAATGCACGGAAGGCAAGCAAAGAGTAACGGAAGGTAAGGAAGGCAAGGGAAAGCAAGGAAAGGCAAGTGTAACGGAAGGAACGGCACGGCAAGGGGAAACAAGGGTAAGGCACGACAACGCACGCTAGGCAATGCACGGCAAGACAAGGAAAGGGTAACGCATGGGAAAGCACGGTCAGGCGAGGCAAGGCTAAGGCATGACAACGCAAGGCTAGGCAATGCACGGAAAGCAAGCAAAGAGTAACGGAACGCAAGGAAGGCAAGGGAAAGCAAGGGAAGGCAAGGGTAACGGAAGGAACGGCACGGCAAGGGGTAAGAAGGCTAAGGCACGACAACACACGGCTAGGAAATGCACGGCAAGGCAAGGAAAGGGTAACGCAAGGCAAGGCACGGTCAGGCGAGGCAAGGCTAAGGCACGACAACGCACGGCTAGGCAATGCACGGCAAGGCAAGGCAAGGCAAGGGAAAGCAAGGGAAGGCAAGGCAAAGCAAGGCAAGGCAAGTGTAACAAAAGGCAAGGCACGGCAAGGGGAAACAAGGCTAAGGCACGAGAACGCACGGCTAGGCAATGCACGGCAAGGCAAGGAAAGGGTAACGCAAGGCAAGGCACGGTGAGGCTAGGCAAGGCTAATGCACGACAACGCAAGGCTAGGCAATGCACGACAATGCAAGGAAAGCTTAAAGCAAAGGAAGGCACGGTCAGGCGAGATAAGGCTAAGGCACGATAACGCAAGGCTAGGAAATGCACGGAAGGCAAGCAAAGAGTAACGGAAGGTAAGGAAGGCAAGGAAAAGCAAAGAAAGGCAAGTGTAACGGAAGGAACGGCACGGCAAGGGGAAACAAGGCTATGGCACGACAACGCAGGGCTAGGCAATGCACGGCAAGGCAAGGAAAGAGTAACGGAAGGAAAGGAAGGCAAGGCAAAGCCAGGCAAGGCAAGTGTAACAAAAGGCACGCAACGGCAAGGGGAAACAAGGCTAAGGCACGACAACACAGGGCTAGGAAATGCACGGCAAGGCAAGGAAAGGGTAACGCAAGGCAAGGCACGGTGAGGCTAGGCAAGGCTAATGCACGACAACGCAAGGCTAGGCAATGCACGACAATGCAAGTAAAGCTTAAAGCAAAGGAAGGCACGGTCAGGCGACATAAGGCTAAGGCACGACAACGCAAGGCTAGGCAATGCACGGAAGGCAAGCAAAGTGTAACGGAAGGTAAGGAAGGCAAGGGAAAGCAAAGAAAGTCAAGTGTAACGGAAGGAACGGCACGGCAAGGGGAAACAAGGCTATGGCACGACAACGCACGCTAGGCAATGCACGGGAAGGCAAGGAAAGGGTAACGCATGGGAAAGCACGGTCAGGCGAGGCAAGGCTAAGGAAAGCCAACGCAAGGCTAGGCAATGCACGGAAAGCAAGCAAGGAGTAACGGAATGCAAGGAAGGAAAGGGAAAGCAAGGGAAGGCAAGGGTAACGGAAGGAACGGCACGGCAAGGGGAAACAAGGCTAAGGCACGACAACGCACGCTAGGCAATGCACGGCAAGGCAAGGAAAGGGTAACGCATGGGAAAGCACGGTCAGGCGAGGTAAGGCAAAGGAAAGCCAACGCAAGTCTAGGCAATGCACGGAAAGCAAGCAAGGAGTAACGGAATGCAAGGAAGGAAAGGGAAAGCAAGGGAAGGCAAGGGTAAGGGAAGGAACGGCACGGCAAGGGGTAACAAGGCTAAGGCACGACAACACACGGCTAGGAAATGCACGGCAAGGCAAGGAAAGGGTAACGCAAGGCAAGGCACGGTGAGGCTAGGCAAGGTTAATGCACGACAACGCAAGGCTAGGCAATGCACGACAATGCAAGGAAAGCTTAAAGCAAAGGAAGGCACGGTCAGGCGAGATAAGGCTAAGGCACGACAACGCAAGGCTAGGCAATGCACGGAAGGCAAGCAAAGAGTAACGGAAGGTAAGGAAGGCAAGGGAAAGCAAGGAAAGGCAATGGTAACGGAAGGAACGGCACGGCAAGGGGAAACAAGGCTAAGGCACGACAACGCACGCTAGGCAATGCACGACAAGGCAAGGAAAGGGTAACGCATGGGAAAGCACGGTCAGGCGAGGCAAGGCTAAGGCACGACAACCCAAGGCTAGGCAATGCACGGAAGGCAAGCAAAGAGAAACGGAAGGTAAGGAAGGACAGGGAAAGCAAAGAAAGGCAAGTGTAACGGAAGGAACGGCACGGCAAGGGGAAACAAGCCTAAGGCACGACAAGGCACGGCTAGGCAATGCACGGCAAGGCAAGCAAACGGTAACGCAAGGAAAGGCACGGTGAGGCTAGGCAAGGCTAATGCACGAAAACGCATGGCTAGGCGATGCACGACAATGCAAGGAAAGCTTAAAGCAAAGGAAGGCAAGGTCAGGCGAGATAAGGCTAAGGCACGACAACGCAAGGCTAGGAAATTCAGGTAAGGCAAGTAAAGAGTAACGGAAGGTAAGCAAGGCAAGGAAAAGGAAGGAAAGGCCAGGGTAACGGAAGGAACGGCACGGCAAGGGGAAACAAGGCTAAGGCACGGCAACGCAGGCTAGGCAATGCACGGCAAGGCAAGGAAAGGGTAACGCATGGGAAAGCACGTTCAGGCGAGGCAAGGCTAAGGCACAACAACGCAAGGCTAGGCAATGCACGGAAGGCAAGCAAAGAGTAACGGAAGGTAAGGAAGGCAAAGGAAAGGAAGGAAAGGCAAGTGTAACGGAAGGAACGGCACGGCAAGGGGAAACAAGGGTAAGGCACGACAACGCACGGCTAGGCAATGCACGGCAAGGCAAGGAAAGGGTAACGCATGGGAAAGCACGGTCAGGCGATGCAAGGCTAAGGCATGACAACGCAAGGCTAGGCAATGCACGGAAAGCAAGCAAAGAGTAACGGAACGCAAGGAAGGCAAGGGAAAGCAAGGGAAGGCAAGGGTAACGGAAGGAACGGCACGGCAAGGGGTAAGAAGGCTAAGGTACGACAACGCAGGGCTAGGCAATGCACGGCAAGGCAAGGAAAGGGTAACGCAGGGGAAGGCACGGTCAGGTGAGGCAAGGATAAGGCACGACAATGCAAGGCTAGGCAATGCACGGAAAGCAAGCAAAGAGTAACGGAACGCAAGGAAGGCAAGGGAAAGCAAAGAAAGGCAAGTGTAACGGAAGGAACGGCACGGCAAGGGCAAACAAGGCTATGGCACGACAACGCAGGGCTTGGCAATGCACGGCCAGGCAAGGAAAGAGTAACGGAAGGAAAGGAAGGCAAGGCAAAGCCAGGCAAGGCAAGTGTAACAAAAGGCACGCAACGTCAAGGGGAAACAAGGCCAAGGCACGACAACACACGGCTAGGAAATGCACGGCAAGGCAAGGAAAGGGTAACGCATGGGAAAGCACGGTCAGGCGAGGCAAGGCTAAGGCACGACAACCCAAGGCTAGGCAATGCACGGAAGGCAAGCAAAGAGAAACGGAAGGTAAGGAAGGAAAGGGAAAGCAAAGAAAGGCAAGTGTAACGGAAGGAACGGCACGGCAAGGGGAAACAAGGCTAAGGCATGACAAGGCACGGCTAGGCAATGCACGGCAAGGCAAGCAAACGGTAACGCAAGGAAAGGCACGGTGAGGCTAGGCAAGGCTAATGCACGAAAACGCATGGCTAGGCGATGCACGACAATGCAAGGAAAGCTTAAAGCAAAGGAAGGCAAGGTCAGGCGAGATAAGGCTAAGGCACGACAACGCATGGCTAGGAAATTCAGGGAAGGCAAGTAAAGAGTAACGGAAGGTAAGCAAGGCAAGGAAAAGGAAGGAAAGGCCAGGGTAACGGAAGGAACGGCACGGCAAGGGGAAACAAGGCTAAGGCACGGCAACGCAGGCTAGGCAATGCACGGCAAGGCAAGGAAAGGGTAACGCATGGGAAAGCACGTTCAGGCGAGGCAAGGCTAAGGCACAACAACGCAAGGCTAGGCAATGCACGGAAGCAAGCAAAGAGTAACGGAAGGTAAGGAAGGCAAGGGAAAGGAAGGAAAGGCAAGTGTAACGGAAGGAACGGCACGGCAAGGGGAAACAAGGCTAAGGCACGACAATGCACGGCCAGGCAATGCACGGCAAGGCAAGGAAAGGGTAACGCATCGGAAAGCACGGTCAGGCGAGGCAAGGCTAAGGAAAGCCAACGCAAGGCTAGGCAATGCACGGAAAGCAAGCAAGGAGTAACGGAATGCAAGGAAGGAAAGGGAAAGCAAGGGAAGGCAAGGGTAACGGAAGGAACGGCACGGCAAGGGGTAACAAGGCTAAGGCACGACAACACACGGCTAGGAAATGCACGGCAAGGCAAGGAAAGGGTAACGCAAGGCAAGGCACGGTGAGGCTAGGCAAGGTTAATGCACGACAACGCAAGGCTAGGCAATGCACGACAATGCAAGGAAAGCTTAAAGCAAAGGAAGGCACGGTCAGGCGAGATAAGGCTAAGGCACGACAACGCAAGGCAAGGCAATTCAGGGAAGGCAAGCAAAGAGTAACGGAAGGTAAGCAAGGCAAGGAAAAGGAAGGAAAGGCCAGGGTAACGGAAGGAACGGCACGGCAAGGGGAAACAAGTCTAAGGCACGACACCGAACGCTAGGCAATGAACGGCAAGGCAAGGAAAGGGTAACGCATGGGAAAGCACGGTCAGGCGAGGCAAGGCTAAGGCACGACAACGCAAGGCTAGGCAATGCACGGAAGGCAAGCAAAGAGTAACGGAAGATAAGGAAGGCAAGGGAAAGGAAGGAAAGGCAAGTGTAACGGAAGGAACGGCACGGCAAGGGGAAACAAGGCTATGGCACGACAACGCACGGCTAGGCAATGCACGGAAGGGCAAGGAAAGGGTAACGCATGGGAAAGCACGGTCAGGCGATGCAAGGCTAAGGCATGACAACGCAAGGCTAGGCAATGCACGGAAAGCAAGCAAAGAGTAACGGAACGCAAGGAAGGCAAGGGAAAGCAAGGGAAGGCAAGGGTAACGGAAGGAACGGCACTGTAAGGGGTAAGAAGTCTAAGGCACGGCAACGCAGGGCTAGGCAATGCACGGCAAGGGAAGGAAAGGGTAACGCAGGGGAAGGCACGGTCAGGTGAGGCAAGGATAAGGCACGACAATGCAAGGCTAGGCAATGCACGGCAAGGCAAGGAAAGAGTAACGGAAGGAAAGGAAGGCAAGTCAAAGCCAGGAAAGGCAAGTGTAACAAAAGGCACGCCACGGCAAGGGGAAACAAGGCTAAGGCACGACAACGCACGGCTAGGCAATGCACGGCAAGGCAAGGAAAGGGTAACGCAAGGCAAGGCATGGTGAGGCTAGGCAAGGCTAATGCACGACAACGCAAGGCTAGTCAATGGACGACAATGCAAGGAAAGCTTAAAGCAAAGGAAGGCACGGTCAGGCGAGATAAGGCTAAGGCACGACAACGCAAGGCTAGGCAATGCAGGGAAGGGAAGCAAAGAGTAACGGAAGGTAAGCAAGGCAAGGAAAAGGAAGGAAAGGAAAGGGTAACGGAAGGAATTGCACGGCAAGGGGAAACAAGGCTAAGGCACGGCAACGCAGGCTGGGCAATGCACGGCAAGGCAAGGAAAGGGTAACGCATGGGAAAGCACGTTCAGGCGAGGCAAGGCTAAGGCACGACAACGCAAGGCTAGGCAATGCACGGAAGGCAAGCAAAGAGTAACGGAAGTTAAGGAAGGCAAGGGAAAGCAAAGAAAGGCAAGTGTAACGGAAGGAACTGCACGGCAAGGGGAAACAAGGCTAAGGCACGACAACGCACGGCTAGGCAATGCACGGCAAGGCAAGCAAAGGGTAACGCAAGGCAATGCACGGTGAGGCTAGACAAGGCTAATGCACGAAAACGCAAGGCTAGGCGATGCACGACAATGCAAGGAAAGCTTAAAGCAAAGGAAGGCAAGGTCAGGCGAGATAAGGCAAAGGCACGACAACGCAAGGCTAGGCAATTCAGGGAAGGCAAGCAAAGAGTAACGGAAGGTAAGGAAGGCAAGGAAAAGCAAGGAAAGGCAAGGGTAACGGAAGGAACGGCACGGCAAGGGGGAAGAAGTGTAAGGCACGACACCGAACGCTAGGCAATGAACGGCAAGGCAAGGAAAGGGTAACGCATGGGAAAGCACGGTCAGGCGAGGCAAGGCTAAGGCACGACAACGCAAGGCTAGGCAACGCACGGAAGGCAAGCAAAGAGTAACGGAAGGTAAGGAAGTCAAGGGAAAGCAAGGAAAGGCAAGTGTAACGGAAGGAACGGCACGGCAAGGGGCAACAAGGCTAAGGCACGACAACGCACGCTAGGCAATGCACGGCAAGGCAAGGAAATTGTAACGCATGGGAAAGCACGGTCAGGCGAGGCAAGGCTAAGGCATGACAACGCAAGGCTAGGCAATGCACGGAAAGCAAGCAAAGAGTAACGGAACGCAAGGAAGGCAAGGGAAAGCAAGGGAAGGCAAGGGAAACGGAAGGAACGGCACGGCAAGGGGTAAGAAGGCTAAGGCACGACAACGCAGGGCTAGGCAATGCACGGCAAGGCAAGGAAAGGGTAACGCAGGGGAAGGCACGGTCAGGTGAGGCAAGGATAAGGCACGACAATGCAAGGCTAGGCAATGCACGGCAAGGCAAGTAAAGAGTAACGGAAGGAAAGGAAGGCACGGCAAAGCCAGGCAAGGCAAGTGTAACAAAAGGCACGCCACGGCAAGGGGAATCAAGGCTAAGGCACGACAACGCACGGCTAGGCAATGCACGGCAAGGCAAGGAAAGGGGAACGCAAGGCAAGGCACGGTGAGGCTAGGCAAGGCTAATGCACGACAACGCAAGGCTAGGCAATGCACGACAATGCAAGGAAAGCTTAAAGCAAAGGAAGGCACGGTCAGGCGAGATAAGGCTAAGGCACGACAACGCAAGGCTAGGCAATGCACGGAAGGCAAGCAAAGAGTAACGGAAGGTAAGGAAGGCAAGGGAAAGCAAGGAAAGGCAAGTGTAACGGAAGGAACGGCACGGCAAGGGGAAACAAGGCTAAGGCACGACAACGCACGCTAGGCAATGAACGGCAAGGCAAGGAAAGGGTAACGCATGGGAAAGCACGGTCAGGCGAGGCAAGCCTAAGGCATGACAACGCAAGGCTAGGCAATGCACGGAAAGCAAGCAAAGAGTAACGGAACGCAAGGAAGGCAAGGGAAAGCAAGGGAAGGCAAGGGTAACGGAAGGAACGGCACGGCAAGGGGTAACAAGGCTAAGGCACGACAACGCAGGGCTAGGCAATGCACGGCAAGGCAAGGAAAGAGTAACGGAAGGAAAGGAAGGCAAGGCAAAGCCAGGCAAGGCAAGTGTAACAAAAGGCACGCAACGGCAAGGGGAAACAAGGCTAAGGCACGACAACACACGGCTAGGAAATGCACGGCAAGGCAAGGAAAGGGTAACGCAAGGCAAGGCACGGTGAGGCTAGGCAAGGCTAATGCACGACAACGCAAGGCTAGGCAATGCACGACAATGCAAGTAAAGCTTAAAGCAAAGGAAGGCACGGTCAGGCGAGATAAGGCTAAGGCACGACAACGCAAGGCTAGGCAATGCACGGAAGGCAAGCAAAGAGTAACGGAAGGTAAGGAAGGCAAGGGAAAGCAAGGAAAGGCAAGTGTAACGGAAGGAACGGCACGGCAAGGGGAACCAAGGCTAAGGCACGACAACGCACGCTAGGCAATGCACGGCAAGGCAAGGAAAGGGTAACGCATGGGAAAGCACGGTCAGGCGAGGCAAGGCTAAGGAAAGCCAACGCAAGGCTAGGCAATGCACGGAAAGCAAGCAAGGAGTAACGGAATGCAAGGAAGGAAAGGGAAAGCAAGGGAAGGCAAGGGTAACGGAAGGAACGGCACGGCAAGGGGAAACAAGGCTAAGGCACGACAACGCACGGTAGGCAATGCACGACAACGCAAGGAAAGGGTAACGCATGGGAAAGCACGGTCAGGCGAGGCAAGGCTAAGGAAAGCCAACGCAAGGCTAGGCAATGCACGGAAAGCAAGCAAGGAGTAACGGAATGCAAGGAAGGAAAGGGAAAGCAAGGGAAGGCAAGGGTAACGGAAGGATCGGCACGGCAAGGGGTAACAAGGCTAAGGCACGACAACACACGGCTAGGAAATGCACGGCAAGGCAAGGAAAGGGTAACGCAAGGCAAGGCACGGTGAGGCTAGGCAAGGTTAATGCACGACAACGCAAGGCTAGGCAATGCAAGACAATGCAAGGAAAGCTTAAAGCAAAGGAAGGCACGGTCAGGCGAGATAAGGCTAAGGCACGACAACGCAAGGCTAGGCAATTCAGGGAAGGCAAGAAAAGAGTAACTGAAGGTAAGCAAGGCAAGGGAAAGCAAGGGAAGGCAAGGGTAACGGAAGGAACGGCACGGCAAGGGGTAACAAGGCTAAGGCACGACAACGCAGGGCTAGGCAATGCACGGCAAGGCAAGGAAAGAGTAACGGAAGGAAAGGAAGGCAAGGCAAAGCCAGGCAAGGCAAGTGTAACAAAAGGCACGCAACGGCAAGGGGAAACAAGGCTAAGGCACGACAACACACGGCTAGGAAATGCACGGCAAGGCAAGGAAAGGGGAACGCAAGGCAAGGCACGGTGAGGCTAGGCAAGGCTAATGCACGACAACGCAAGGCTAGGCAAGGCACGACAATGCAAGGAAAGCTTAAAGCAAAGGAAGGCACGGTCAGGCGAGATAAGGCTAAGGCACGACAACGCAAGGCTAGGCAATACACGGAACGCAAGCAAAGAGTAACGGAAGGTAAGGAAGGCAAGGGAAAGCAAAGAAAGGCAAGTGTAACGGAAGGAACGGCACGGCAAGGGGAAACAAGGCTAAGGCACGACAACGCACGCTAGGCAATGCACGGCAAGGCAAGGAAAGGTTAACGCATGGGAAAGCACGGTCAGGCGAGGCAAGGCTAAGGAAAGCCAACGCAAGGCTAGGCAATGCACGGAAAGTAAGCAAGGAGTAACGGAATGCAAGGAAGGAAAGGGAAAGCAAAGAAAGGCAAGTGTAACGGAAGGAACGGCACGGCAAGGGGAAACAAGGCTAAGGCACGACAAGGCACGGCTAGGCAATGCACGGCAAGGCAAGCAAAGGGTAACGCAAGGAAAGGCACGGTGAGGCTAGGCAAGGCTAATGCACGAAAACGCAAGGCTAGGCGATGCACGACAATGCAAGGAAAGAGTAACGGAAGGTAAGGAAGGCAAGGGAAAGCAAGGAAAGGCAATGGTAACGGAAGGAACGGCACGGCAAGGGGAAACAAGGCTAAGGCACGACAACGCAGGGCTAGGCAATGCACGACAATGCAAGGAAAGCTTAAAGCAAAGGAAGGCACGGTCAGGCGAGATAAGGCTAAGGCACGACAACGCAAGGCTAGGCAATGCACGGAAGGCAAGCAAAGAGTAACGGAAGGTAAGGAAGGCAAGGGAAAGCAAGGAAAGGCAAGTGTAACGGAAGGAACGGCACGGCAAGGGGAAACAAGGCTAAGGCACGACAACGCACGCTAGGCAATGCACGGCAAGGCAAGGAAAGGGTAACGCATGGGAAAGCACGGTCAGGCGAGGCAAGGCTAACGCATGACAACGCAAGGCTAGGCAATGCACGGAAAGCAAGCAAAGAGTAACGGAACGCAAGGAAGGCAAGGGAAAGCAAGGGAAGGCAAGGGTAACGGAAGGAACGGCACGGCAAGGGGTAAGAAGGCTAAGGCACGACAAGGCACGGCTAGGCAATGCACGGCAAGGCAAGCAAACGGTAACGCAAGGAAAGGCACGGTGATGCTAGGCAAGGCTAATGCACGAAAACGCATGGCTAGGCGATGCACGACAATGCAAGGAAAGCTTAAAGGAAAGGAAGGCAAGGTCAGGCGAGATAAGGCTAAGGCACGACAACGCAAGGCTAGGAAATTCAGGGAAGGCAAGTAAAGAGTAACGGAAGGTAAGCAAGGCAAGGAAAAGGAAGGAAAGGCCAGGGTAACGGAAGGAACGGCACGGCAAGGGGAAACAAGGCTAAGGCACGGCAACGCAGGCTAGGCAATGCACGGCAAGGCAAGGAAAGGGTAACGCATGGGAAAGCACGTTCAGGCGAGGCAAGGCTAAGGCACAACAACGCAAGGCTAGGCAATGCACGGAAGCAAGCAAAGAGTAACGGAAGGTAAGGAAGGCAAGGGAAAGGAAGGAAAGGCAAGTGTAACGGAAGGAACGGCACGGCAAGGGGAAACAAGGCTAAGGCACGACAATGCACGGCCAGGCAATGCACGGCAAGGCAAGGAAAGGGTAACGCATCGGAAAGCACGGTCAGGCGATGCAAGGCTAAGGCATGACAACGCAAGGCTAGGCAATGCACGGAAAGCAAGCAAAGAGTAACGGAACGCAAGGAAGGCAAGGGAAAGCAAGGGAAGGCAAGGGTAACGGAAGGAACGTCACGGCAAGGGGTAACAAGGCTAAGGCACGGCAACGCAGGGTTAGGCAATGCACGGCAAGGCAAGGAAAGGGTAACGCAGGGGAAGGCACGGTCAGGTGAGGCAAGGATAAGGCACGACAATGCAAGGCTAGGCAATGCACGGCAAGGCAAGGAAAGAGTAACGCAAGGCAAGGCACGGTGAGGCTAGGCAAGGCTAATGCACGACAACGCAAGGCTAGGCAATGCACGACAATGCAAGTAAAGCTTAAAGCAAAGGAAGGCACGGTCAGGCGAGATAAGGCTAAGGCACGACAACGCAAGGCTAGGCAATGCACGGAAAGCAAGCAAAGAGAAACGGAACGCAAGGAAGGCAAGGGAAAGCAAGGGAAGGCAAGGGTAACGGAAGGAACGGCACGTCAAGGGGTAACAAGGCTAAGGCACGACAACGCAGGGCTAGGCAATGCACGGCAAGGCAAGGAAAGAGTAACGGAAGGAAAGGAAGGCAAGGCAAAGCCAGGGAAGGGAAGTGTAACAAAAGACACGCAACGGCAAGTGGAAACAAGGCTAAGGCACGACAACACACGGCTAGGAAATGCACGGCAAGGAAAGGAAAGGGTAACGCAAGGCAAGGCACGGTGAGGCTAGGCAAGGCTAATGCACGACAACGCAAGGCTAGGCAATGCACGACAATGCAAGGAAAGCTTAAAGCAAAGGACGGCACGGTCAGGCGAGATAAGGCTAAGGCACGACAACGCAAGGCTAGGCAATGCACGGAAGGCAAGCAAAGAGTAACGGAAGGTAAGGAAGGCAAGGGAAAGCAAAGAAAGGCAAGTGTAACGGAAGGAACGGCACGGCAAGGGGAAACAAGGCTAGGCAATGCACGGAAGGCAAGCAAAGGGTAACGCAAGGCAAGGCACGGTGAGGCTAGGCAAGGCTAATGCACGAAAACGCAAGGCTAGGCAATGCACGACAATGCAAGGAAAGAGTAACGGAAGGTAAGGAAGGCAAGGGAAAGCAAAGAAAGGCAAGTGTAACGGAAGGAACGGCACGGCAAGGGGAAACAAGGCTAAGGCACGACAACGCACGCTAGGCAATGCACGGCAAGGCAAGGAAAGGGTAACGCATGGGAAAGCACGGTCAGGCGAGGCAAGGCTAAGGCACGACAACCCAAGGCTAGGCAATGCACGGAAAGCAAGCAAAGAGTAACGGAACGCAAGGAAGGCAAGGGAAAGCAAGGGAAGGCAAGGGTAACGGAAGGAACGGCACGGCAAGGGGTAAGAAGGCTAAGGCACGACAACACACGGCTAGGAAATGCACGGCAAGGCAAGGAAAGGGTAACGCAGGGGAAGGCACGGTCAGGTGAGGCAAGGATAAGGCACGACAATGCAAGGCTAGGCAATGCACGGCAAGACAAGGAAAGAATACCGGAAGGAAAGGAAGGCAAGGCAAAGCCAGGAAAGGCAAGTGTAACAAAAGGCACGCCACGGCAAGGGGAATCAAGGCTAAGGCACGACAACGCACGGCTAGGCAATGCACGGAAAGCAAGCAAGGAGTAACGGAATGCAAGGAAGGAAAGGGAAAGCAAGGGAAGGCAAGGGTAACGGAAGGAACGGCACGGCAAGGGGTAACAAGGCTAAGGCACGACAACACACGGCTAGGAAATGCACGGCAAGGCAAGGAAAGGGTAACGCAAGGCAAGGCACGGTGAGGCTAGGCAAGGTTAATGCACGACAACGCAAGGCTAGGCAATGCACGACAATGCAAGGAAAGCTTAAAGCAAAGGAAGGCACGGTCAGGCGAGATAAGGCTAAGGCACGACAACGCAAGGCAAGGCAATTCAGGGAAGGCAAGCAAAGAGTAACGGAAGGTAAGCAAGGCAAGGAAAAGGAAGGAAAGGCCAGGGTAACGGAAGGAACGGCACGGCAAGGGGAAACAAATCTAAGGCACGACACCGAACGCTAGGCAATGAACGGCAAGGCAAGGAAACGGTAACGCATTTGAAAGCACGGTCAGGCGAGGCAACGCTAAGGCACGACAACGCAAGGCTAGGCAATGCACGGAAGGCAAGCAAAGAGTACCGGAAGGTAAGGAAGGCAAGGGAAAGGAAGGAAAGGCAAGTGTAACGGAAGGAACGGCACGGCAAGGGGAAACAAGGCTATGGCACGACAACGCACGGCTAGGCAATGCACGGAAGGGCAAGGAAAGAGTAACGCATGGGAAAGCACGGTCAGGCGATGCAAGGCTAAGGCATGACAACGCAAGGCTAGGCAATGCACGGAAAGCAAGCAAAGAGTAACGGAACGCAAGGAAGGCAAGGGAAAGCAAGGGAAGGCAAGGGTAACGGAAGGAACGGCACTGTAAGGGGTAAGAAGTCTAAGGCACGGCAACGCAGGGCTAGGCAATGCACGGCAAGGGAAGGAAAGGGTAACGCAGGGGAAGGCACGGTCAGGTGAGGCAAGGATAAGGCACGACAATGCAAGGCTAGGCAATGCACGGCAAGGCAAGGAAAGAGTAACGGAAGGAAAGGAAGGCAAGTCAAAGCCAGGAAAGGCAAGTGTAACAAAAGGCACGCCACGGCAAGGGGAAACAAGGCTAAGGCACGACAACGCACGGCTAGGCAATGCACGGCAAGGCAAGGAAAGGGTAACGCAAGGCAAGGCATGGTGAGGCTAGGCAAGGCTAATGCACGACAACGCAAGGCTAGTCAATGGACGACAATTCAAGGAAAGCTTAAAGCAAAGGAAGGCACGGTCAGGCGAGATAAGGCTAAGGCACGACAACGCAAGGCTAGGCAATGCAGGGAAGGGAAGCAAAGAGTAACGGAAGGTAAGCAAGGCAAGGAAAAGCAAGGAAAGGAAAGGGTAACGGAAGGAATTGCACGGCAAGGGGAAACAAGGCTAAGGCACGACAACGCACGGCTAGGCAATGCACGGCAAGGCAAGCAAAGGGTAACGCAAGGCAATGCACGGTGAGGCTAGACAAGGCTAATGCACGAAAACGCAAGGCTAGGCGATGCACGACAATGCAAGGAAAGCTTAAAGCAAAGGAAGGCAAGGTCAGGCGAGATAAGGCAAAGGCACGACAACGCAAGGCTAGGCAATTCAGGGAAGGCAAGCAAAGAGTAACGGAAGGTAAGGAAGGCAAGGAAAAGCAAGGAAAGGCAAGGGTAACGGAAGGAACGGCACGGCAAGGGGGAAGAAGTGTAAGGCACGACACCGAACGCTAGGCAATGAACGGCAAGGCAAGGAAAGGGTAACGCATGGGAAAGCACGGTCAGGCGAGGCAAGGCTAAGGCACGACAACGCAAGGCTAGGCAACGCACGGAAGGCAAGCAAAGAGTAACGGAAGGTAAGGAAGTCAAGGGAAAGCAAGGAAAGGCAAGTGTAACGGAAGGAACGGCACGGCAAGGGGCAACAAGGCTAAGGCACGACAACGCACGCTAGGCAATGCACGGCAAGGCAAGGAAATTGTAACCCATGGGAAAGCACGGTCAGGCGAGGCAAGGCTAAGGCATGACAACGCAAGGCTAGGCAATGCACGGAAAGCAAGCAAAGAGTAACGGAACGCAAGGAAGGCAAGGGAAAGCAAGGGAAGGCAAGGGAAACGGAAGGAACGGCACGGCAAGGGGTAAGAAGGCTAAGGCACGACAACGCAGGGCTAGGCAATGCACGGCAAGGCAAGGAAAGGGTAACGCAGGGGAAGGCACGGTCAGGTGAGGCAAGGATAAGGCACGACAATGCAAGGCTAGGCAATGCACGGCAAGGCAAGTAAAGAGTAACGGAAGGAAAGGAAGGCAAGGCAAAGCCAGGCAAGGCAAGTGTAACAAAAGGCACGCCACGGCAAGGGGAATCAAGGCTAAGGCACGACAACGCACGGCTAGGCAATGCACGGCAAGGCAAGGAAAGGGGAACGCAAGGCAAGGCACGGTGAGGCTAGGCAAGGCTAATGCACGACAACGCAAGGCTAGGCAATGCACGACAATGCAAGGAAAGCTTAAAGCAAAGGAAGGCACGGTCAGGCGAGATAAGGCTAAGGCACGACAACGCAAGGCTAGGCAATGCACGGAAGGCAAGCAAAGAGTAACGGAAGGTAAGGAAGGCAAGGGAAAGCAAGGAAAGGCAAGTGTAACGGAAGGAACGGCACGGCAAGGGGAAACAAGGCTAAGGCACGACAACGCACGCTAGGCAATGAACGGCAAGGCAAGGAAAGGGTAACGCATGGGAAAGCACGGTCAGGCGAGGCAAGCCTAAGGCATGACAACGCAAGGCTAGGCAATGCACGGAAAGCAAGCAAAGAGTAACGGAACGCAAGGAAGGCAAGGGAAAGCAAGGGAAGGCAAGGGTAACGGAAGGAACGGCACGGCAAGGGGTAACAAGGCTAAGGCACGACAACGCAGGGCTAGGCAATGCACGGCAAGGCAAGGAAAGAGTAACGGAAGGAAAGGAAGGCAAGGCAAAGCCAGGCAAGGCAAGTGTAACAAAAGGCACGCAACGGCAAGGGGAAACAAGGCTAAGGCACGACAACACACGGCTAGGAAATGCACGGCAAGGCAAGGAAAGGGTAACGCAAGGCAAGGCACGGTGAGGCTAGGCAAGGCTAATGCACGACAACGCAAGGCTAGGCAATGCACGACAATGCAAGTAAAGCTTAAAGCAAAGGAAGGCACGGTCAGGCGAGATAAGGCTAAGGCACGACAACGCAAGGCTAGGCAATGCACGGAAGGCAAGCAAAGAGTAACGGAAGGTAAGGAAGGCAAGGGAAAGCAAAGAAAGGCAAGTGTAACGGAAGGAACGGCACGGCAAGGGGAACCAAGGCTAAGGCACGACAACGCACGCTAGGCAATGCACGGCAAGGCAAGGAAAGGGTAACGCATGGGAAAGCACGGTCAGGCGAGGCAAGGCTAAGGAAAGCCAACGCAAGGCTAGGCAATGCACGGAAAGCAAGCAAGGAGTAACGGAATGCAAGGAAGGAAAGGGAAAGCAAGGGAAGGCAAGGGTAACGGAAGGAACGGCACGGCAAGGGGAAACAAGGCTAAGGCACGACAACGCACGCTAGGCAATGCACGACAAGGCAAGGAAAGGGTAACGCATGGGAAAGCACGGTCAGGCGAGGCAAGGCTAAGGAAAGCCAACGCAAGGCTAGGCAATGCACGGAAAGCAAGCAAGGAGTAACGGAATGCAAGGAAGGAAAGGGAAAGCAAGGGAAGGCAAGGGTAACGGAAGGATCGGCACGGCAAGGGGTAACAAGGCTAAGGCACGACAACACACGGCTAGGAAATGCACGGCAAGGCAAGGAAAGTGTAACGCAAGGCAAGGCACGGTGAGGCTAGGCAAGGTTAATGCACGACAACGCAAGGCTAGGCAATGCAAGACAATGCAAGGAAAGCTTAAAGCAAAGGAAGGCACGGTCAGGCGAGATAAGGCTAAGGCACGACAACGCAAGGCTAGGCAATGCAGGGAAGGGAAGCAAAGAGTAACGGAAGGTAAGCAAGGCAAGGGAAAGCAAGGGAAGGCAAGGGTAACGGAAGGAACGGCACGGCAAGGGGTAACAAGGCTAAGGCACGACAACGCAGGGCTAGGCAATGCACGGCAAGGCAAGGAAAGAGTAACGGAAGGAAAGGAAGGCAAGGCAAAGCCAGGCAAGGCAAGTGTAACAAAAGGCACGCAACGGCAAGGGGAAACAAGGCTAAGGCACGACAACACACGGCTAGGAAATGCACGGCAAGGCAAGGAAAGGGTAATGCAAGGCAAGGCACGGTGAGGCTAGGCAAGGCTAATGCACGACAACGCAAGGCTAGGCAAGGCACGACAATGCAAGGAAAGCTTAAAGCAAAGGAAGGCACGGTCAGGCGAGATAAGGCTAAGGCACGACAACGCAAGGCTAGGCAATACACGGAACGCAAGCAAAGAGTAACGGAAGGTAAGGAAGGCAAGGGAAAGCAAAGAAAGGCAAGTGTAACGGAAGGAACGGCACGGCAAGGGGAAACAAGGCTAAGGCACGACAACGCACGCTAGGCAATGCACGGCAAGGCAAGGAAAGGGTAACGCATGGGAAAGCACGGTCAGGCGAGGCAAGGCTAAGGAAAGCCAACGCAAGGCTAGGCAATGCACGGAAAGTAAGCAAGGAGTAACGGAATGCAAGGAAGGAAAGGGAAAGCAAAGAAAGGCAAGTGTAACGGAAGGAACGGCACGGCAAGGGGAAACAAGGCTAAGGCACGACAAGGCACGGCTAGGCAATGCACGGCAAGGCAAGCAAAGGGTAACGCAAGGAAAGGCACGGTGAGGTTAGGCAAGGCTAATGCACGAAAACGCAAGGCTAGGCGATGCACGACAATGCAAGGAAAGAGTAACGGAAGGTAAGGAAGGCAAGGGAAAGCAAGGAAAGGCAATGGTAACGGAAGGAACGGCACGGCAAGGGGAAACAAGGCGGCTAGGCAATGCACGACATTGCAAGGAAAGCTTAAAGCAAAGGAAGGCACGGTCAGGCGAGATAAGGCTAAGGCACGACAACGCAAGGCTAGGCAATGCACGGAAGGCAAGCAAAGAGTAACGGAAGGTAAGGAAGGCAAGGGAAAGCAAGGAAAGGCAAGTGTAACGGAAGGAACGGCACGGCAAGGGGAAACAAGGCTAAGGCACGACAACGCACGCTAGGCAATGCACGGCAAGGCAAGGAAAGGGTAACGCATGGGAAAGCACGGTCAGGCGAGGCAAGGCTAAGGCATGACAACGCAAGGCTAGGCAATGCACGGAAAGCAAGCAAAGAGTAACGGAACGCAAGGAAGGCAAGGGAAAGCAAGGGAAGGCAAGGGTAACGGAAGGAACGGCACGGCAAGGGGTAAGAAGGCTAAGGCACGACAACACACGGCTAGGAAATGCACGGCAAGGCAAGGAAAGGGTAACGCAGGGGAAGGCACGGTCAGGTGAGGCAAGGATAAGGCACGACAATGCAAGGCTAGGCAATGCACGGCAAGACAAGGAAAGAATACCGGAAGGAAAGGAAGGCAAGGCAAAGCCAGGCA
This sequence comes from Macrotis lagotis, assembly GCF_037893015.1. Lineage (NCBI taxonomy): Eukaryota > Metazoa > Chordata > Mammalia > Peramelemorphia > Peramelidae > Macrotis > Macrotis lagotis. The sequence continues at coordinate 253,201 of NW_027422034.1, forward strand.
AGGCAAGTGTAACAAAAGGCACGCCACGGCAAGGGGAATCAAGGCTAAGGCACGACAACGCACGGCTAGGCAATGCACGGCAAGGCAAGGAAAGGGTAACGCAAGGCAAGGCACGGTGAGGCTAGGCAAGGCTAATGCACGACAACGCAAGGCTAGGCAATGCACGACAATGCAAGGAAAGCTTAAAGCAAAGGAAGGCACGGTCAGGCGAGATAAGGCTAAGGCACGACAACGCAAGGCTAGGAAATGCACGGAAGGAAGCAAAGAGTAACGGAAGGTAAGGAAGGCAAGGAAAAGCAAAGAAAGGCAAGTGTAACGGAAGGAACGGCACGGCAAGGGGAAACAAGGCTATGGCACGACAACGCAGGGCTAGGCAATGAACGGCAAGGCAAGGAAAGAGTAACGGAAGGAAAGGAAGGCAAGGCAAAGCCAGGCAAGGCAAGTGTAACAAAAGGCACGCAACGGCAAGGGGAAACAAGGCTAAGGCACGACAACACACGGCTAGGAAATGCACGGCAAGGCAAGGAAAGGGTAACGCAAGGCAAGGCACGGGGAGGCTAGGCAAGGCTAATGCACGACAACGCAAGGCTAGGCAATGCACGACAATGCAAGTAAAGCTTAAAGCAAAGGAAGGCACGGTCAGGCGAGATAAGGCTAAGGCACGACAACGCAAGGCTAGGCAATGCACGGAAGGCAAGCAAAGAGTAACGGAAGGTAAGGAAGGCAAGGGAAAGCAAAGAAAGGCAAGTGTAACGGAAGGAACGGCACGGCAAGGGGAAACAAGGCTATGGCACGACAACGCACGCTAGGCAATGCACGGGAAGGCAAGGAAAGGGTAACGCATGGGAAAGTACGGTCAGGCGAGGTAAGGCTTAGGAAAGCCAACGCAAGTCTAGGCAATGCACGGAAAGCAAGCAAAGAGTAACGGAACGCAAGGAAGGCAAGGGAAAGCAAGGGAAGGCAAGGGTAACGGAAGGAACGGCACGGCAAGGGCTAACAAGGCTAAGGCACGACAACACACGGCTAGGAAATGCACGGCAAGGCAAGGAAAGGGTAACGCAAGGCAAGGCACGGTGAGGTTAGGCAAGGTTAATGCACGACAACGCAAGGCTAGGCAATGCACGACAATGCAAGGAAAGCTTAAAGCAAAGGAAGGCACGGTCAGGCGAGATAAGGCTAAGGCACGACAACGCAAGGCTAGGCAATGCACGACAATGCAAGGAAAGCTTAAAGCAAAGGAAGGCACGGTCAGGCGAGATAAGGCTAAGGCACGACAACGCAAGGCTAGGCAATGCACGGAAGGCAAGCAAAGAGTAACGGAAGGTAAGGAAGGCAAGGGAAAGCAAGGAAAGGCAATGGTAACGGAAGGAACGGCACGGCAAGGGGAAACAAGGCTAAGGCACGACAACGCACGCTAGGCAATGCACGGCAAGGCAAGGAAAGGGTAACGCATGGGAAAGCACGGTCAGGTGAGGCAAGGATAAGGCACGACAATGCAAGGCTAGGCAATGCACGGCAAGGCAAGGAAAGAGTAACGGAAGGAAAGGAAGGCAAGGCAAAGCCAGGGAAGGGAAGTGTAACAAAAGACACGCAGCACGGCAAGGCAAGGAAAGAGTAACGGAAGGAAAGGAAGGCAAGGCAAAGCCAGGGAAGGGAAGTGTAACAAAAGACACGCAACGGCAAGTGGAAACAAGGCTAAGGCACGACAACACACGGCTAGGAAATGCACGGCAAGGCAAGGAAAGGGTAACGCAAGGCAAGGCACGGTGAGGCTAGGCAAGGCTAATGCACGACAACGCAAGGCTAGGCAATGCACGACAATGCAAGTAAAGCTTAAAGCAAAGGACGGCACGGTCAGGCGAGATAAGGCTAAGGCACGACAAAGCAAGGCTAGGCAATGCACGGAAGGCAAGCAAAGAGTAACGGAAGGTAAGGAAGGCAAGGGAAAGCAAAGAAAGGCAAGTGTAACGGAAGGAAGGGCACGGCAAGGGGAAACAAGGCTAAGGCACGACAACGCACGATAGGCCATGCACGGCAAGGCAAGGAAAGGGTAACGCATGGGAAAGCACGGTCAGGCGAGGCAAGGCTAAGGAAAGCCAACGCAAGGCTAGGCAATGCACGGAAAGCAAGCAGGGAGTAACGGAATGCAAGGAAGGAAAGGGAAAGCAAAGGAAGGCAAGGGTAACGGAAGGAACGGCACGACAAGGGGAAACAAGGCTAAGGCACGACAACGCACGCTAGGCAATGCACGGCAAGGCAAGGAAAGGGTAACGCATGGGAAAGCACGGTCAGGCGAGGCAAGGCTAAGGAAAGCCAACGCAAGGCTAGGCAATGCACGGAAAGCAAGCAGGGAGTAACGGAATGCAAGGAAGGAAAGGGAAAGCAAGGGAAGGCAAGGGTAACGGAAGGAACGGCACGGCAAGGGGTAACAAGGCTAAGGCACGACAACACACGGCTAGGAAATGCACGGCAAGGCAAGGAAAGGGTAACGCAAGGCAAGGCACGGTGAGGCTAGGCAAGGTTAATGCACGACAACGCAAGGCTAGGCAATGCAAGACAATGCAAGGAAAGCTTAAAGCAAAGGAAGGCACGATCAGGCGAGATAAGGCTAAGGCACGACAACGCAAGGCTAGGCATTTCAGGGAAGGCAAGCAAAGAGTAACGGAAGGTAAGCAAGGGAAGGAAAAGGAAGGAAAGGCCAGGGTAACGGAAGGAACGGCACGGCAAGGGGAAACAACTCTAAGGCACGACACCGAACGCTAGGCAATCAACGGCAAGGCAAGGAAAGGGTAACGCATTTGAAAGCACGGTCAGGCTAGGCAACGCTAAGGCACGACAACGCAAAGCTAGGCAATGCACGGAAGGCAAGCAAAGAGTAACGGAAGGTAAGGAAGGCAAGGGAAAGGAAGGAAAGGCAAGTGTAACGGAAGGAACGGCACGGCAAGGGGAAACAAGGCTAAGGCACGACAACGCACGGCTAGGCAATGCACGGAAAGGCAAGGAAAGGGTAACGCATGGGAAAGCACGGTCAGGCGATGCAAGGCTAAGGCATGACAACGCAAGGCTAGGCAATGCACGGAAAGCAAGCAAAGAGTAACGGAACGCAAGGAAGGCAAGGGAAAGCAAGGGAAGCCAAGGGTAACGGAAGGAACGGCACGGTAAGGGGTAACAAGTCTAAGGCACGGCAACGCAGGGCTAGGCAATGCACGGCAAGGCAAGGAAAGGGTAACGCAGGGGAAGGCACGGTCAGGTGAGGCAAGGATAAGGCACGACAATGCAAGGCTAGGCAATGCACGGCAAGGCAAGGAAAGAGTAACGGAAGGAAAGGAAGGCAAGTCAAAGCCAGGAAAGGCAAGTGTAACAAAAGGCACGCCACGGCAAGGGGAAACAAGGCTAAGGCACGACAACGCACGGCTAGGCAATGCACGGCAAGGCAAGGAAAGGGTAACGCAAGGCAAGGCACGGTGAGGCTAGGCAAGGCTAATGCACGACAACGCAAGTCTAGGCAATGAACGACAATGAAAGGAAAGCTTAAAGCAAAGGAAGGCACGGTCAGGCGAGATAAGGCTAAGGCACGACAACGCAAGGCTAGGCAATGCAGGGAAGGGAAGCAAAGAGTAACGGAAGGTAAGCAAGGCAAGGAAAAGCAAGGAAAGGCAAGGGTAACGGAAGGAATTGCACGGCAAGGGGAAACAAGGCTAAGGCACGGCAACGCAGGCTGGGCAATGCACGGCAAGGCAAGCAAAGGGTAACGCAAGGCAATGCACGGTGAGGCTAGACAAGGCTAATGCACGAAAACGCAAGGCTAGGCAATGCACGACAATCCAAGGAAAGCTTAAAGCAAAGGAAGGCAAGATCAGGCGAGATAAGGCAAAGGCACGACAACGCAAGGCTAGGCAATTCAGGGAAGGCAAGCAAAGAGTAACGGAAGGTAAGGAAGGCAAGGAAAAGCAAGGAAAGGCAAGGGTAACGGAAGGAACGGCACGGCAAGGGGGAACAAGTCTAAGGCACGACACCGAACGCTAGGCAATGAAAGGCAAGGCAAGGAAAGTGTAACGCATGGGAAAGCACGGTCAGGCGAGGCAAGGCTAAGGCACGACAACGCAAGGCTAGGCAATGCACGGAAGGCAAGCAAAGAGTAACGGAAGGTAAGGAAGGCAAGGGAAAGCAAGGAAAGGCAAGTGTAACGGAAGGAACGGCACGGCAAGGGGAAACAAGGCTAAGGCACGACAACGCACGCTAGGCAATGCACGGCAAGGCAAGGAAAGGGTAACGCATGGGAAAGCACGGTCAGGCGAGGCAAGGCTAAGGCATGACAACGCAAGGCTAGGCAATGCACGGAAAGCAAGCAAAGAGTAACGGAACGCAAGGAAGGAAAGGGAAAGCAAGGGAAGGCAAGGGTAACGGAAGGAACGGCACGGCAAGGGGTAACAAGGCTAAGGCACGACAACACACGGCTAGGAAATGCACGGCAAGGCAAGGAAAGGGTAACGCAAGGCAAGGCACGGTGAGGCTAGGCAAGGTAAATGCACGACAACGCAAGGCTAGGCAATGCAAGACAATGCAAGGAAAGCTTAAAGCAAAGGAAGGCACGATCAGGCGAGGTAAGGCTAAGGCACGACAACGCAAGGCTAGGAAATTCAGGGAAGGCAAGCAAAGAGTAACGGAAGGTAAGCAAGGCAAGGAAAAGGAAGGAAAGGCCAGGGTAACGGAAGGAACGGCACGGCAAGGGGAAACAACTCTAAGGCACGACACCGAACGCTAGGCAATGAACGGCAAGGCAAGGAAAGGGTAACGCATTTGAAAGCACGGTCAGGCGAGGCAACGCTAAGGCACGACAACGCAAAGCTAGGCAATGCACGGAAGGCAAGCAAAGAGTAACGGAAGGTAAGGAAGACAAGGGAAAGGAAGGAAAGGCAAGTGTAACGGAAGGAACGGCACGGCAAGGGGAAACAAGGCTAAGGCACGACAACGCACGGCTAGGCAATGCACGGAAAGGCAAGGAAAGGGTAACGCATGGGAAAGCACGGTCAGGCGATGCAAGGCTAAGGCATGACAACGCAAGGCTAGGCAATGCACGGAAAGCAAGCAAAGAGTAACGGAACGCAAGGAAGGCAAGGGAAAGCAAGGGAAGCCAAGGGTAACGGAAGGAACGGCACGGTAAGGGGTAACAAGTCTAAGGCACGGCAACGCAGGGCTAGGCAATGCACGGCAAGGCAAGGAAAGGGTAACGCAGGGGAAGGCACGGTCAGGTGAGGCAAGGATAAGGCACGACAATGCAAGGCTAGGCAATGCACGGCAAGGCAAGGAAAGAGTAACGGAAGGAAAGGAAGGCAAGTCAAAGCCAGGAAAGGCAAGTGTAACAAAAGGCACGCCACGGCACGGGGAAACAAGGCTAAGGCACGACAACGCACGGCTAGGCAATGCACGGCAAGGCAAGGAAACGGTAACGCAAGGCAAGGCACGGTGAGGCTAGGCAAGGCTAATGCACGACAACGCAAGGCTAGGCAATGCACGACAATGCAAGGAAAGCTTAAAGCAAAGGAAGGCACGGTCAGGCGAGATAAGACTAAGGCACGACAACGCAAGGCTAGGCAATGCAGGGAAGGGAAGCAAAGAGTAACGGAAGGTAAGCAAGGCAAGGAAAAGCAAGGAAAGGCAAGGGTAACGGAAGGAATTGCACGGCAAGGGGAAACAAGGCTAAGGCACGGCAACGCAGGCTGGGCAATGCACGGCAAGGCAAGGAAAGGGTAACGCATGGGAAAGCACGTTCAGGCGAGGCAAGGCTAAGGCACGACAACGCAAGGCTAGGCAATGCACGGAAGGCAAGCAAAGAGTAACGGAAGGTAAGGAAGGCAAGGGAAAGCAAAGAAAGGCAAGTGTAACGGAAGGAACTGCACGGCAAGGGGAAACAAGGCTAAGGCACGACAACGCACGGCTAGGCAATGCACTGCAAGGCAAGCAAAGGGTAACGCAAGGCAATGCACGGTGAGGCTAGACAAGGCTAATGCACGAAAACGCAAGGCTAGGCAATGCACGACAATCCAAGGAAAGCTTAAAGCAAAGGAAGGCAAGGTCAGGCGAGATAAGGCTAACGCACGACAACGCAAGGATAGGAAATTCAGGGAAGGCAAGCAAAGAGTAACGGAAGGTAAGGAAGGCAAGGAAAAGCAAGGAAAGGCAAGGGTAACGGAAGGAACGGCACGGCAAGGGGGAACAAGTCTAAGGCACGACACCGAACGCTAGGCAATGAAAGGCAAGGCAAGGAAAGTGTAACGCATGGGAAAGCACGGTCAGGCGAGGCAAGGCTAAGGCACGACAACGCAAGGCTAGGCAATGCACGGAAGGCAAGCAAAGAGTAACGGAAGGTAAGGAAGGCAAGGGAAAGCAAGGAAAGGCAAGTGTAACGGAAGGAACGGCACGGCAAGGGGAAACAAGGCTAAGGCACGACAACGCACGCTAGGCAATGCACGGCAAGGCAAGGAAAGGGTAACGCATGGGAAAGCACGGTCAGGCGAGGCAAGGCTAAGGCATGACATCGCAAGGCTAGGCAATGCACGGAAAGCAAGCAAAGAGTAACGGAACGCAAGGAAGGCAAGGGAAAGCAAGGGAAGGCAAGGGTAACGGAAGGAACGGCACGGCAAGGGGTAAGAAGGCTAAGGCACGACAACGCAGGGCTAGGCAATGCACGGCAAGGCAAGGAAAGGGTAACGCAGGGGAAGGCACGGTCAGGTGAGGCAAGGATAAGGCACGACAATGCAAGGCTAGGCAATGCACGGCAAGGCAAGTAAAGAGTAACGGAAGGAACGGAAGGCAAGGCAAAGCCAGGCAAGGCAAGTGTAACAAAAGGCACGCCACGGCAAGGGGAATCAAGGCTAAGGCACGACAACGCACGGCTAGGCAATGCACGGCAAGGCAAGGAAAGGGTAACGCAAGGCAAGGCACGGTGAGGCTAGGCAAGGCTAATGCACGACAACGCAAGGCTAGGCAATGCACGACAATGCAAGGAAAGCTTAAAGCAAAGGAAGGCACGGTCAGGCGAGATAAGGCTAAGGCACGACAACACAAGGCTAGGCAATGCACGGAAGGCAAGCAAAGAGTAACGGAAGGTAAGGAAGGCAAGGGAAAGCAAAGATAGGCAAGTGTAACGGAAGGAACGGCACGGCAAGGGGAAACAAGGCTAAGGCACGACAACGCACGCTAGGCAATGCACGGCAAGGCAAGGAAAGGGTAACGCATGGGAAAGCACGGTCAGGCGACGCAAGCCTAAGGCATGACAACGCAAGGCTAGGCAATGCACGGAAAGCAAGCAAAGAGTAACGGAACGCAAGGAAGGCAAGGGAAAGCAAGGGAAGGCAAGGGTAACGGAAGGAACGGCACGGCAAGGGGTAACAAGGCTAAGGCACGACAACGCACGGCTAGGCAATGCACGGCAAGGCAAGGAAAGAGTAACGGAAGGAAAGGAAGGCAAGGCAAAGCCAGGCAAGGCAAGTGTAACAAAAGGCACGCAACGGCAAGGGGAAACAAGGCTAAGGCACGACAACACACGGCTAGGAAATGCACGGCAAGGCAAGGAAAGGGTAACGCAAGGAAAGGCACGGTGAGGCTAGGCAAGGCTAATGCACGAAAACACAAGGCTAGGCGATGCACGACAATGCAAGGAAAGAGTAACGGAAGGTAAGGAAGGCAAGGGAAAGCAAGGAAAGGCAATGGTAACGGAAGGAACGGCACGGCAAGGGGAAACAAGGCTAAGGCACGACAACGCAGGGCTAGGCAATGCACGACAATGCAAGGAAAGCTTAAAGCAAAGGAAGGCCCGGTCAGGCGAGATAAGGCTAAGGCACGACAACGCAAGGCTAGGCAATGCACGGAAGGCAAGCAAAGAGTAACGGAAGGTAAGGAAGGCAAGGGAAAGCAAGGAAAGGCAAGTGTAACGGAAGGAACGGCACGGCAAGGGGAAACAAGGGTAAGGCACGACAACGCACGCTAGGCAATGCACGGCAAGACAAGGAAAGGGTAACGCATGGGAAAGCACGGTCAGGCGAGGCAAGGCTAAGGCATGACAACGCAAGGTTAGGCAATGCACGGAAAGCAAGCAAAGAGTAACGGAACGCAAGGAAGGCAAGGGAAAGCAAGGGAAGGCAAGGGTAACGGAAGGGACGGCACGGCAAGGGGTAAGAAGGCTAAGGCACGACAACACACGGCTAGGAAATGCACGGCAAGGCAAGGAAAGTGTAACGCAGGGGAAGGCACGGTCAGGTGAGGCAAGGATAAGGCACGACAATGCAAGGCTAGGCAATGCACGGCAAGACAAGAAAGAATACCGGAAGGAAAGGAAGGCAAGGCAAAGCCAGGCAAGGCAAGTGTAACAAAAGGCACGCCACGGCAAGGGGAATCAAGGCTAAGGCACGAGAACGCACGGCTAGGCAATGCACGGCAAGGCAAGGAAAGGGTAACGCAAGGCAAGGCACGGTGAGGCTAGGCAAGGCTAATGCACGACAACGCAAGGCTAGGCAATGCACGACAATGCAAGGAAAGCTTAAAGCAAAGGAAGGCACGGTCAGGCGAGATAAGGCTAAGGCACGATAACGCAAGGCTAGGAAATGCACGGAAGGCAAGCAAAGAGTAACGGAAGGTAAGGAAGGCAAGGAAAAGCAAAGAAAGGCAAGTGTAACGGAAGGAACGGCACGGCAAGGGGAAACAAGGCTATGGCACGACAACGCAGGGCTAGGCAATGCACGGCAAGGCAAGGAAAGAGTAACGGAAGGAAAGGAAGGCAAGGCAAAGCCAGGCAAGGCAAGTGTAACAAAAGGCACGCAACGGCAAGGGGAAACAAGGCTAAGGCACGACAACACAGGGCTAGGAAATGCACGGCAAGGCAAGGAAAGGGTAACGCAAGGCAAGGCACGGTGAGGCTAGGCAAGGCTAATGCACGACAACGCAAGGCTAGGCAATGCACGACAATGCAAGTAAAGCTTAAAGCAAAGGAAGGCACGGTCAGGCGACATAAGGCTAAGGCACGACAACGCAAGGCTAGGCAATGCACGGAAGGCAAGCAAAGTGTAACGGAAGGTAAGGAAGGCAAGGGAAAGCAAAGAAAGTCAAGTGTAACGGAAGGAACGGCACGGCAAGGGGAAACAAGGCTATGGCACGACAACGCACGCTAGGCAATGCACGGGAAGGCAAGGAAAGGGTAACGCATGGGAAAGCACGGTCAGGCGAGGCAAGGCTAAGGAAAGCCAACGCAAGGCTAGGCAATGCACGGAAAGCAAGCAAGGAGTAACGGAATGCAAGGAAGGAAAGGGAAAGCAAGGGAAGGCAAGGGTAACGGAAGGAACGGCACGGCAAGGGGAAACAAGGCTAAGGCACGACAACGCACGCTAGGCAATGCACGGCAAGGCAAGGAAAGGGTAACGCATGGGAAAGCAAGGTCAGGCGAGGTAAGGCAAAGGAAAGCCAACGCAAGTCTAGGCAATGCACGGAAAGCAAGCAAGGAGTAACGGAATGCAAGGAAGGAAAGGGAAAGCAAGGGAAGGCAAGGGTAAGGGAAGGAACGGCACGGCAAGGGGTAACAAGGCTAAGGCACGACAACACACGGCTAGGAAATGCACGGCAAGGCAAGGAAAGGGTAACGCAAGGCAAGGCACGGTGAGGCTAGGCAAGGTTAATGCACGACAACGCAAGGCTAGGCAATGCACGACAATGCAAGGAAAGCTTAAAGCAAAGGAAGGCACGGTCAGGCGAGATAAGGCTAAGGCACGACAACGCAAGGCTAGGCAATGCACGGAAGGCAAGCAAAGAGTAACGGAAGGTAAGGAAGGCAAGGGAAAGCAAGGAAAGGCAATGGTAACGGAAGGAACGGCACGGCAAGGGGAAACAAGGCTAAGGCACGACAACGCACGCTAGGCAATGCACGACAAGGCAAGGAAAGGGTAACGCATGGGAAAGCACGGTCAGGCGAGGCAAGGCTAAGGCACGACAACCCAAGGCTAGGCAATGCACGGAAGGCAAGCAAAGAGAAACGGAAGGTAAGGAAGGACAGGGAAAGCAAAGAAAGGCAAGTGTAACGGAAGGAACGGCACGGCAAGGGGAAACAAGCCTAAGGCACGACAAGGCACGGCTAGGCAATGCACGGCAAGGCAAGCAAACGGTAACGCAAGGAAAGGCACGGTGAGGCTAGGCAAGGCTAATGCACGAAAACGCATGGCTAGGCGATGCACGACAATGCAAGGAAAGCTTAAAGCAAAGGAAGGCAAGGTCAGGCGAGATAAGGCTAAGGCACGACAACGCAAGGCTAGGAAATTCAGGGAAGGCAAGTAAAGAGTAACGGAAGGTAAGCAAGGCAAGGAAAAGGAAGGAAAGGCCAGGGTAACGGAAGGAACGGCACGGCAAGGGGAAACAAGGCTAAGGCACGGCAACGCAGGCTAGGCAATGCACGGCAAGGCAAGGAAAGGGTAACGCATGGGAAAGCACGTTCAGGCGAGGCAAGGCTAAGGCACAACAACGCAAGGCTAGGCAATGCACGGAAGGCAAGCAAAGAGTAACGGAAGGTAAGGAAGGCAAAGGAAAGGAAGGAAAGGCAAGTGTAACGGAAGGAACGGCACGGCAAGGGGAAACAAGGGTAAGGCACGACAACGCACGGCTAGGCAATGCACGGCAAGGCAAGGAAAGGGTAACGCATGGGAAAGCACGGTCAGGCGATGCAAGGCTAAGGCATGACAACGCAAGGCTAGGCAATGCACGGAAAGCAAGCAAAGAGTAACGGAACGCAAGGAAGGCAAGGGAAAGCAAGGGAAGGCAAGGGTAACGGAAGGAACGGCACGGCAAGGGGTAAGAAGGCTAAGGTACGACAACGCAGGGCTAGGCAATGCACGGCAAGGCAAGGAAAGGGTAACGCAGGGGAAGGCACGGTCAGGTGAGGCAAGGATAAGGCACGACAATGCAAGGCTAGGCAATGCACGGAAAGCAAGCAAAGAGTAACGGAACGCAAGGAAGGCAAGGGAAAGCAAAGAAAGGCAAGTGTAACGGAAGGAACGGCACGGCAAGGGCAAACAAGGCTATGGCACGACAACGCAGGGCTTGGCAATGCACGGCCAGGCAAGGAAAGAGTAACGGAAGGAAAGGAAGGCAAGGCAAAGCCAGGCAAGGCAAGTGTAACAAAAGGCACGCAACGTCAAGGGGAAACAAGGCCAAGGCACGACAACACACGGCTAGGAAATGCACGGCAAGGCAAGGAAAGGGTAACGCATGGGAAAGCACGGTCAGGCGAGGCAAGGCTAAGGCACGACAACCCAAGGCTAGGCAATGCACGGAAGGCAAGCAAAGAGAAACGGAAGGTAAGGAAGGAAAGGGAAAGCAAAGAAAGGCAAGTGTAACGGAAGGAACGGCACGGCAAGGGGAAACAAGGCTAAGGCATGACAAGGCACGGCTAGGCAATGCACGGCAAGGCAAGCAAACGGTAACGCAAGGAAAGGCACGGTGAGGCTAGGCAAGGCTAATGCACGAAAACGCATGGCTAGGCGATGCACGACAATGCAAGGAAAGCTTAAAGCAAAGGAAGGCAAGGTCAGGCGAGATAAGGCTAAGGCACGACAACGCATGGCTAGGAAATTCAGGGAAGGCAAGTAAAGAGTAACGGAAGGTAAGCAAGGCAAGGAAAAGGAAGGAAAGGCCAGGGTAACGGAAGGAACGGCACGGCAAGGGGAAACAAGGCTAAGGCACGGCAACGCAGGCTAGGCAATGCACGGCAAGGCAAGGAAAGGGTAACGCATGGGAAAGCACGTTCAGGCGAGGCAAGGCTAAGGCACAACAACGCAAGGCTAGGCAATGCACGGAAGCAAGCAAAGAGTAACGGAAGGTAAGGAAGGCAAGGGAAAGGAAGGAAAGGCAAGTGTAACGGAAGGAACGGCACGGCAAGGGGAAACAAGGCTAAGGCACGACAATGCACGGCCAGGCAATGCACGGCAAGGCAAGGAAAGGGTAACGCATGGGAAAGCACGGTCAGGCGAGGCAAGGCTAAGGAAAGCCAACGCAAGGCTAGGCAATGCACGGAAAGCAAGCAAGGAGTAACGGAATGCAAGGAAGGAAAGGGAAAGCAAGGGAAGGCAAGGGTAACGGAAGGAACGGCACGGCAAGGGGTAACAAGGCTAAGGCACGACAACACACGGCTAGGAAATGCACGGCAAGGCAAGGAAAGGGTAACGCAAGGCAAGGCACGGTGAGGCTAGGCAAGGTTAATGCACGACAACGCAAGGCTAGGCAATGCAAGACAATGCAAGGAAAGCTTAAAGCAAAGGAAGGCACGGTCAGGCGAGATAAGGCTAAGGCACGACAACGCAAGGCTAGGCAATTCAGGGAAGGCAAGCAAAGAGTAACGGAAGGTAAGCAAGGCAAGGGAAAGCAAGGGAAGGCAAGGGTAACGGAAGGAACGGCACGGCAAGGGGTAACAAGGCTAAGGCACGACAACGCAGGGCTAGGCAATGCACGGCAAGGCAAGGAAAGAGTAACGGAAGGAAAGGAAGGCAAGGCAAAGCCAGGCAAGGCAAGTGTAACAAAAGGCACGCAACGGCAAGGGGAAACAAGGCTAAGGCACGACAACACACGGCTAGGAAATGCACGGCAAGGCAAGGAAAGGGTAACGCAAGGCAAGGCACGGTGAGGCTAGGCAAGGCTAATGCACGACAACGCAAGGCTAGGCAAGGCACGACAATGCAAGGAAAGCTTAAAGCAAAGGAAGGCACGGTCAGGCGAGATAAGGCTAAGGCACGACAACGCAAGGCTAGGCAATGCACGGAAGGCAAGCAAAGAGTAACGGAAGGTAAGGAAGGCAAGGGAAAGCAAAGAAAGGCAAGTGTAACGGAAGGAACGGCACGGCAAGGGGAAACAAGGCTAAGGCACGACAACGCACGCTAGGCAATGCACGGCAAGGCAAGGAAAGGGTAACGCATGGGAAAGCACGGTCAGGCGAGGCAAGGCTAAGGAAAGCCAACGCAACGCTAGGCAATGCAAGGAAAGTAAGCAAGGAGTAACGGAATGCAAGGAAGGAAAGGGAAAGCAAAGAAAGGCAAGTGTAACGGAAGGAACGGCACGGCAAGGGGAAACAAGGTTAAGGCACGACAAGGCACGGCTAGGCAATGCAAGGCAAGGCAAGCAAAGGGTAACGCAAGGAAAGGCACGGTGAGGCTAGGCAAGGCTAATGCACGAAAACGCAAGGCTAGGCGATGCACGACAATGCAAGGAAAGAGTAACGGAAGGTAAGGAAGGCAAGGGAAAGCAGGAAAGGCAAGTGTAACGGAAGGAACGGCACGGCAAGGGGAAACAAGGCTAAGGCACGACAACGCACGCTAGGCAATGCACGGCAAGGCAAGGAAAGGGTAACGCATGGGAAAGCACGGTCAGGCGAGGCAAGGCTAAGGCACGACAACCCAAGGCTAGGCAATGCACGGAAAGCAAGCAAAGAGTAACGGAACGCAAGGAAGGCAAGGGAAAGCAAGGGAAGGCAAGGGTAACGGAAGGAACGGCACGGCAAGGGGTAAGAAGGCTAAGGCACGACAACACACGGCTAGGAAATGCACGGCAAGGCAAGGAAAGGGTAACGCAGGGGAAGGCACGGTCAGGTGAGGCAAGGATAAGGCACGACAATGCAAGGCTAGGCAATGCACGGCAAGACAAGGAAAGAATACCGGAAGGAAAGGAAGGCAAGGCAAAGCCAGGAAAGGCAAGTGTAACAAAAGGCACGCCACGGCAAGGGGAATCAAGGCTAAGGCACGACAACGCACGGCTAGGCAATGCACGGAAAGCAAGCAAGGAGTAACGGAATGCAAGGAAGGAAAGGGAAAGCAAGGGAAGGCAAGGGTAACGGAAGGAACGGCACGGCAAGGGGTAACAAGGCTAAGGCACGACAACACACGGCTAGGAAATGCACGGCAAGGCAAGGAAAGGGTAACGCAAGGCAAGGCACGGTGAGGCTAGGCAAGGTTAATGCACGACAACGCAAGGCTAGGCAATGCACGACAATGCAAGGAAAGCTTAAAGCAAAGGAAGGCACGGTCAGGCGAGATAAGGCTAAGGCACGACAACGCAAGGCAAGGCAATTCAGGGAAGGCAAGCAAAGAGTAACGGAAGGTAAGCAAGGCAAGGAAAAGGAAGGAAAGGCCAGGGTAACGGAAGGAACGGCACGGCAAGGGGAAACAAATCTAAGGCACGACACCGAACGCTAGGCAATGAACGGCAAGGCAAGGAAAGGGTAACGCATTTGAAAGCACGGTCAGGCGAGGCAACGCTAAGGCACGACAACGCAAGGCTAGGCAATGCACGGAAGGCAAGCAAAGAGTAACGGAAGGTAAGGAAGGCAAGGGAAAGGAAGGAAAGGCAAGTGTAACGGAAGGAACGGCACGGCAAGGGGAAACAAGGCTATGGCACGACAACGCACGGCTAGGCAATGCACGGAAGGGCAAGGAAAGGGTAACGCATGGGAAAGCACGGTCAGGCGATGCAAGGCTAAGGCATGACAACGCAAGGCTAGGCAATGCACGGAAAGCAAGCAAAGAGTAACGGAACGCAAGGAAGGCAAGGGAAAGCAAGGGAAGGCAAGGGTAACGGAAGGAACGGCACTGTAAGGGGTAAGAAGTCTAAGGCACGGCAACGCAGGGCTAGGCAATGCACGGCAAGGGAAGGAAAGGGTAACGCAGGGGAAGGCACGGTCAGGTGAGGCAAGGATAAGGCACGACAATGCAAGGCTAGGCAATGCACGGCAAGGCAAGGAAAGAGTAACGGAAGGAAAGGAAGGCAAGTCAAAGCCAGGAAAGGCAAGTGTAACAAAAGGCACGCCACGGCAAGGGGAAACAAGGCTAAGGCACGACAACGCACGGCTAGGCAATGCACGGCAAGGCAAGGAAAGGGTAACGCAAGGCAAGGCATGGTGAGGCTAGGCAAGGCTAATGCACGACAACGCAAGGCTAGTCAATGGACGACAATGCAAGGAAAGCTTAAAGCAAAGGAAGGCACGGTCAGGCGAGATAAGGCTAAGGCACGACAACGCAAGGCTAGGCAATGCAGGGAAGGGAAGCAAAGAGTAACGGAAGGTAAGCAAGGCAAGGAAAAGGAAGGAAAGGAAAGGGTAACGGAAGGAATTGCACGGCAAGGGGAAACAAGGCTAAGGCACGGCAACGCAGGCTGGGCAATGCACGGAAAGGCAAGGAAAGGGTAACGCATGGGAAAGCACGTTCAGGCGAGGCAAGGCTAAGGCACGACAACGCAAGGCTAGGCAATGCACGGAAGGCAAGCAAAGAGTAACGGAAGTTAAGGAAGGCAAGGGAAAGCAAAGAAAGGCAAGTGTAACGGAAGGAACTGCACGGCAAGGGGAAACAAGGCTAAGGCACGACAACGCACGGCTAGGCAATGCACGGCAAGGCAAGCAAAGGGTAACGCAAGGCAATGCACGGTGAGGCTAGACAAGGCTAATGCACGAAAACGCAAGGCTAGGCGATGCACGACAATGCAAGGAAAGCTTAAAGCAAAGGAAGGCAAGGTCAGGCGAGATAAGGCAAAGGCACGACAACGCAAGGCTAGGCAATTCAGGGAAGGCAAGCAAAGAGTAACGGAAGGTAAGGAAGGCAAGGAAAAGCAAGGAAAGGCAAGGGTAACGGAAGGAACGGCACGGCAAGGGGGAAGAAGTGTAAGGCACGACACCGAACGCTAGGCAATGAACGGCAAGGCAAGGAAAGGGTAACGCATGGGAAAGCACGGTCAGGCGAGGCAAGGCTAAGGCACGACAACGCAAGGCTAGGCAACGCACGGAAGGCAAGCAAAGAGTAACGGAAGGTAAGGAAGTCAAGGGAAAGCAAGGAAAGGCAAGTGTAACGGAAGGAACGGCACGGCAAGGGGCAACAAGGCTAAGGCACGACAACGCACGCTAGGCAATGCACGGCAAGGCAAGGAAATTGTAACGCATGGGAAAGCACGGTCAGGCGAGGCAAGGCTAAGGCATGACAACGCAAGGCTAGGCAATGCACGGAAAGCAAGCAAAGAGTAACGGAACGCAAGGAAGGCAAGGGAAAGCAAGGGAAGGCAAGGGAAACGGAAGGAACGGCACGGCAAGGGGTAAGAAGGCTAAGGCACGACAACGCAGGGCTAGGCAATGCACGGCAAGGCAAGGAAAGGGTAACGCAGGGGAAGGCACGGTCAGGTGAGGCAAGGATAAGGCACGACAATGCAAGGCTAGGCAATGCACGGCAAGGCAAGTAAAGAGTAACGGAAGGAAAGGAAGGCAAGGCAAAGCCAGGCAAGGCAAGTGTAACAAAAGGCACGCCACGGCAAGGGGAATCAAGGCTAAGGCACGACAACGCACGGCTAGGCAATGCACGGCAAGGCAAGGAAAGGGGAACGCAAGGCAAGGCACGGTGAGGCTAGGCAAGGCTAATGCACGACAACGCAAGGCTAGGCAATGCACGACAATGCAAGGAAAGCTTAAAGCAAAGGAAGGCACGGTCAGGCGAGATAAGGCTAAGGCACGACAACGCAAGGCTAGGCAATGCACGGAAGGCAAGCAAAGAGTAACGGAAGGTAAGGAAGGCAAGGGAAAGCAAGGAAAGGCAAGTGTAACGGAAGGAACGGCACGGCAAGGGGAAACAAGGCTAAGGCACGACAACGCACGCTAGGCAATGAACGGCAAGGCAAGGAAAGGGTAACGCATGGGAAAGCACGGTCAGGCGAGGCAAGCCTAAGGCATGACAACGCAAGGCTAGGCAATGCACGGAAAGCAAGCAAAGAGTAACGGAACGCAAGGAAGGCAAGGGAAAGCAAGGGAAGGCAAGGGTAACGGAAGGAACGGCACGGCAAGGGGTAACAAGGCTAAGGCACGACAACGCAGGGCTAGGCAATGCACGGCAAGGCAAGGAAAGAGTAACGGAAGGAAAGGAAGGCAAGGCAAAGCCAGGCAAGGCAAGTGTAACAAAAGGCACGCAACGGCAAGGGGAAACAAGGCTAAGGCACGACAACACACGGCTAGGAAATGCACGGCAAGGCAAGGAAAGGGTAACGCAAGGCAAGGCACGGTGAGGCTAGGCAAGGCTAATGCACGACAACGCAAGGCTAGGCAATGCACGACAATGCAAGTAAAGCTTAAAGCAAAGGAAGGCACGGTCAGGCGAGATAAGGCTAAGGCACGACAACGCAAGGCTAGGCAATGCACGGAAGGCAAGCAAAGAGTAACGGAAGGTAAGGAAGGCAAGGGAAAGCAAAGAAAGGCAAGTGTAACGGAAGGAACGGCACGGCAAGGGGAACCAAGGCTAAGGCACGACAACGCACGCTAGGCAATGCACGGCAAGGCAAGGAAAGGGTAACGCATGGGAAAGCACGGTCAGGCGAGGCAAGGCTAAGGAAAGCCAACGCAAGGCTAGGCAATGCACGGAAAGCAAGCAAGGAGTAACGGAATGCAAGGAAGGAAAGGGAAAGCAAGGGAAGGCAAGGGTAACGGAAGGAACGGCACGGCAAGGGGAAACAAGGCTAAGGCACGACAACGCACGCTAGGCAATGCACGACAAGGCAAGGAAAGGGTAACGCATGGGAAAGCACGGTCAGGCGAGGCAAGGCTAAGGAAAGCCAACGCAAGGCTAGGCAATGCACGGAAAGCAAGCAAGGAGTAACGGAATGCAAGGAAGGAAAGGGAAAGCAAGGGAAGGCAAGGGTAACGGAAGGATCGGCACGGCAAGGGGTAACAAGGCTAAGGCACGACAACACACGGCTAGGAAATGCACGGCAAGGCAAGGAAAGGGTAACGCAAGGCAAGGCACGGTGAGGCTAGGCAAGGTTAATGCACGACAACGCAAGGCTAGGCAATGCAAGACAATGCAAGGAAAGCTTAAAGCAAAGGAAGGCACGGTCAGGCGAGATAAGGCTAAGGCACGACAACGCAAGGCTAGGCAATTCAGGGAAGGCAAGAAAAGAGTAACTGAAGGTAAGCAAGGCAAGGGAAAGCAAGGGAAGGCAAGGGTAACGGAAGGAACGGCACGGCAAGGGGTAACAAGGCTAAGGCACGACAACGCAGGGCTAGGCAATGCACGGCAAGGCAAGGAAAGAGTAACGGAAGGAAAGGAAGGCAAGGCAAAGCCAGGCAAGGCAAGTGTAACAAAAGGCACGCAACGGCAAGGGGAAACAAGGCTAAGGCACGACAACACACGGCTAGGAAATGCACGGCAAGGCAAGGAAAGGGGAACGCAAGGCAAGGCACGGTGAGGCTAGGCAAGGCTAATGCACGACAACGCAAGGCTAGGCAAGGCACGACAATGCAAGGAAAGCTTAAAGCAAAGGAAGGCACGGTCAGGCGAGATAAGGCTAAGGCACGACAACGCAAGGCTAGGCAATACACGGAACGCAAGCAAAGAGTAACGGAAGGTAAGGAAGGCAAGGGAAAGCAAAGAAAGGCAAGTGTAACGGAAGGAACGGCACGGCAAGGGGAAACAAGGCTAAGGCACGACAACGCACGCTAGGCAATGCACGGCAAGGCAAGGAAAGGGTAACGCATGGGAAAGCACGGTCAGGCGAGGCAAGGCTAAGGAAAGCCAACGCAAGGCTAGGCAATGCACGGAAAGTAAGCAAGGAGTAACGGAATGCAAGGAAGGAAAGGGAAAGCAAAGAAAGGCAAGTGTAACGGAAGGAACGGCACGGCAAGGCGAAACAAGGCTAAGGCACGACAAGGCACGGCTAGGCAATGCACGGCAAGGCAAGCAAAGGGTAACGCAAGGAAAGGCACGGTGAGGCTAGGCAAGGCTAATGCACGAAAACGCAAGGCTAGGCGATGCACGACAATGCAAGGAAAGAGTAACGGAAGGTAAGGAAGGCAAGGGAAAGCAAGGAAAGGCAATGGTAACGGAAGGAACGGCACGGCAAGGGGAAACAAGGCTAAGGCACGACAACGCAGGGCTAGGCAATGCACGACAATGCAAGGAAAGCTTAAAGCAAAGGAAGGCACGGTCAGGCGAGATAAGGCTAAGGCACGACAACGCAAGGCTAGGCAATGCACGGAAGGCAAGCAAAGAGTAACGGAAGGTAAGGAAGGCAAGGGAAAGCAAGGAAAGGCAAGTGTAACGGAAGGAACGGCACGGCAAGGGGAAACAAGGCTAAGGCACGACAACGCACGCTAGGCAATGCACGGCAAGGCAAGGAAAGGGTAACGCATGGGAAAGCACGGTCAGGCGAGGCAAGGCTAAGGCATGACAACGCAAGGCTAGGCAATGCACGGAAAGCAAGCAAAGAGTAACGGAACGCAAGGAAGGCAAGGGAAAGCAAGGGAAGGCAAGGGTAACGGAAGGAACGGCACGGCAAGGGGTAAGAAGGCTAAGGCACGACAACACACGGCTAGGAAATGCACGGCAAGGCAAGGAAAGGGTAACGCATGGGAAGGCACGGTCAGGTGAGGCAAGGATAAGGCACGACAATGCAAGGCTAGGCAATGCACGGCAAGACAAGGAAAGAATACCGGAAGGAAAGGAAGGCAAGGCAAAGCCAGGCAAGGCAAGTGTAACAAAAGGCACGCCACGGCAAGGGGAATCAAGGCTAAGGCACGACAACGCACGGCTAGGCAATGCACGGCAAGGCAAGGAAAGGGTAACGCAAGGCAAGGCACGGTGAGGCTAGGCAAGGCTAATGCACGACAACGCAAGGCTAGGCAATGCACGACAATGCAAGGAAAGCTTAAAGCAAAGGAAGGCACGGTCAGGCGAGATAAGGCTAAGGCACGACAACGCAAGGCTAGGAAATGCACGGAAGGAAGCAAAGAGTAACGGAAGGTAAGGAAGGCAAGGAAAAGCCAAGGAAGGACAAGTGTAACGGAAGGAACGGCACGGCAAGGGGAAACAAGGCTATGGCACGACAACGCAGGGCTAGGCAATGAACGGCAAGGCAAGGAAAGAGTAACGGAAGGAAAGGAAGGCAATGCAAAGCCAGGCAAGGCAAGTGTAACAAAAGGCACGCAACGGCAAGGGGAAACAAGGCTAAGGCACGACAACACACGGCTAGGAAATGCACGGCAAGGCAAGGAAAGGGTAACGCAAGGCAAGGCACGGGGAGGCTAGGCAAGGCTAATGCACGACAACGCAAGGCTAGGCAATGCACGACAATGCAAGTAAAGCTTAAAGCAAAGGAAGGCACGGTCAGGCGAGATAAGGCTAAGGCACGACAACGCAAGGCTAGGCAATGCACGGAAGGCAAGCAAAGAGTAACGGAAGGTAAGGAAGGCAAGGGAAAGCAAAGAAAGGCAAGTGTAACGGAAGGAACGGCACGGCAAGGGGAAACAAGGCTATGGCACGACAACGCACGCTAGGCAATGCACGGGAAGGCAAGGAAAGGGTAACGCATGGGAAAGCACTGTCAGGCGAGGCAAGGCTAAGGAAAGCCAACGCAAGGCTAGGCAATGCACGGAAAGCAAGCAAGGAGTAACGGAATGCAGGGAAGGAAAGGGAAAGCAAGGGAAGGCAAGGGTAACGGAAGGAACGGCACGGCAAGGGGAAACAAGGCTAAGGCACGACAACACACGGCTAGGAAATGCACGGCAAGGCAAGGAAAGGGTAACGCAAGGCAAGGCACGGTGAGGTTAGGCAAGGTTAATGCACGACAACGCAAGGCTAGGCAATGCACGACAATGCAAGGAAAGCTTAAAGCAAAGGAAGGCACGGTCAGGCGAGATAAGGCTAAGGCACGACAACGCAAGGCTAGGCAATGCACGGAAGGCAAGCAAAGAGTAACGGAAGGTAAGGAAGGCAAGGGAAAGCAAGGAAAGGCAATGGTAACGGAAGGAACGGCACGGCAAGGGGAAACAAGGCTAAGGCACGACAACGCACGCTAGGCAATGCACGGCAAGGCAAGGAAAGGGTAACGCATGGGAAAGCACGGTCAGGCGAGGCAAGGCTAAGGCACGACAACGCAAGGCTAGGCAATGCACGGAAGGCAAGCAAAGAGTAACGGAAGGTAAGGAAGGCAAGGGAAAGCAAAGAAAGGCAAGTGTAACGGAAGGAACGGCACGGCAAGGGGAACCAAGGCTAAGGCACGACAACGCACGCTAGGCAATGCACGGCAAGGCAAGGAAAGGGTAACGCATGGGAAAGCACGGTCAGGCGAGGCAAGGCTAAGGAAAGCCAACGCAAGGCTAGGCAATGCACGGAAAGCAAGCAAGGAGTAACGGAATGCAAGGAAGGAAAGGGAAAGCAAGGGAAGGCAAGGGTAACGGAAGGAACGGCACGGCAAGGGGAAACAAGGCTAAGGCACGACAACGCACGCTAGGCAATGCACGACAAGGCAAGGAAAGGGTAACGCATGGGAAAGCACGGTCAGGCGAGGCAAGGCTAAGGAAAGCCAACGCAAGGCTAGGCAATGCACGGAAAGCAAGCAAGGAGTAACGGAATGCAAGGAAGGAAAGGGAAAGCAAGGGAAGGCAAGGGTAACGGAAGGATCGGCACGGCAAGGGGTAACAAGGCTAAGGCACGACAACACACGGCTAGGAAATGCACGGCAAGGCAAGGAAAGGGTAACGCAAGGCAAGGCACGGTGAGGCTAGGCAAGGTTAATGCACGACAACGCAAGGCTAGGCAATGCAAGACAATGCAAGGAAAGCTTAAAGCAAAGGAAGGCACGGTCAGGCGAGATAAGGCTAAGGCACGACAACGCAAGGCTAGGCAATTCAGGGAAGGCAAGAAAAGAGTAACTGAAGGTAAGCAAGGCAAGGGAAAGCAAGGGAAGGCAAGGGTAACGGAAGGAACGGCACGGCAAGGGGTAACAAGGCTAAGGCACGACAACGCAGGGCTAGGCAATGCACGGCAAGGCAAGGAAAGAGTAACGGAAGGAAAGGAAGGCAAGGCAAAGCCAGGCAAGGCAAGTGTAACAAAAGGCACGCAACGGCAAGGGGAAACAAGGCTAAGGCACGACAACACACGGCTAGGAAATGCACGGCAAGGCAAGGAAAGGGGAACGCAAGGCAAGGCACGGTGAGGCTAGGCAAGGCTAATGCACGACAACGCAAGGCTAGGCAAGGCACGACAATGCAAGGAAAGCTTAAAGCAAAGGAAGGCACGGTCAGGCGAGATAAGGCTAAGGCACGACAACGCAAGGCTAGGCAATACACGGAACGCAAGCAAAGAGTAACGGAAGGTAAGGAAGGCAAGGGAAAGCAAAGAAAGGCAAGTGTAACGGAAGGAACGGCACGGCAAGGGGAAACAAGGCTAAGGCACGACAACGCACGCTAGGCAATGCACGGCAAGGCAAGGAAAGGGTAACGCATGGGAAAGCACGGTCAGGCGAGGCAAGGCTAAGGAAAGCCAACGCAAGGCTAGGCAATGCACGGAAAGTAAGCAAGGAGTAACGGAATGCAAGGAAGGAAAGGGAAAGCAAAGAAAGGCAAGTGTAACGGAAGGAACGGCACGGCAAGGCGAAACAAGGCTAAGGCACGACAAGGCACGGCTAGGCAATGCACGGCAAGGCAAGCAAAGGGTAACGCAAGGAAAGGCACGGTGAGGCTAGGCAAGGCTAATGCACGAAAACGCAAGGCTAGGCGATGCACGACAATGCAAGGAAAGAGTAACGGAAGGTAAGGAAGGCAAGGGAAAGCAAGGAAAGGCAATGGTAACGGAAGGAACGGCACGGCAAGGGGAAACAAGGCTAAGGCACGACAACGCAGGGCTAGGCAATGCACGACAATGCAAGGAAAGCTTAAAGCAAAGGAAGGCACGGTCAGGCGAGATAAGGCTAAGGCACGACAACGCAAGGCTAGGCAATGCACGGAAGGCAAGCAAAGAGTAACGGAAGGTAAGGAAGGCAAGGGAAAGCAAGGAAAGGCAAGTGTAACGGAAGGAACGGCACGGCAAGGGGAAACAAGGCTAAGGCACGACAACGCACGCTAGGCAATGCACGGCAAGGCAAGGAAAGGGTAACGCATGGGAAAGCACGGTCAGGCGAGGCAAGGCTAAGGCATGACAACGCAAGGCTAGGCAATGCACGGAAAGCAAGCAAAGAGTAACGGAACGCAAGGAAGGCAAGGGAAAGCAAGGGAAGGCAAGGGTAACGGAAGGAACGGCACGGCAAGGGGTAAGAAGGCTAAGGCACGACAACACACGGCTAGGAAATGCACGGCAAGGCAAGGAAAGGGTAACGCATGGGAAGGCACGGTCAGGTGAGGCAAGGATAAGGCACGACAATGCAAGGCTAGGCAATGCACGGCAAGACAAGGAAAGAATACCGGAAGGAAAGGAAGGCAAGGCAAAGCCAGGCAAGGCAAGTGTAACAAAAGGCACGCCACGGCAAGGGGAATCAAGGCTAAGGCACGACAACGCACGGCTAGGCAATGCACGGCAAGGCAAGGAAAGGGTAACGCAAGGCAAGGCACGGTGAGGCTAGGCAAGGCTAATGCACGACAACGCAAGGCTAGGCAATGCACGACAATGCAAGGAAAGCTTAAAGCAAAGGAAGGCACGGTCAGGCGAGATAAGGCTAAGGCACGACAACGCAAGGCTAGGAAATGCACGGAAGGAAGCAAAGAGTAACGGAAGGTAAGGAAGGCAAGGAAAAGCCAAGGAAGGACAAGTGTAACGGAAGGAACGGCACGGCAAGGGGAAACAAGGCTATGGCACGACAACGCAGGGCTAGGCAATGAACGGCAAGGCAAGGAAAGAGTAACGGAAGGAAAGGAAGGCAATGCAAAGCCAGGCAAGGCAAGTGTAACAAAAGGCACGCAACGGCAAGGGGAAACAAGGCTAAGGCACGACAACACACGGCTAGGAAATGCACGGCAAGGCAAGGAAAGGGTAACGCAAGGCAAGGCACGGGGAGGCTAGGCAAGGCTAATGCACGACAACGCAAGGCTAGGCAATGCACGACAATGCAAGTAAAGCTTAAAGCAAAGGAAGGCACGGTCAGGCGAGATAAGGCTAAGGCACGACAACGCAAGGCTAGGCAATGCACGGAAGGCAAGCAAAGAGTAACGGAAGGTAAGGAAGGCAAGGGAAAGCAAAGAAAGGCAAGTGTAACGGAAGGAACGGCACGGCAAGGGGAAACAAGGCTATGGCACGACAACGCACGCTAGGCAATGCACGGGAAGGCAAGGAAAGGGTAACGCATGGGAAAGCACTGTCAGGCGAGGCAAGGCTAAGGAAAGCCAACGCAAGGCTAGGCAATGCACGGAAAGCAAGCAAGGAGTAACGGAATGCAGGGAAGGAAAGGGAAAGCAAGGGAAGGCAAGGGTAACGGAAGGAACGGCACGGCAAGGGGAAACAAGGCTAAGGCACGACAACACACGGCTAGGAAATGCACGGCAAGGCAAGGAAAGGGTAACGCAAGGCAAGGCACGGTGAGGTTAGGCAAGGTTAATGCACGACAACGCAAGGCTAGGCAATGCACGACAATGCAAGGAAAGCTTAAAGCAAAGGAAGGCACGGTCAGGCGAGATAAGGCTAAGGCACGACAACGCAAGGCTAGGCAATGCACGGAAGGCAAGCAAAGAGTAACGGAAGGTAAGGAAGGCAAGGGAAAGCAAGGAAAGGCAATGGTAACGGAAGGAACGGCACGGCAAGGGGAAACAAGGCTAAGGCACGACAACGCACGCTAGGCAATGCACGGCAAGGCAAGGAAAGGGTAACGCATGGGAAAGCACGGTCAGGCGAGGCAAGGCTAAGGCACGACAACCCAAGGCTAGGCAATGCACGGAAGGCAAGCAAAGAGAAACGGAAGGTAAGGAAGGAAAGGGAAAGCAAAGAAAGGCAAGTGTAACGGAAGGAACGGCACGGCAAGGGGAAACAAGCCTAAGGCACGACAAGGCACGGCTAGGCAATGCACGGCAAGGCAAGCAAACGGTAACGCAAGGAAAGGCACGGTGATGCTAGGCAAGGCTAATGCACGAAAACGCATGGCTAGGCGATGCACGACAATGCAAGGAAAGCTTAAAGGAAAGGAAGGCAAGGTCAGGCGAGATAAGGCTAAGGCACGACAACGCAAGGCTAGGAAATTCAGGGAAGGCAAGTAAAGAGTAACGGAAGGTAAGCAAGGCAAGGAAAAGGAAGGAAAGGCCAGGGTAACGGAAGGAACGGCACGGCAAGGGGAAACAAGGCTAAGGCACGGCAACGCAGGCTAGGCAATGCACGGCAAGGCAAGGAAAGGGTAACGCATGGGAAAGCACGTTCAGGCGAGGCAAGGCTAAGGCACAACAACGCAAGGCTAGGCAATGCACGGAAGCAAGCAAAGAGTAACGGAAGGTAAGGAAGGCAAGGGAAAGGAAGGAAAGGCAAGTGTAACGGAAGGAACGGCACGGCAAGGGGAAACAAGGCTAAGGCACGACAATGCACGGCCAGGCAATGCACGGCAAGGCAAGGAAAGGGTAACGCATCGGAAAGCACGGTCAGGCGATGCAAGGCTAAGGCATGACAACGCAAGGCTAGGCAATGCACGGAAAGCAAGCAAAGAGTAACGGAACGCAAGGAAGGCAAGGGAAAGCAAGGGAAGGCAAGGGTAACGGAAGGAACGTCACGGCAAGGGGTAACAAGGCTAAGGCACGGCAACGCAGGGTTAGGCAATGCACGGCAAGGCAAGGAAAGGGTAACGCAGGGGAAGGCACGGTCAGGTGAGGCAAGGATAAGGCACGACAATGCAAGGCTAGGCAATGCACGGCAAGGCAAGGAAAGAGTAACGCAAGGCAAGGCACGGTGAGGCTAGGCAAGGCTAATGCACGACAACGCAAGGCTAGGCAATGCACGACAATGCAAGTAAAGCTTAAAGCAAAGGAAGGCACGGTCAGGCGAGATAAGGCTAAGGCACGACAACGCAAGGCTAGGCAATGCACGGAAAGCAAGCAAAGAGAAACGGAACGCAAGGAAGGCAAGGGAAAGCAAGGGAAGGCAAGGGTAACGGAAGGAACGGCACGTCAAGGGGTAACAAGGCTAAGGCACGACAACGCAGGGCTAGGCAATGCACGGCAAGGCAAGGAAAGAGTAACGGAAGGAAAGGAAGGCAAGGCAAAGCCAGGGAAGGGAAGTGTAACAAAAGACACGCAACGGCAAGTGGAAACAAGGCTAAGGCACGACAACACACGGCTAGGAAATGCACGGCAAGGCAAGGAAAGGGTAACGCAAGGCAAGGCACGGTGAGGCTAGGCAAGGCTAATGCACGACAACGCAAGGCTAGGCAATGCACGACAATGCAAGTAAAGCTTAAAGCAAAGGACGGCACGGTCAGGCGAGATAAGGCTAAGGCACGACAAAGCAAGGCTAGGCAATGCACGGAAGGCAAGCAAAGAGTAACGGAAGGTAAGGAAGGCAAGGGAAAGCAAAGAAAGGCAAGTGTAACGGAAGGAAGGGCACGGCAAGGGGAAACAAGGCTAAGGCACGACAACGCACGATAGGCAATGCACGGCAAGGCAAGGAAAGGGTAACGCATGGGAAAGCACGGTCAGGCGAGGCAAGGCTAAGGAAAGCCAACGCAAGGCTAGGCAATGCACGGAAAGCAAGCAGGGAGTAACGGAATGCAAGGAAGGAAAGGGAAAGCAAAGGAAGGCAAGGGTAACGGAAGGAACGGCACGACAAGGGGAAACAAGGCTAAGGCACGACAACGCACGCTAGGCAATGCACGGCAAGGCAAGGAAAGGGTAACGCATGGGAAAGCACGGTCAGGCGAGGCAAGGCTAAGGAAAGCCAACGCAAGGCTAGGCAATGCACGGAAAGCAAGCAGGGAGTAACGGAATGCAAGGAAGGAAAGGGAAAGCAAGGGAAGGCAAGGGTAACGGAAGGAACGGCACGGCAAGGGGTAACAAGGCTAAGGCACGACAACACACGGCTAGGAAATGCACGGCAAGGCAAGGAAAGGGTAACGCAAGGCAAGGCACGGTGAGGCTAGGCAAGGTTAATGCACGACAACGCAAGGCTAGGCAATGCAAGACAATGCAAGGAAAGCTTAAAGCAAAGGAAGGCACGATCAGGCGAGATAAGGCTAAGGCACGACAACGCAAGGCTAGGCATTTCAGGGAAGGCAAGCAAAGAGTAACGGAAGGTAAGCAAGGGAAGGAAAAGGAAGGAAAGGCCAGGGTAACGGAAGGAACGGCACGGCAAGGGGAAACAACTCTAAGGCACGACACCGAACGCTAGGCAATCAACGGCAAGGCAAGGAAAGGGTAACGCATTTGAAAGCACGGTCAGGCTAGGCAACGCTAAGGCACGACAACGCAAAGCTAGGCAATGCACGGAAGGCAAGCAAAGAGTAACGGAAGGTAAGGAAGGCAAGGGAAAGGAAGGAAAGGCAAGTGTAACGGAAGGAACGGCACGGCAAGGGGAAACAAGGCTAAGGCACGACAACGCACGGCTAGGCAATGCACGGAAAGGCAAGGAAAGGGTAACGCATGGGAAAGCACGGTCAGGCGATGCAAGGCTAAGGCATGACAACGCAAGGCTAGGCAATGCACGGAAAGCAAGCAAAGAGTAACGGAACGCAAGGAAGGCAAGGGAAAGCAAGGGAAGCCAAGGGTAACGGAAGGAACGGCACGGTAAGGGGTAACAAGTCTAAGGCACGGCAACGCAGGGCTAGGCAATGCACGGCAAGGCAAGGAAAGGGTAACGCAGGGGAAGGCACGGTCAGGTGAGGCAAGGATAAGGCACGACAATGCAAGGCTAGGCAATGCACGGCAAGGCAAGGAAAGAGTAACGGAAGGAAAGGAAGGCAAGTCAAAGCCAGGAAAGGCAAGTGTAACAAAAGGCACGCCACGGCAAGGGGAAACAAGGCTAAGGCACGACAACGCACGGCTAGGCAATGCACGGCAAGGCAAGGAAAGGGTAACGCAAGGCAAGGCACGGTGAGGCTAGGCAAGGCTAATGCACGACAACGCAAGGCTAGGCAATGCACGACAATGCAAGGAAAGCTTAAAGCAAAGGAAGGCACGGTCAGGCGAGATAAGGCTAAGGCACGACAACGCAAGGCTAGGCAATGCAGGGAAGGGAAGCAAAGAGTAACGGAAGGTAAGCAAGGCAAGGAAAAGCAAGGAAAGGCAAGGGTAACGGAAGGAATTGCACGGCAAGGGGAAACAAGGCTAAGGCACGGCAACGCAGGCTGGGCAATGCACGGCAAGGCAAGCAAAGGGTAACGCAAGGCAATGCACGGTGAGGCTAGACAAGGCTAATGCACGAAAACGCAAGGCTAGGCAATGCACGACAATCCAAGGAAAGCTTAAAGCAAAGGAAGGCAAGATCAGGCGAGATAAGGCAAAGGCACGACAACGCAAGGCTAGGCAATTCAGGGAAGGCAAGCAAAGAGTAACGGAAGGTAAGGAAGGCAAGGAAAAGCAAGGAAAGGCAAGGGTAACGGAAGGAACGGCACGGCAAGGGGGAACAAGTCTAAGGCACGACACCGAACGCTAGGCAATGAAAGGCAAGGCAAGGAAAGTGTAACGCATGGGAAAGCACGTTCAGGCGAGGCAAGGCTAAGGCACGACAACGCAAGGCTAGGCAATGCACGGAAGGCAAGCAAAGAGTAACGGAAGGTAAGGAAGGCAAGGGAAAGCAAGGAAAGGCAAGTGTAACGGAAGGAACGGCACGGCAAGGGGAAACAAGGCTAAGGCACGACAACGCACGCTAGGCAATGCACGGCAAGGCAAGGAAAGGGTAACGCATGGGAAAGCACGGTCAGGCGAGGCAAGGCTAAGGCATGACAACGCAAGGCTAGGCAATGCACGGAAAGCAAGCAAAGAGTAACGGAACGCAAGGAAGGAAAGGGAAAGCAAGGGAAGGCAAGGGTAACGGAAGGAACGGCACGGCAAGGGGTAACAAGGCTAAGGCACGACAACACACGGCTAGGAAATGCACGGCAAGGCAAGGAAAGGGTAACGCAAGGCAAGGCACGGTGAGGCTAGGCAAGGTAAATGCACGACAACGCAAGGCTAGGCAATGCAAGACAATGCAAGGAAAGCTTAAAGCAAAGGAAGGCACGATCAGGCGAGGTAAGGCTAAGGCACGACAACGCAAGGCTAGGAAATTCAGGGAAGGCAAGCAAAGAGTAACGGAAGGTAAGCAAGGCAAGGAAAAGGAAGGAAAGGCCAGGGTAACGGAAGGAACGGCACGGCAAGGGGAAACAACTCTAAGGCACGACACCGAACGCTAGGCAATGAACGGCAAGGCAAGGAAAGGGTAACGCATTTGAAAGCACGGTCAGGCGAGGCAACGCTAAGGCACGACAACGCAAAGCTAGGCAATGCACGGAAGGCAAGCAAAGAGTAACGGAAGGTAAGGAAGACAAGGGAAAGGAAGGAAAGGCAAGTGTAACGGAAGGAACGGCACGGCAAGGGGAAACAAGGCTAAGGCACGACAACGCACGGCTAGGCAATGCACGGAAAGGCAAGGAAAGGGTAACGCATGGGAAAGCACGGTCAGGCGATGCAAGGCTAAGGCATGACAACGCAAGGCTAGGCAATGCACGGAAAGCAAGCAAAGAGTAACGGAACGCAAGGAAGGCAAGGGAAAGCAAGGGAAGCCAAGGGTAACGGAAGGAACGGCACGGTAAGGGGTAACAAGTCTAAGGCACGGCAACGCAGGGCTAGGCAATGCACGGCAAGGCAAGGAAAGGGTAACGCAGGGGAAGGCACGGTCAGGTGAGGCAAGGATAAGGCACGACAATGCAAGGCTAGGCAATGCACGGCAAGGCAAGGAAAGAGTAACGGAAGGAAAGGAAGGCAAGTCAAAGCCAGGAAAGGCAAGTGTAACAAAAGGCACGCCACGGCAAGGGGAAACAAGGCTAAGGCACGACAACGCACGGCTAGGCAATGCACGGCAAGGCAAGGAAACGGTAACGCAAGGCAAGGCACGGTGAGGCTAGGCAAGGCTAATGCACGACAACGCAAGGCTAGGCAATGCACGACAATGCAAGGAAAGCTTAAAGCAAAGGAAGGCACGGTCAGGCGAGATAAGACTAAGGCACGACAACGGAAGGCTAGGCAATGCAGGGAAGGGAAGCAAAGAGTAACGGAAGGTAAGCAAGGCAAGGAAAAGCAAGGAAAGGCAAGGGTAACGGAAGGAACTGCACGGCAAGGGGAAACAAGGCTAAGGCACGACAACGCACGGCTAGGCAATGCACGGCAAGGCAAGGAAAGGGTAACGCAAGGCAAGGCACGGTGAGGCTAGGCAAGGCTAATGCACGAAAACGCAAGGCTAGGCAATGCACGACAATCCAAGGAAAGCTTAAAGCAAAGGAAGGCAAGGTCAGGCGAGATAAGGCTAACGCACGACAACGCAAGGCTAGGCAATTCAGGGAAGGCAAGCAAAGAGTAACGGAAGGTAAGGAAGGCAAGGGAAAGCAAGGAAAGGCAAGGGTAACGGAAGGAACGGCACGGCAAGGGGGAACAAGTCTAAGGCACGACACCGAACGCTAGGCAATGAAAGGCAAGGCAAGGAAAGTGTAACGCATGGGAAAGCACGGTCAGGCGAGGCAAGGCTAAGGCACGACAACGCAAGGCTAGGCAATGCACGGAAGGCAAGCAAAGAGTAACGGAAGGTAAGGAAGGCAAGGGAAAGCAAGGAAAGGCAAGTGTAACGGAAGGAACGGCACGGCAAGGGGAAACAAGGCTAAGGCACGACAACGCACGCTAGGCAATGCACGGCAAGGCAAGGAAAGGGTAACGCATGGGAAAGCACGGTCAGGCGAGGCAAGGCTAAGGCATGACATCGCAAGGCTAGGCAATGCACGGAAAGCAAGCAAAGAGTAACGGAACGCAAGGAAGGCAAGGGAAAGCAAGGGAAGGCAAGGGTAACGGAAGGAACGGCACGGCAAGGGGTAAGAAGGCTAAGGCACGACAACGCAGGGCTAGGCAATGCACGGCAAGGCAAGGAAAGGGTAACGCAGGGGAAGGCACGGTCAGGTGAGGCAAGGATAAGGCACGACAATGCAAGGCTAGGCAATGCACGGCAAGGCAAGTAAAGAGTAACGGAAGGAACGGAAGGCAAGGCAAAGCCAGGCAAGGCAAGTGTAACAAAAGGCACGCCACGGCAAGGGGAATCAAGGCTAAGGCACGACAACGCACGGCTAGGCAATGCACGGCAAGGCAAGGAAAGGGTAACGCAAGGCAAGGCACGGTGAGGCTAGGCAAGGCTAATGCACGACAACGCAAGGCTAGGCAATGCACGACAATGCAAGGAAAGCTTAAAGCAAAGGAAGGCACGGTCAGGCGAGATAAGGCTAAGGCACGACAACACAAGGCTAGGCAATGCACGGAAGGCAAGCAAAGAGTAACGGAAGGTAAGGAAGGCAAGGGAAAGCAAAGATAGGCAAGTGTAACGGAAGGAACGGCACGGCAAGGGGTAACAAGGCTAAGGCACGACAACGCACGGCTAGGCAATGCACGGCAAGGCAAGGAAAGAGTAACGGAAGGAAAGGAAGGCAAGGCAAAGCCAGGCAAGGCAAGTGTAACAAAAGGCACGCAACGGCAAGGGGAAACAAGGCTAAGGCACGACAACACACGGCTAGGAAATGCACGGCAAGGCAAGGAAAGGGTAACGCAAGGAAAGGCACGGTGAGGCTAGGCAAGGCTAATGCACGAAAACGCAAGGCTAGGCGATGCACGACAATGCAAGGAAAGAGTAACGGAAGGTAAGGAAGGCAAGGGAAAGCAAGGAAAGGCAAGTGTAACGGAAGGAACGGCACGGCAAGGGGAAACAAGGCTAAGGCACGACAACGCAGGGCTAGGCAATGCACGACAATGCAAGGAAAGCTTAAAGCAAAGGAAGGCACGGTCAGGCGAGATAAGGCTAAGGCACGACAACGCAAGGCTAGGCAATGCACGGAAGGCAAGCAAAGAGTAACGGAAGGTAAGGAAGGCAAGGGAAAGCAAGGAAAGGCAAGTGTAACGGAAGGAACGGCACGGCAAGGGGAAACAAGGCTAAGGCACGACAACGCAGGGCTAGGCAATGCACGGCAAGGCAAGGAAAGGGTAACGCATGGGAAAGCACGGTCAGGCGATGCAAGGCTAAGGCATGACAACGCAAGGCTAGGCAATGCACGGAAAGCAAGCAAAGAGTAACGGAACGCAAGGAAGGCAAGGGAATGCAAGGGAAGGCAAGGGTAACGGAAGGAACGGCACGGCAAGGGGTAAGAAGGCTAAGGTACGACAACGCAGGGCTAGGCAATGCACGGCAAGGCAAGGAAAGGGTAACGCAGGGGAAGGCACGGTCAGGTGAGGCAAGGATAAGGCACGACAATGCAAGGCTAGGCAATGCACGGAAAGCAAGCAAAGAGTAACGGAACGCAAGGAAGGCAAGGGAAAGCAAAGAAAGGCAAGTGTAACGGAAGGAACGGCACGGCAAGGGCAAACAAGGCTATGGCACGACAACGCAGGGCTTGGCAATGCACGGCCAGGCAAGGAAAGAGTAACGGAAGGAAATTAAGGCAAGGCAAAGCCAGGCAAGGCAAGTGTAACAAAAGGCACGCAACGTCAAGGGGAAACAAGGCCAAGGCACGACAACACACGGCTAGGAAATGCACGGCAAGGCAAGGAAAGGGTAACGCATGGGAAAGCACGGTCAGGCGAGGCAAGGCTAAGGCACGACAACGCAAGGCTAGGCAATGCACGGAAGGCAAGCAAACGGTAACGCAAGGAAAGGCACGGTGAGGCTAGGCAAGGCTAATGCACGAAAACGCATGGCTAGGCGATGCACGACAATGCAAGGAAAGCTTAAAGCAAAGGAAGGCAAGGTCAGGCGAGATAAGGCTAAGGCACGACAACGCAAGGCTAGGAAATTCAGGGAAGGCAAGTAAAGAGTAACGGAAGGTAAGCAAGGCAAGGAAAAGGAAGGAAAGGCCAGGGTAACGGAAGGAACGGCACGGCAAGGGGAAACAAGGCTAAGGCACGGCAACGCAGGCTAGGCAATGCACGGCAAGGCAAGGAAAGGGTAACGCATGGGAAAGCACGTTCAGGCGAGGCAAGGCTAAGGCACAACAACGCAAGGCTAGGCAATGCACGGAAGCAAGCAAAGAGTAACGGAAGGTAAGGAAGGCAAGGGAAAGGAAGGAAAGGCAAGTGTAACGGAAGGAACGGCACGGCAAGGGGAAACAAGGCTAAGGCACGACAATGCACGGCCAGGCAATGCACGGCAAGGCAAGGAAAGGGTAACGCATCGGAAAGCACGGTCAGGCGATGCAAGGGTAAGGCATGACAACGCAAGGCTAGGCAATGCACGGAAAGCAAGCAAAGAGTAACGGAACGCAAGGAAGGCAAGGGAAAGCAAGGGAAGGCAAGGGTAACGGAAGGACCGTCACGGCAAGGGGTAACAAGGCTAAGGCACGGCAACACAGGGTTAGGCAATGCACGGCAAGGCAAGGAAAGGGTAACGCAGGGGAAGGCACGGTCAGGTGAGGCAAGGATAAGGCACGACAATGCAAGGCTAGGCAATGCACGGCAAGGCAAGGAAAGTGTAACGCAAGGCAAGGCACGGTGAGGCTAGGCAAGGCTAATGCACGACAACGCAAGGCTAGGCAATGTACGACAATGCAAGTAAAGCTTAAAGCAAAGGAAGGCACGGTCAGGCGAGATAAGGCTAAGGCACGACAACGCAAGGCTAGGCAATGCACGGAAAGCAAGCAAAGAGAAACGGAACGCAAGGAAGGCAAGGGAAAGCAAGGGAAGGCAAGGGTAACGGAAGGAAGGGCACGTCAAGGGGTAACAAGGCTAAGGCACGACAACGCAGGGCTAGGCAATGCACGGCAAGGCAAGGAAAGAGTAACGGAAGGAAAGGAAGGCAAGGCAAAGCCAGGCAAGGGAAGTGTAACAAAAGGCACGCAACGGCAAGGGGAAACAAGGCTAAGGCACGACAACACGCGGCTAGGAAATGCACGGCAAGGCAAGGAAAGGGTAACGCAAGGCAAGGCACGGTGAGGCTAGGCAAGGCTAATGCACGACAACGCAAGGCTAGGCAATGCACGACAATGCAAGTAAAGCTTAAAGCAAAGGACGGCACGGTCAGGCGAGATAAGGCTAAGGCACGACAACGCAAGGCTAGGCAATGCACGGAAGGCAAGCAAAGAGTAACGGAAGGTAAGGAAGGCAAGGGAAAGCAAAGAAAGGCAAGTGTAACGGAAGGAACGGCACGGCAAGGGGAAACAAGGCTAAGGCACGACAACGCACGATAGGCAATGCACGGCAAGGCAAGGAAAGGGTAACGCATGGGAAAGCACGGTCAGGCGAGGCAAGGCTAAGGAAAGCCAACGCAAGGCTAGGCAATGCAAGGAAAGCAAGCAAGGAGTAACGGAATGCAAGGAAGGAAAGGGAAAGCAAGGGAAGGCAAGGGTAACGGAAGGAACGGCACGACAAGGGGAAACAAGGCTAAGGCACGACAACGCACGCTAGGCAATGCACGGCAAGGCAAGGAAAGGGTAACGCATGGGAAAGCACGGTCAGGCGAGGCAAGGCTAAGGAAAGCCAACGCAAGGCTAGGCAATGCACGGAAAGCAAGCAGGGAGTAACGGAATGCAAGGAAGGAAAGGGAAAGCAAGGGAAGGCAAGGGTAACGGAAGGAACGGCACGGCAAGGGGTAACAAGGCTAAGGCACGACAACACACGGCTAGGAAATGTACGGCAAGGCAAGGAAAGGGTAACGCAAGGAAAGGCACGGTGAGGCTAGGCAAGGTTAATGCACGACAACGCAAGGCTAGGCAATGCAAGACAATGCAAGGAAAGCTTAAAGCAAAGGAAGGCACGATCAGGCGAGATAAGGCTAAGGCACGACAACGCAAGGCTAGGCAATTCAGGGAAGGCAAGCAAAGAGTAACGGAAGGTAAGCAAGGCAAGGAAAAGGAAGGAAAGGCCAGGGTAACGGAAGGAACGGCACGGCAAGGGGAAACAACTGTAAGGCACGACACCGAACGCTAGGCAATGAACGGCAAGGCAAGGAAAGGGTAACGCATTTGAAAGCACGGTCAGGCGAGGCAACGCTAAGGCACGACAACGCAAAGCTAGGCAATGCACGGAAGGCAAGCAAAGAGTAACGGAAGGTAAGGAAGGCAAGGGAAAGGAAGGAAAGGCAAGTGTAACGGAAGGAACGGCACGGCAAGGGGAAACAAGGCTAAGGCACGACAACGCACGGCTAGGCAATGCACGGAAAGGCAAGGAAAGGGTAACGCATGGGAAAGCACGGTCAGGCGATGCAAGGCTAAGGCATGACAACGCAAGGCTAGGCAATGCACGGAAAGCAAGCAAAGAGTAACGGAACGCAAGGAAGGCAAGGGAAAGCAAGGGAAGCCAAGGGTAACGGAAGGAACGGCACGGTAAGGGGTAACAAGTCTAAGGCACGGCAACGCAGGGCTAGGCAATGCACGGCAAGGCAAGGAGAAGGGTAACGCAGGGGAAGGCACGGTCAGGTGAGGCAAGGATAAGGCACGACAATGCAAGGCTAGGCAATGCACGGCAAGGCAAGGAAAGAGTAACGGAAGGAAAGGAAGGCAAGTCAAAGCCAGGAAAGGCAAGTGTAACAAAAGGCACGCCACGGCAAGGGGAAACAAGGCTAAGGCACGACAACGCACGGCTAGGCAATGCACGGCAAGGCAAGGAAAGGGTAACGCAAGGCAAGGCACGGTGAGGCTAGGCAAGGCTAATGCACGACAACGCAAGGGTAGGCAATGCACGACAATGCAAGGAAAGCTTAAAGCAAAGGAAGGCAAGGTCAGGCGAGATAAGGCAAAGGCACGACAACGCAAGGCTAGGCAATTCAGGGAAGGCAAGCAAAGAGTAACGGAAGGTAAGGAAGGCAAGGAAAAGCAAGGAAAGGCAAGGGTAACGGAAGGAACGGCACGGCAAGGGGGAACAAGTCTAAGGCACGACACCGAACGCTAGGCAATGAAAGGCAAGGCAAGGAAAGTGTAACGCATGGGAAAGCACGGTCAGGCGAGGCAAGGCTAAGGCACGACAACGCAAGGCTAGGCAATGCACGGAAGGCAAGCAAAGAGTAACGGAAGGTAAGGAAGGCAAGGGAAAGCAAGGAAAGGCAAGTGTAACGGAAGGAACGGCACGGCAAGGGGAAACAAGGCTAAGGCACGACAACGCACGCTAGGCAATGCACGGCAAGGCAAGGAAAGGGTAACGCATGGGAAAGCACGGTCAGGCGAGGCAAGGCTAAGGGAAAGCCAACGCAAGGCTAGGCAATGCCCGGAAAGCAAGCAAGGAGTAACGGAATGCAAGGAAGGAAAGGGAAAGCAAGGGAAGGCAAGGGTAACGGAAGGAACGGCACGGCAAGGGGAAACAAGGCTAAGGCACGACAACGCACGCTAGGCAATGCACAGCAAGGCAAGCAAAGGGTAACGCAAGGAAAGGCACGGTGAGGCTAGGCAAGGCTAATGCACGAAAACGCAAGGCTAGGCGATGCACGACAATGCAAGGAAAGCTTAAAGCAAAGGAAGGCAAGGTCAGGCGAGATAAGGCTAAGGCACGACAACGCAAGGCTAGGAAATTCAGGGAAGGCAAGGAAAGAGTAACGGAATGCAAGGAAGGCAAGGGAAAGCAAGGGAAGGCAAGGGTAACGGAAGGAACGGCACGGCAAGGGGTAAGAAGGCTAAGGCACGGCAACGCAGGCTAGGCAATGCACGGCAAGGCAAGGAAAGGGTAACGCATGGGAAAGCACGGTCAGGCGAGGCAAGGCTAAGGCACGACAACGCAAGGCTAGGAAATTCAGGGAAGGCAAGCAAAGAGTAACGGAAGGTAAGGAAGGCAAGGAAAAGCAAGGAAAGGCAAGGTAACGGAAGGAACGGCACGGCAAGGGGGAACAAGTCTAAGGCACGACACCGAATGCTAGGCAATGAACGGCAAGGCAAGGAAAGGGTAACGCATGGGAAAGCACGGTCAGGCGAGGCAAGGCTAAGGCACGACAACGCAAGGCTAGGCAATGCACGGAAAGCAAGCAAAGAGTAACGGAACCTAAGGAAGGCAAGGGAAAGCAAGGGAAGGCAAGTGTAACGGAAGGAACGGCACGGCAAGGGGTAAGAAGGCTAAGGCACGACAACGCAGGGCTAGGCAATGCACGGCAAGTCAAGGAAAGGGTAACGCAGGGGAAGGCACGGTCAGGTGAGGCAAGGATAAGGCACGACAATGCAAGGCTAGGCAATGCACGGCAAGGCAAGGAAAGAGTAACGGAAGGAAAGGAAGGCAAGGCAAAGCCAGGCAAGGCAAGTGTAACAAAAGGCACGCCACGGCAAGGGGAATCAAGGCTAAGGCACGACAAAGCACGGCTAGGCAATGCACGGCAAGGCAAGGAAAGGGTAACGCAAGGCAAGGCACGGTGAGGCTAGGCAAGGCTAATGCACGACAACGCAAGGCTAGGCAATGCACGACAATGCAAGGAAAGCTTAAAGCAAAGGAAGGCACGGTCAGGCGAGATAAGGCTAAGGCACGACAACGCAAGGCTAGGCAATGCACGGAAGGCAAGCAAAGAGTAACGGAAGGTAATGAAGGCAAGGGAAAGGAAGGAAAGGCAAGTGTAACGGAAGGAACGGCACGGCAAGGGGAAACAAGGCTAAGGAACGACAACGCACGGCTAGGCAATGCACGGCAAGGCAAGGAAAGGGTAACGCATGGGAAAGCACGGTCAGGCGATGCAAGGCTAAGGCATGACAACGCAAGGCTAGGCAATGCACGGAAAGCAAGCAAAGAGTAACGGAACGCAAGGAAGGCAAGGGAAAGCAAGGGAAGGCAAGGGTAACGGAAGGAACGGCACGGCAAGGGGTAACAAGGCTAAGGCACGGCAACGCAGGTTTAGGCAATGCACGGCAAGGCAAGGAAAGGGTAACGCAGGGGAAGGCACGGTCAGGTGAGGCAAGGATAAGGCACGACTATGCAAGGCTAGGCAATGCACGGCAAGGCAAGGAAAGAGTAACGGAAGGTAAGGAAGGCAAGGGAAAGCAAAGAAAGGCAAGTGTAACGGAAGGAACGGCACGGCAAGGGGAAACAAGGCTAAGGCACGAAAACGCACGCTAGGCAATGAACGGCAAGTCAAGGAAAGGGTAACGCATGGGAAAGCACGGTCAGGCGAGGCAAGGCTAAGGAAAGCCAACGCAAGGCTAGGCAATGCACGGAAAGCAAGCAAGAAGTAACGGAATGCAAGGAAGGGAAGGGAAAGCAAGGGAAGGCAAGGGTAACGGAAGGAAGGGCACGGCAAGGGGTAACAAGGCTAAGGCACGAAAACACACAGCTAGGAAATGCACGGCAAGGCAAGGAAAGGGTAACGCAAGGCAAGGCACGCTGAGGCTAGGCAAGGTTAATGCACGACAACGCAAGGCTAGGCAATGCACGACAATGCAAGGAAAGCTTAAAGCAAAGGAAGGTACGGTCAGGCGAGATAAGGCTAAGGCACGACAACGCAAGGCTAGGCAATGCACGGAAGGCAAGGAAAGAGTAACGGAAGGTAAGGAAGGCAAGGGAAAGCAAGGAAAGGCAATGGTAACGGAAGGAACATCACGGCAAGGGGAAAAAAGGCTAAGGCACGACAACGGACGCTAGGCAATGCACGGCAAGGCAAGGAAAGGGTAACGCATGGGAAAGCACGGTCAGGCGAGGCAAGGCTAAGACACGACAACGCAAGGCTAGGCAATGCACGGAAGGCAAGCAAAGAATAACGGAAGGTAAGGAAGGCAAGGGAAAGCAAGGAAAGGCAATGGTAACGGAAGGAACATCACGGCAAGGGGAAAAAAGGCTAAGGCACGACAACGGACGCTAGGCAATGCACGGCAAGGCAAGGAAAGGGTAACGCATGGGAAAGCATGGTCAGGCGAGGCAAGGCTAAGGCACGACAACCCAAGGCTAGGCAATGCACGGAAGGCAAGCCAAGAGTAACGGAAGATAAGGAAGGAAAGGGAAAGCAAAGAAAGGCAAGTGAAACGGAAGGAACGGCACGGCAAGGGGAAACAAGGCTAAGGCACGACAACGGACGGCTAGGCAATGCACGGCAAGGGAAGCAAAAAGTAACGCATGGAAAGGCACGGTGAGGCTAGGCAAGGCTAATGCACGAAAACGCAAGGCTAGGCGATGCACGACAATGCAAGGAAAGCTTAAAGCAAAGGAAGGCAAGGTCAGGCGAGATAAGGCTAAGGCACGACAACGCAAGGCTAGGAAATTCAGGGAAGGCAAGCAAAGAGTAACGGAATGTAAGGAAGGCAAGGGAAAGCAAGGAAAGGCAAGTGTAACGGAAGGAACGGCACGGCAAGGCGAAACAAGGCTAAGGCACGACAACGCACGGCTAGGCAATGCACGGCAAGGCAAGGAAAGGGTAACGCATGGGAAAGCACGGTCAGGCGAGGCAAGGCTAAGGCATGACAACGCAAGGCTAGGCAATGCACGGAAAGCAAGCAAAGAGTAACGGAACGCAAGGAAGGCAAGGGAAAGCAAGGTAAGGCAAGGGTAACGGAAGGAACGGCACGGCAAGGGGAAAAAAGGCTAAGGCACGACAACGCACGGCTAGGCAATGCACGGCAAGGCAAGGAAAGATTAAAGCAAAGGAAGGCAAGGTCAGGCGAGATAAGGCAAAGGCACGACAACGCAAGGCTAGGCAATTCAGGGAAGGCAAGCAAAGAGTAACGGAAGGTAAGCAAGGCAAGGAAAAGCAAGGAAAGTCAAGGGTAACGGAAGGAACGGCACGGCAAGGGGAAACAAGTCTAAGGCACGACACCGAACGCTAGGCAATGAACGGCAAGGCAAGGAAAGGGTTACGCATGGGAAACCACGGTCAGGCGAGGCAAGGCTAAGGCACGACAACGCAAGGCTAGGCAATGCACGGAAGGCAAGCAAAGAGTAACGGAAGGTAAGGAAGGCAAGGGAAAGCAAGGAAAGGCAAGTGTAACGGAAGGAACGGCACGGCAAGGGGAAACAAGGCTAAGGCGCGACAACGCACGCTAGGCAATGCACGGCAAGGCAAGGAAAGTGTAACGCATGGGAAAGCACGGTCAGGCGAGGCAAGGCTAAGGAAAGCCAACGCAAGGCTAGGCAATGCACGGAAAGCAAGCAAGGAGTAACGGAATGCAAGGAAGGAAAGGGAAAGCAAGGGAAGGCAAGGGTAACGGAAGGAACGGCACGGCAAGGGGAAACAAGGCTAAGGCACGACAAGGCACGGCTAGGCAATGCACGGCAAGGCAAGCAAAGGGTAACGCAAGAAAAGGCAC
Organism: Macrotis lagotis; assembly: GCF_037893015.1. Classification (NCBI taxonomy): domain Eukaryota; kingdom Metazoa; phylum Chordata; class Mammalia; order Peramelemorphia; family Peramelidae; genus Macrotis; species Macrotis lagotis. The sequence continues at coordinate 293,338 of NW_027422034.1, forward strand.
GGTGAGGCTAGGCAAGGCTAATGCACGAAAACGCAAGGCTAGGCGATGCACGACAATGCAAGGAAAGCTTAAAGCAAAGGAAGGCAAGGTCAGGCGAGATAAGGCTAAGGCACGACAACGCAAGGCTAGGAAATTCAGGGAAGGCAAGCAAACAGTAACGGAAGGTAAGCAAGGCAAGGAAAAGGAAGGAAAGGCCAGGGTAACGGAAGGAACGGCACGGCAAGGGGAATCAAGGCTAAGGCACGACAACGCAGGCTAGGCAATGCACGGCAAGGCAAGGAAATGGTAACGCATGGGAAAGCACGGTCAGGCGAGGCAAGGCTAAGGCACGACAACGGAAGGCTAGGAAATTCGGGGAAGGCAAGCAAAGAGTAACGGAAGGCAAGGAAGGCAAGGAAAAGCAAGGCAAGGCAAGGGTAACGGAAGGAACGGCACGGCAAGGGGGAACAAGTCTAAGGCACGACACCGAATGCTAGGCAATGAACGGCAAGGCAAGGAAAGGGTAACGCATGGGAAAGCACGGTCAGGCGAGGCAAGGCTAAGGCACGACAACGCAAGGCTAGGCAATGCACGGAAAGCAAGCAAAGAGTAACGGAACGCAAGGAAGGCAAGGGAAAGCAAGGGAAGGCAAGTGTAACGGAAGGAACGGCACGGCAAGGGGAAACAAGGCTAAGGCACGACAACGCACGCTAGGCAATGCACGGCAAGGCAAGGAAAGGGTAACGCATGGGAAAGCACGGTCAGGCGAGGTAAGGCTAAGGAAAGCCAACGCAAGGCTAGGCAATGCACGGAAAGCAAGCAAGGAGTAACGGAATGCAAGGAAGGAAAGGGAAAGCAAGGGAAGGCAAGGGTAACGGAAGGAACGGTACGGCAAGGGGTAACAAGGCTAAGGCACGACAACACACGGCTAGGAAATGCACGGCAAAGCAAGGAAAGGGTAACGCAAGGCAAGGCACGGTGAGGCTAGGCAAAGTTAATGCACGACAACGCAAGGCTAGGCAATGCACGACAATGCAAGGAAAGCTTAAAGCAAAGGAAGGCACGGTCAGGCGAGATAAGGCGAAGGCACGACAACGCAAGGCTAGGCAATGCACGGAAGGCAAGCAAAGAGTAACGGAAGGTAGGGAAGGCAAGGGAAAGCAAGGAAAGGCAATGGTAACGGAAGGAACGGCACGGCAAGGGGAAACAAGGCTAAGGCACGACAACGCACGCTAGGCAATGCACGGCAAGGCAAGGAAAGGGTAACGCATGGGAAAGCACGGTCAGGCGAGGCAAGGCTAAGGCACGACAACCGAAGGCTAGGCAATGCACGGAAGGCAAGCAAAGAGAAACGGAAGTTAAGGAAGGAAAGGGAAAGCAAAGAAAGGCAAGTGTAACGGGAGGAACGGCACGGCAAGGGGAAACAAGGCTAAGGCACGACAAGGCACGGCTAGGCAATGCACGGCAAGGCAAGCAAACGGTAACGCAAGCAAAGGCACGGTGAGGCTAGGCAAGGCTAATGCACGAAAACGCATGGCTAGGCGATGCACGACAATGCAAGGAAAGCTTAAAGCAAAGGAAGGCAAGGTCAGGCGAGATAAGGCTAAGGCACGACAACGCAAGGCTAGGAAATTCAGGGAAGGCAAGTAAAGAGTAACGGAAGGTAAGCAAGGCAAGGAAAAGGAAGGAAAGGCCAGGGTAATGGAAGGAACGGCACGGCAAGGGGAAACAAGGCTAAGGCACGGCAACGCAGGCTAGGCAATGCACGGCAAGGCAAGGAAAGGGTAACGCATGGGAAAGCACGTTCAGGCGAGGCAAGGCTAAGGCACAACAACGCAAGGCTAGGCAATGCACGGAAGGCAAGCAAAGAGTAACGGAAGGTAAGGAAGGCAAGGGAAAGAAAGGAAAGGAAAGTGTAACGGAAGGAACGGCACGGCAAGGGGAAACAAGGCTAAGGCACGACAACGCACGGCTAGGCAATGCACGGAAAGGCAAGGAAAGGGTAACGCATGGGAAAGCACGGTCAGGCGATGCAAGGCTAAGGCATGACAACGCAAGGCTAGGCAATGCACGGAAAGCAAGCAAAGAGTAACGGAACGCAAGGAAGGCAAGGGAAAGCAAGGGAAGGCAAGGGTAACGGAAGGAACGTCACGGCAAGGGGTAACAAGGCTAAGGCACGGCAACGCAGGGTTAGGCAATGCACGGCAAGGCAAGGAAAGGGTAACGCAGGGGAAGGCACGGTCAGGTGAGGCAAGGATAAGGCACGACAATGCAAGGCTAGGCAATGCACGGCAAGGCAAGGAAAGAGTAACGCAAGGCAAGGCACGGTGAGGCTAGGCAAGGCTAATGCACGACAACGCAAGGCTAGGCAATGCACGACAATGCAAGTAAAGCTTAAAGCAAAGGAAGGCACGGTCAGGCGAGATAAGGCTAAGGCACGACAACGCAAGGCTAGGCAATGCACGGAAAGCAAGCAAAGAGTAACGGAACGCAAGGAAGGCAAGGGAAAGCAAGGGAAGGCAAGGGTAACGGAAGGAACGGCACGGCAAGGGGTAACAAGGCTAAGGCACGACAACGCAGGGCTAGGCAATGCACGGCAAGGCAAGGAAAGAGTTACGGAAGGAAAGGAAGGCAAGGCAAAGCCAGGCAAGGCAAGTGTAACAAAAGGCACGCAACGGCAAGGGGAAACAAGGCTAAGGCACGACAACACACGGCTAGGAAATGCACGGCAAGGCAAGGAAAGGGTAACGCAAGGCAAGGCACGGTGAGGCTAGGCAAGGCTAATGCACGACAACGCAAGGCTAGGCAATGCACGACAATGCAAGTAAAGCTTAAAGCAAAGGAAGGCACGGTCAGGCGAGATAAGGCTAAGGCACGGCAACGCAAGGCTAGGCAATGCACGGAAGGCAAGCAAAGAGTAACGGAAGGTAAGGAAGGCAAGGGAAAGCAAAGAAAGGCAAGTGGAACGGAAGGAACGGCACGGCAAGGGGAAACAAGGCTAAGGCACGACAACGCACGCTAGGCAATGCACGGCAAGGCAAGGAAAGGGTAACGCATGGGAAAGCACGGTCAGGCGAGGCAAGGCTAAGGAAAGCCAACGCAAGGCTAGGCAATGCCCGGAAAGCAAGCAAGGAGTAACGGAATGCAAGGAAGGAAAGGGAAAGCAAGGGAAGGCAAGGGTAACGGAAGGAACGGCACGGCAAGGGGAAACAAGGCTAAGGCACGACAAGGCACGGCTAGGCAATGCACGGCAAGGCAAGCAAAGGGTAACGCAAGGAAAGGCACGGTGAGGCTAGGCAAGGCTAATGCACGAAAACGCAAGGCTAGGCGATGCACGACAATGCAAGGAAAGCTTAAAGCAAAGGAAGGCAAGGTCAGGCGAGATAAGGCTAAGGCACGACAACGCAAGGCTAGGAAATTCAGGGAAGGCAAGCAAAGAGTAACGGAAGGTAAGCAAGGCAAGGAAAAGGAAGGAAAGGCCAGGGTAACGGAAGGAACGACACGGCAAGGGGAAACAAGGCTAAGGCACGGCAACGCAGGCTAGGCAATGCACGGCAAGGCAAGGAAAGGGTAACGCATGGGAAAGCACGGTCAGGCGAGGCAAGGCTAAGGCACGACAACGCAAGGCAAGGAAATTCAGGGAAGGCAAGCAAAGAGTAACGGAAGGTAAGGAAGGCAAGGAAAAGCAAGGAAAGGCAAGGTAACGGAAGGAACGGCACGGCAAGGGGGAACAAGTCTAAGGCACGACACCGAATGCTAGGCAATGAACGGCAAGGCAAGGAAAGGGTAACGCATGGGAAAGCACGGTCAGGCGAGGCAAGGCTAAGGCACGACAACGCAAGGCTAGGCAATGCACGGAAAGCAAGCAAAGAGTAACGGAACCTAAGGAAGGCAAGGGAAAGCAAGGGAAGGCAAGTGTAACGGAAGGAACGGCACGGCAAGGGGTAAGAAGGCTAAGGCACGACAACGCAGGGCTAGGCAATGCACGGCAAGTCAAGGAAAGGGTAACGCAGGGGAAGGCACGGTCAGGTGAGGCAAGGATAAGGCACGACAATGCAAGGCTAGGCAATGCACGGCAAGGCAAGGAAAGAGTAACGGAAGGAAAGGAAGGCAAGGCAAAGCCAGGCAAGGCAAGTGTAACAAAAGGCACGCCACGGCAAGGGGAATCAAGGCTAAGGCACGACAAAGCACGGCTAGGCAATGCACGGCAAGGCAAGGAAAGGGTAACGCAAGGCAAGGCACGGTGAGGCTAGGCAAGGCTAATGCACGACAACGCAAGGCTAGGCAATGCACGACAATGCAAGGAAAGCTTAAAGCAAAGGAAGGCACGGTCAGGCGAGATAAGGCTAAGGCACGACAACGCAAGGCTAGGCAATGCACGGAAGGCAAGCAAAGAGTAACGGAAGGTAATGAAGGCAAGGGAAAGGAAGGAAAGGCAAGTGTAACGGAAGGAACGGCACGGCAAGGGGAAACAAGGCTAAGGCACGACAACGCACGGCTAGGCAATGCACGGAAAGGCAAGGAAAGGGTAACGCATGGGAAAGCACGGTCAGGCGATGCAAGGCTAAGGCATGACAACGCAAGGCTAGGCAATGCACGGAAAGCAAGCAAAGAGTAACGGAACGCAAGGAAGGCAAGGGAAAGAAAGGGAAGGCAAGGGTAACGGAAGGAACGGCACGGCAAGGGGTAACAAGGCTAAGGCACGGCAACGCAGGTTTAGGCAATGCACGGCAAGGCAAGGAAAGGGTAACGCAGGGGAAGGCACGGTCAGGTGAGGCAAGGATAAGGCACGACTATGCAAGGCTAGGCAATGCACGGCAAGGCAAGGAAAGAGTAACGGAAGGTAAGGAAGGCAAGGGAAAGCAAAGAAAGGCAAGTGTAACGGAAGGAACGGCACGGCAAGGGGAAACAAGGCTAAGGCACGAAAACGCACGCTAGGCAATGAACGGCAAGTCAAGGAAAGGGTAACGCATGGGAAAGCACGGTCAGGCGAGGCAATGCTAAGTAAAGCCAACGCAAGGCTAGGCAATGCACGGAAAGCAAGCAAGAAGTAACGGAATGCAAGGAAGGAAAGGGAAAGCAAGGGAAGGCAAGGGTAACGGAAGGAACGGCACGGCAAGGGGTAACAAGGCTAAGGCACGAAAACACACAGCTAGGAAATGCACGGCAAGGCAAGGAAAGGGTAACGCAAGGCAAGGCACGCTGAGGCTAGGCAAGGTTAATGCACGACAACGCAAGGCTAGGCAATGCACGACAATGCAAGGAAAGCTTAAAGCAAAGGAAGGTACGGTCAGGCGAGATAAGGCTAAGGCACGACAACGCAAGGCTAGGCAATGCACGGAAGGCAAGGAAAGAGTAACGGAAGGTAAGGAAGGCAACGGAAAGCAAGGAAAGGCAATGGTAACGGAAGGAACATCACGGCAAGGGGAAAAAAGGCTAAGGCACGACAACGGACGCTAGGCAATGCACGGCAAGGCAAGGAAAGGGTAACGCATGGGAAAGCACGGTCAGGCGAGGCAAGGCTAAGACACGACAACGAAAGGCTAGGCAATGCACGGAAGGCAAGCAAAGAATAACGGAAGGTAAGGAAGGCAAGGGAAAGCAAGGAAAGGCAATGGTAACGGAAGGAACATCACGGCAAGGGGAAAAAAGGCTAAGGCACGACAACGGACGCTAGGCAATGCACGGCAAGGCAAGGAAAGGGTAACGCATGGGAAAGCATGGTCAGGCGAGGCAAGGCTAAGGCACGACAACCCAAGGCTAGGCAATGCACGGAAGGCAAGCCAAGAGTAACGGAAGATAAGGAAGGAAAGGGAAAGCAAAGAAAGGCAAGTGAAACGGAAGGAACGGCACGGCAAGGGGAAACAAGGCTAAGGCACGAAAATGCACGGCTAGGCAATGCACGGCAAGGGAAGCAAAAAGTAACGCATGGAAAGGCACGGTGAGGCTAGGCAAGGCTAATGCACGAAAACGCAAGGCTAGGCGATGCACGACAATGCAAGGAAAGCTTAAAGCAAAGGAAGGCAAGGTCAGGCGAGATAAGGCTAAGGCACGACAACGCAAGGCTAGGAAATTCAGGGAAGGCAAGCAAAGAGTAACGGAATGTAAGGAAGGCAAGGGAAAGCAAGGAAAGGCAAGTGTAACGGAAGGAACGGCACGGCAAGGCGAAACAAGGCTAAGGCACGACAACGCACGGCTAGGCAATGCACGGCAAGGCAAGGAAAGGGTAACGCATGGGTAAGCACGGTCAGGCGAGGCAAGGCTAAGGCATGACAACGCAAGGCTAGGCAATGCACGGAAAGCAAGCAAAGAGTAACGGAACGCAAGGAAGGCAAGGGAAAGCAAGGAAAGGTAAGTGTAACGGAACGAACGGCACGGCAAGGGGAAACAAGGCTAAGGCACGACAACGCACGGCTAGGCAATGCACGGCAAGGCAAGGAAAGCTTAAAGCAAAGGAAGGCAAGGTCAGGCGAGATAAGGCAAAGGCACGACAACGCAAGGCTAGGCAATTCAGGGAAGGCAAGCAAAGAGTAACGGAAGGTAAGCAAGGCAAGGAAAAGCAAGGAAAGTCAAGGGTAACGGAAGGAACGGCACGGCAAGGGGAAACAAGTCTAAGGCACGACACCGAACGCTAGGCAATGAACGGCAAGGCAAGGAAAGGGTTACGCATGGGAAACCACGGTCAGGCGAGGCAAGGCTAAGGCACGACAACGCAAGGCTAGGCAATGCACGGAAGGCAAGCAAAGAGTAACGGAAGGTAAGGAAGGCAAGGGAAAGCAAGGAAAGGCAAGTGTAACGGAAGGAACGGCACGGCAAGGGGAAACAAGGCTAAGGCGCGACAACGCACGCTAGGCAATGCACGGCAAGGCAAGGAAAGTGTAACGCATGGGAAAGCACGGTCAGGCGAGGCAAGGCTAAGGAAAGCCAACGCAAGGCTAGGCAATGCACGGAAAGCAAGCAAGGAGTAACGGAATGCAAGGAAGGAAAGGGAAAGCAAGGGAAGGCAAGGGTAACTGAAGGAACGGCACGGCAAGGGGAAACAAGGCTAAGGCACGACAAGGCACGGCTAGGCAATGCACGGCAAGGCAAGCAAAGGGTAACGCAAGAAAAGGCACGGTGAGGCTAGGCAACGCTAATGCACGAAAACGCAAGGCTAGGCGATGCACGACAATGCAAGGAAAGCTTAAAGCAAAGGAAGGCAAGGTCAGGCGAGATAAGGCTAAGGCACGACAACGCAAGGCTAGGAAATTCAGGGAAGGCAAGCAAAGAGTAACGGACGGTAAGCAAGGCAAGGAAAAGGAAGGAAAGGCCAGGGTAACGGAAGGAACGACACGGCAAGGGGAAACAAGGCTAAGGCACGGCAACGCAGGCTAGGCAATGCACGGCAAGGCAAGGAAAGGGTAACGCATGGGAAAGCACGGTCAGGCGAGGCAAGGCTAAGGCACGACAACGCAAGGCTAGGAAATTCGGGGAAGGCAAGCAAAGAGTAACGGAAGGGAAGGAAGGCAAGGAAAAGCAAGGAAAGGCAAGGGTAACGGAAGGAACGGCACGGCAAGGGGGAACAAGTCTAAGGCACGACACCGAATGCTAGGCAATGAACGGCAAGGCAAGGAAAGGGTAACGCATGGGAAAGCACGGTCAGGCGAGGCAAGGCTAAGGCACGACAACGCAAGGCTAGGCAATGCACGGAAAGCAAGCAAAGAGTAACGGAACGCAAGGAAGGCAAGGGAAAGCAAGGGAAGGCAAGTGTAACGGAAGGAACGGCACGGCAAGGGGAAACAAGGCTAAGGCACGACAACGCACGCTAGGCAATGCACGGCAAGGCAAGGAAAGGGTAACGCATGGGAAAGCACGGTCAGGCGAGGTAAGGCTAAGGAAAGCCAACGCAAGGCTAGGCAATGCACGGAAAGCAAGCAAGGAGTAACGGAATGCAAGGAAGGAAAGGGAAAGCAAGGGAAGGCAAGGGTAACGGAAGGAACGGTACGGCAAGGGGTAACAAGGCTAAGGCACGACAACACACGGCTAGGAAATGCACGGCAAAGCAAGGAAAGGGTAACGCAAGGCAAGGCACGGTGAGGCTAGGCAAGGTTAATGCACGACAACGCAAGGCTAGGCAATGCACGACAATGCAAGGAAAGCTTAAAGCAAAGGAAGGCACGGTCAGGCGAGATAAGGCTAAGGCACGACAACGCAAGGCTAGGCAATGCACGGAAGGCAAGCAAAGAGTAACGGAAGGTAGGGAAGGCAAGGGAAAGCAAGGAAAGGCAAGTGTAACGGAAGGAACGGCACGGCAAGGGGAAACAAGGCTAAGGCACGACAACGCACGGCTAGGCAATGCACGGCAAGGCAAGCAAAGGGTAACGCAAGGAAAGGCACGGTCAGGCGAGGCAAGGCTAAGGCACGACAACCGAAGGCTAGGCAATGCACGGAAGGCAAGCAAAGAGAAACGGAAGGTAAGGAAGGAAAGGGAAAGCAAAGAAAGGCAAGTGTAACGGGAGGAACGGCACGGCAAGGGGAAACAAGGCTAAGGCACGACAAGGCACGGCTAGGCAATGCACGGCAAGGCAAGCAAACGGTAACGCAAGCAAAGGCACGGTGAGGCTCGGCAAGGCTAATGCACGAAAACGCATGGCTAGGCGATGCACGACAATGCAAGGAAAGCTTAAAGCAAAGGAAGGCAAGGTCAGGCGAGATAAGGCTAAGGCACGACAACGCAAGGCTAGGAAATTCAGGGAAGGCAAGTAAAGAGTAACGGAAGGTAAGCAAGGCAAGGAAAAGGAAGGAAAGGCCAGGGTAATGGAAGGAACGGCACGGCAAGGGGAAACAAGGCTAAGGCACGGCAACGCAGGCTAGGCAATGCACGGCAAGGCAAGGAAAGGGTAACGCAGGGGAAGGCACGGTCAGGTGAGGCAAGGATAAGGCACGACAATGCAAGGCTAGGCAATGCACGGCAAGGCAAGGAAAGAGTAACGGAAGGAAAGGAAGGCAAGGCAAAGCCAGGCAAGGCAAGTGTAACAAAAGGCACGCCACGGCAAGGGGAATCAAGGCTAAGGCACGACAAAGCACGGCTAGGCAATGCACGGCAAGGCAAGGAAAGGGTAACGCAAGGCAAGGCACGGTGAGGCTAGGCAAGGCTAATGCACGACAAAGCAAGGCTAGGCAATGCACGACAATGCAAGGAAAGCTTAAAGCAAAGGAAGGCACGGTCAGGCGAGATAAGGCTAAGGCACGACAACGCAAGGCTAGGCAATGCACGGAAGGCAAGCAAAGAGTAACGGAAGGTAAGGAAGGCAAGGGAAAGGAAGGAAAGGCAAGTGTAACGGAAGGAACGGCACGGCAAGGGGAAACAAGGCTAAGGAACGACAACGCACGGCTAGGCAATGCACGGCAAGGCAAGGAAAGGGTAACGCATGGGAAAGCACGGTCAGGCGATGCAAGGCTAAGGCATGACAACGCAAGGCTAGGCAATGCACGGAAAGCAAGCAAAGAGTAACGGAACGCAAGGAAGGCAAGGGAAAGCAAGGGAAGGCAAGGGTAACGGAAGGAACGGCACGGCAAGGGGTAACAAGGCTAAGGCACGGCAACGCAGGTTTAGGCAATGCACGGCAAGGCAAGGAAAGGGTAACGCAGGGGAAGGCACGGTCAGGTGAGGCAAGGATAAGGCACGACTATGCAAGGCTAGGCAATGCACGGCAAGGCAAGGAAAGAGTAACGGAAGGTAAGGAAGGCAAGGGAAAGCAAAGAAAGGCAAGTGTAACGGAAGGAACGGCACGGCAAGGGGAAACAAGGCTAAGGCACGAAAACGCACGCTAGGCAATGAACGGCAAGTCAAGGAAAGGGTAACGCATGGGAAAGCACGGTCAGGCGAGGCAAGGCTAAGGAAAGCCAACGCAAGGCTAGGCAATGCACGGAAAGCAAGCAAGGAGTAACGGAATGCAAGGAAGGAAAGGGAAAGCAAGGGAAGGCAAGGGTAACGGAAGGAAGGGCACGGCAAGGGGTAACAAGGCTAAGGCACGAAAACACACAGCTAGGAAATGCACGGCAAGGCAAGGAAAGGGTAACGCAAGGCAAGGCACGCTGAGGCTAGGCAAGGTTAATGCACGACAACGCAAGGCTAGGCAATGCACGACAATGCAAGGAAAGCTTAAAGCAAAGGAAGGTACGGTCAGGCGAGATAAGGCTAAGGCACGACAACGCAAGGCTAGGCAATGCACGGAAGGCAAGGAAAGAGTAACGGAAGGTAAGGAAGGCAAGGGAAAGCAAGGAAAGGCAATGGTAACGGAAGGAACATCACGGCAAGGGGAAAAAAGGCTAAGGCACGACAACGGACGCTAGGCAATGCACGGCAAGGCAAGGAAAGGGTAACGCATGGGAAAGCACGGTCAGGCGAGGCAAGGCTAAGACACGACAACGCAAGGCTAGGCAATGCACGGAAGGCAAGCAAAGAATAACGGAAGGTAAGGAAGGCAAGGGAAAGCAAGGAAAGGCAATGGTAACGGAAGGAACATCACGGCAAGGGGAAAAAAGGCTAAGGCACGACAACGGACGCTAGGCAATGCACGGCAAGGCAAGGAAAGGGTAACGCATGGGAAAGCATGGTCAGGCGAGGCAAGGCTAAGGCACGACAACCCAAGGCTAGGCAATGCACGGAAGGCAAGCCAAGAGTAACGGAAGATAAGGAAGGAAAGGGAAAGCAAAGAAAGGCAAGTGAAACGGAAGGAACGGCACGGCAAGGGGAAACAAGGCTAAGGCACGACAACGCACGGCTAGGCAATGCACGGCAAGGCAAGCAAAAAGTAACGCATGGAAAGGCACGGTGAGGCTAGGCAAGGCTAATGCACGAAAACGCAAGGCTAGGCGATGCACGACAATGCAAGGAAAGCTTAAAGCAAAGGAAGGCAAGGTCAGGCGAGATAAGGCTAAGGCACGACAACGCAAGGCTAGGAAATTCAGGGAAGGCAAGCAAAGAGTAACGGAATGTAAGGAAGGCAAGGGAAAGCAAGGAAAGGCAAGTGTAACGGAAGGAACGGCACGGCAAGGCGAAACAAGGCTAAGGCACGACAACGCACGGCTAGGCAATGCACGGCAAGGCAAGGAAAGGGTAACGCATGGGAAAGCACGGTCAGGCGAGGCAAGGCTAAGGCATGACAACGCAAGGCTAGGCAATGCACGGAAAGCAAGCAAAGAGTAACGGAACGCAAGGAAGGCAAGGGAAAGCAAGGAAAGGTAAGTGTAACGGAACGAACGGCACGGCAAGGGGAAACAAGGCTAAGGCACGACAACGCACGGCTAGGCAATGCACGGCAAGGCAAGGAAAGCTTAAAGCAAAGGAAGGCAAGGTCAGGCGAGATAAGGCAAAGGCACGACAACGCAAGGCTAGGCAATTCAGGGAAGGCAAGCAAAGAGTAACGGAAGGTAAGCAAGGCAAGGAAAAGCAAGGAAAGTCAAGGGTAACGGAAGGAACGGCACGGCAAGGGGAAACAAGTCTAAGGCACGACACCGAACGCTAGGCAATGAACGGCAAGGCAAGGAAAGGGTTACGCATGGGAAACCACGGTCAGGCGAGGCAAGGCTAAGGCACGACAACGCAAGGCTAGGCAATGCACGGAAGGCAAGCAAAGAGTAACGGAAGGTAAGGAAGGCAAGGGAAAGCAAGGAAAGGCAAGTGTAACGGAAGGAACGGCACGGCAAGGGGAAACAAGGCTAAGGCGCGACAACGCACACTAGGCAATGCACGGCAAGGCAAGGAAAGTGTAACGCATGGGACAGCACGGTCAGGCGAGGCAAGGCTAAGGAAAGCCAACGCAAGGCTAGGCAATGCACGGAAAGCAAGCAAGGAGTAACGGAATGCAAGGAAGGAAAGGGAAAGCAAGGGAAGGCAAGGGTAACGGAAGGAACGGCACGGCAAGGGGAAACAAGGCTAAGGCACGACAAGGCACGGCTAGGCAATGCACGGCAAGGCAAGCAAAGGGTAACGCAAGAAAAGGCACGGTGAGGCTAGGCAAGGCTAATGCACGAAAACGCAAGGCTAGGCGATGCACGACAATGCAAGGAAAGCTTAAAGCAAAGGAAGGCAAGGTCAGGCGAGATAAGGCTAAGGCACGACAACGCAAGGCTAGGAAATTCAGGGAAGGCAAGCAAAGAGTAACGGAAGGTAAGCAAGGCAAGGAAAAGGAAGGAAAGGCCAGGGTAACGGAAGGAACGACACGGCAAGGGGAAACAAGGCTAAGGCACGGCAACGCAGGCTAGGCAATGCACGGCAAGGCAAGGAAAGGGTAACGCATGGGAAAGCACGGTCAGGCGAGGCAAGGCTAAGGCACGACAACGCAAGGCTAGGAAATTCGGGGAAGGCAAGCAAAGAGTAACGGAAGGGAAGGAAGGCAAGGAAAAGCAAGGAAAGGCAAGGGTAACGGAAGGAACGGCACGGCAAGGGGGAACAAGTCTAAGGCACGACACCGAATGCTAGGCAATGAACGGCAAGGCAAGGAAAGGGTAACGCATGGGAAAGCACGGTCAGGCGAGGCAAGGCTAAGGCACGACAACGCAAGGCTAGGAAATGCACGGAAAGCAAGCAAAGAGTAACGGAACGCAAGGAAGGCAAGGGAAAGCAAGGGAAGGCAAGTGTAACGGAAGGAACGGCACGGCAAGGGGAAACAAGGCTAAGGCACGACAACGCACGCTAGGCAATGCACGGCAAGGCAAGGAAAGGGTAACGCATGGGAAAGCACGGTCAGGCGAGGTAAGGCTAAGGAAAGCCAACGCAAGGCTAGGCAATGCACGGAAAGCAAGCAAGGAGTAACGGAATGCAAGGAAGGAAAGGGAAAGCAAGGGAAGGCAAGGGTAACGGAAGGAACGGTACGGCAAGGGGTAACAAGGCTAAGGCACGACAACACACGGCTAGGAAATGCACGGCAAAGCAAGGAAAGGGTAACGCAAGGCAAGGCACGGTGAGGCTAGGCAAGGTTAATGCACGACAACGCAAGGCTAGGCAATGCACGACAATGCAAGGAAAGCTTAAAGCAAAGGAAGGCACGGTCAGGCGAGATAAGGCTAAGGCACGACAACGCAAGGCTAGGCAATGCACGGAAGGCAAGCAAAGAGTAACGGAAGGTAAGGAAGGCAAGGGAAAGCAAGGAAAGGCAATGGTAACGGAAGGAACGGCACGGCAAGGGGAAACAAGGCTAAGGCACGACAACGCACGCTAGGCAATGCACGGCAAGGCAAGGAAAGGGTAACGCATGGGAAAGCACGGTCAGGCGAGGCAAGGCTAAGGCACGACAACCCAAGGCTAGGCAATGCACGGAAGGCAAGCAAAGAGAAACGGAAGGTAAGGAAGGAAAGGGAAAGCAAAGAAAGGCAAGTGTAACGGAAGGAACGGCACGGCAAGGGGAAACAAGGCTAAGGCACGACAAGGCACGGCTAGGCAATGCACGGCAAGGCAAGCAAACGGTAACGCAAGCAAAGGCACGGTGAGGCTAGGCAAGGCTAATGCACGAAAACGCATGGCTAGGCGATGCACGACAATGCAAGGAATGCTTAAAGCAAAGGAAGGCAAGGTCAGGCGAGATAAGGCTAAGGCACGACAACGCAAGGCTAGGAAATTCAGGGAAGGCAAGTAAAGAGTAACGGAAGGTAAGCAAGGCAAGGAAAAGGAAGGAAAGGCCAGGGTAATGGAAGGAACGGCACGGCAAGGGGAAACAAGGCTAAGGCACGGCAACGCAGGCTAGGCAATGCACGGCAAGGCAAGGAAAGGGTAACGCATGGGAAAGCACGTTCAGCCGAGGCAAGGCTAAGGCACAACAACGCAAGGCTAGGCAATGCACGGAAGGCAAGCAAAGAGTAACGGAAGGTAAGGAAGGCAAGGGAAAGGAAGGAAAGGCAAGTGTAACGGAAGGAACGGCACGGCAAGGGGAAACAAGGCTAAGGCACGACAACGCATGGCTAGGCAATGCACGGAAAGGCAAGGAAAGGGTAACGCATGGGAAAGCACGGTCAGGCGATGCAAGGCTAAGGCATGACAACGCAAGGCTAGGCAATGCACGGAAAGCAAGCAAAGAGTAACGGAACGCAAGGAAGGCAAGGGAAAGCAAGGGAAGGCAAGGGTAACGGAAGGAACGTCACGGCAAGGGGTAACAAGGCTAAGGCACGGCAACGCAGGGTTAGGCAATGCACGGCAAGGCAAGGAAAGGGTAACGCAGGGGAAGGCACGGTCAGGTGAGGCAAGGATAAGGCACGACAATGCAAGGCTAGGCAATGCACGGCAAGGCAAGGAAAGAGTAACGCAAGGCAAGGCACGGTGAGGCTAGGCAAGGTTAATGCACGACAACGCAAGGCTAGGCAATGCACGACAATGCAAGGAAAGCTTAAAGCAAAGGAAGGTACGGTCAGGCGAGATAAGGCTAAGGCACGACAACGCAAGGCTAGGCAATGCACGGAAGGCAAGGAAAGAGTAACGGAAGGTAAGGAAGGCAAGGGAAAGCAAGGAAAGGCAATGGTAACGGAAGGAACATCACGGCAAGGGGAAAAAAGGCTAAGGCACGACAACGGACGCTAGGCAATGCACGGCAAGGCAAGGAAAGGGTAACGCATGGGAAAGCACGGTCAGGCGAGGCAAGGCTAAGACACGACAACGCAAGGCTAGGCAATGCACGGAAGGCAAGCAAAGAATAACGGAAGGTAAGGAAGGCAAGGGAAAGCAAGGAAAGGCAATGGTAACGGAAGGAACATCACGGCAAGGGGAAAAAAGGCTAAGGCACGACAACGGACGCTAGGCAATGCACGGCAAGGCAAGGAAAGGGTAACGCATGGGAAAGCATGGTCAGGCGATGCAAGGCTAAGGCATGACAACGCAAGGCTAGGCAATGCACGGAAAGCAAGCAAAGAGTAACGGAATGCAAGGAAGGAAAGGGAAAGCAAGGGAAGGCAAGGGTAACGGAAGGAACGGTACGGCAAGGGGTAACAAGGCTAAGGCACGACAACACACGGCTAGGAAATGCACGGCAAAGCAAGGAAAGGGTAACGCAAGGCAAGGCACGGTGAGGCTAGGCAAGGTTAATGCACGACAACGCAAGGCTAGGCAATGCACGACAATGCAAGGAAAGCTTAAAGCAAAGGAAGGCACGGTCAGGCGAGATAAGGCTAAGGCACGACAACGCAAGGCTAGGCAATGCACGGAAGGCAAGCAAAGAGTAACGGAAGGTAAGGAAGGCAAGGGAAAGCAAGGAAAGGCAATGGTAACGGAAGGAACGGCACGGCAAGGGGAAACAAGGCTAAGGCACGACAACGCACGCTAGGCAATGCACGGCAAGGCAAGGAAAGGGTAACGCATGGGAAAGCACGGTCAGGCGAGGCAAGGCTAAGGCACGACAACCCAAGGCTAGGCAATGCACGGAAGGCAAGCAAAGAGAAACGGAAGGTAAGGAAGGAAAGGGAAAGCAAAGAAAGGCAAGTGTAACGGAAGGAACGGCACGGCAAGGGGAAACAAGGCTAAGGCACGACAAGGCACGGCTAGGCAATTCACGGCAAGGCAAGCAAACGGTAACGCAAGCAAAGGCACGGTGAGGCTAGGGAAGGCTAATGCACGAAAACGCATGGCTAGGCGATGCACGACAATGCAAGGAATGCTTAAAGCAAAGGAAGGCACGGTCAGGCGAGATAAGGCTAAGGCACGACAACGCAAGGCTAGGCAATTCAGGGAAGGCAAGCAAAGAGTAACGGAAGGTAAGCAAGGCAAGGGAAAGCAAGGAAAGGCAAGTGTAACGGAAGGAACGGCACGGCAAGGGGAAACAAGGCTAAGGCACGACAACGCAGGGCTAGGCAATGCACGGCAAGGCAAGGAAAGGGTAACGCATGGGAAACCACGGTCAGGCGAGGCAAGGCTAAGGCACGACAACGCAAGGCTAGGCAATGCACGGAAAGCAAGCAAAGAGTAACGGAACGCAAGGAAGGCAAGGGAAAGCAAGGAAAGGTAAGTGTAACGGAACGAACGGCACGGCAAGGGGAAACAAGGCTAAGGCACGACAACGCACGGCTAGGCAATGCACGGCAAGGCAAGGAAAGCTTAAAGCAAAGGAAGGCAAGGTCAGGCGAGATAAGGCAAAGGCACGACAACGCAAGGCTAGGCAATTCAGGGAAGGCAAGCAAAGAGTAACGGAAGGTAAGCAAGGCAAGGAAAAGCAAGGAAAGTCAAGGGTAACGGAAGGAACGGCACGGCAAGGGGAAACAAGTCTAAGGCACGACACCGAACGCTAGGCAATGAACGGCAAGGCAAGGAAAGGGTTACGCATGGGAAACCACGGTCAGGCGAGGCAAGGCTAAGGCACGACAACGCAAGGCTAGGCAATGCACGGAAGGCAAGCAAAGAGTAACGGAAGGTAAGGAAGGCAAGGGAAAGCAAGGAAAGGCAAGTGTAACGGAAGGAACGGCACGGCAAGGGGAAACAAGGCTAAGGCGCGACAACGCACGCTAGGCAATGCACGGCAAGGCAAGGAAAGTGTAACGCATGGGAAAGCACGGTCAGGCGAGGCAAGGCTAAGGAAAGCCAACGCAAGGCTAGGCAATGCACGGAAAGCAAGCAAGGAGTAACGGAATGCAAGGAAGGAAAGGGAAAGCAAGGGAAGGCAAGGGTAACTGAAGGAACGGCACGGCAAGGGGAAACAAGGCTAAGGCACGACAAGGCACGGCTAGGCAATGCACGGCAAGGCAAGCAAAGGGTAACGCAAGAAAAGGCACGGTGAGGCTAGGCAACGCTAATGCACGAAAACGCAAGGCTAGGCGATGCACGACAATGCAAGGAAAGCTTAAAGCAAAGGAAGGCAAGGTCAGGCGAGATAAGGCTAAGGCACGACAACGCAAGGCTAGGAAATTCAGGGAAGGCAAGCAAAGAGTAACGGACGGTAAGCAAGGCAAGGAAAAGGAAGGAAAGGCCAGGGTAACGGAAGGAACGACACGGCAAGGGGAAACAAGGCTAAGGCACGGCAACGCAGGCTAGGCAATGCACGGCAAGGCAAGGAAAGGGTAACGCATGGGAAAGCACGGTCAGGCGAGGCAAGGCTAAGGCACGACAACGCAAGGCTAGGAAATTCGGGGAAGGCAAGCAAAGAGTAACGGAAGGGAAGGAAGGCAAGGAAAAGCAAGGAAAGGCAAGGGTAACGGAAGGAACGGCACGGCAAGGGGGAACAAGTCTAAGGCACGACACCGAATGCTAGGCAATGAACGGCAAGGCAAGGAAAGGGTAACGCATGGGAAAGCACGGTCAGGCGAGGCAAGGCTAAGGCACGACAACGCAAGGCTAGGCAATGCACGGAAAGCAAGCAAAGAGTAACGGAACGCAAGGAAGGCAAGGGAAAGCAAGGGAAGGCAAGTGTAACGGAAGGAACGGCACGGCAAGGGGAAACAAGGCTAAGGCACGACAACGCACGCTAGGCAATGCACGGCAAGGCAAGGAAAGGGTAACGCATGGGAAAGCACGGTCAGGCGAGGTAAGGCTAAGGAAAGCCAACGCAAGGCTAGGCAATGCACGGAAAGCAAGCAAGGAGTAACGGAATGCAAGGAAGGAAAGGGAAAGCAAGGGAAGGCAAGGGTAACGGAAGGAACGGTACGGCAAGGGGTAACAAGGCTAAGGCACGACAACACACGGCTAGGAAATGCACGGCAAAGCAAGGAAAGGGTAACGCAAGGCAAGGCACGGTGAGGCTAGGCAAGGTTAATGCACGACAACGCAAGGCTAGGCAATGCACGACAATGCAAGGAAAGCTTAAAGCAAAGGAAGGCACGGTCAGGCGAGATAAGGCTAAGGCACGACAACGCAAGGCTAGGCAATGCACGGAAGGCAAGCAAAGAGTAACGGAAGGTAGGGAAGGCAAGGGAAAGCAAGGAAAGGCAATGGTAACGGAAGGAACGGCACGGCAAGGGGAAACAAGGCTAAGGCACGACAACGCACGCTAGGCAATGCACGGCAAGGCAAGGAAAGGGTAACGCATGGGAAAGCACGGTCAGGCGAGGCAAGGCTAAGGCACGACAACCGAAGGCTAGGCAATGCACGGAAGGCAAGCAAAGAGAAACGGAAGGTAAGGAAGGAAAGGGAAAGCAAAGAAAGGCAAGTGTAACGGGAGGAACGGCACGGCAAGGGGAAACAAGGCTAAGGCACGACAAGGCACGGCTAGGCAATGCACGGCAAGGCAAGCAAACGGTAACGCAAGCAAAGGCACGGTGAGGCTAGGCAAGGCTAATGCACGAAAACGCATGGCTAGGCGATGCACGACAATGCAAGGAAAGCTTAAAGCAAAGGAAGGCAAGGTCAGGCGAGATAAGGCTAAGGCACGACAACGCAAGGCTAGGAAATTCAGGGAAGGCAAGTAAAGAGTAACGGAAGGTAAGCAAGGCAAGGAAAAGGAAGGAAAGGCCAGGGTAATGGAAGGAACGGCACGGCAAGGGGAAACAAGGCTAAGGCACGGCAACGCAGGCTAGGCAATGCACGGCAAGGCAAGGAAAGGGTAACGCAGGGGAAGGCACGGTCAGGTGAGGCAAGGATAAGGCACGACAATGCAAGGCTAGGCAATGCACGGCAAGGCAAGGAAAGAGTAACGGAAGGAAAGGAAGGCAAGGCAAAGCCAGGCAAGGCAAGTGTAACAAAAGGCACGCCACGGCAAGGGGAATCAAGGCTAAGGCACGACAACGCACGGCTAGGCAATGCACGGCAAGGCAAGGAAAGGGTAACGCAAGGCAAGGCACGGTGAGGCTAGGCAAGGTTAATGCACGACAACGCAAGGCTAGGCAATGCACGACAATGCAAGGAAAGCTTAAAGCAAAGGAAGGCACGGTCAGGCGAGATAAGGCTAAGGCACAACAACGCAAGGCTAGGCAATGCACGGAAGGCAAGCAAAGAGTAACGGAAGGTAAGGAAGGCAAGGGAAAGGAAGGAAAGGCAAGTGTAACGGAAGGAACGGCACGGCAAGGGGAAACAAGGCTAAGGCACGACAACGCACGGCTAGGCAATGCACGGCAAGGCAAGGAAAGGGTAACGCATGGGAAAGCACGGTCAGGCGATGCAAGGCTAAGGCATGACAACGCAAGGC
Organism: Macrotis lagotis; assembly: GCF_037893015.1. Lineage (NCBI taxonomy): Eukaryota > Metazoa > Chordata > Mammalia > Peramelemorphia > Peramelidae > Macrotis > Macrotis lagotis. Next base: position 312,393 of record NW_027422034.1, read on the forward strand.
TAGGCAATGCACGGAAAGCAAGCAAAGAGTAACGGAACGCAAGGAAGGCAAGGGAAAGCAAGGGAAGGCAAGGGTAACGGAAGGAACGGCACGGCAAGGGGTAACAAGGCTAAGGCACGGCAACGCAGGTTTAGGCAATGCACGGCAAGGCAAGGAAAGGGTAACGCAGGGGAAGGCACGGTCAGGTGAGGCAAGGATAAGGCACGACTATGCAAGGCTAGGCAATGCACGGCAAGGCAAGGAAAGAGTAACGGAAGGTAAGGAAGGCAAGGGAAAGCAAAGAAAGGCAAGTGTAACGGAAGGAACGGCACGGCAAGGGGAAACAAGGCTAAGGCACGAAAACGCACGCTAGGCAATGAACGGCAAGTCAAGGAAAGGGTAACGCATGGGAAAGCACGGTCAGGCGAGGCAAGGCTAAGGAAAGCCAACGCAAGGCTAGGCAATGCACGGAAAGCAAGCAAGGAGTAACGGAATGCAAGGAAGGAAAGGGAAAGCAAGGGAAGGCAAGGGTAACGGAAGGAAGGGCACGGCAAGGGGTAACAAGGCTAAGGCACGAAAACACACAGCTAGGAAATGCACGGCAAGGCAAGGAAAGGGTAACGCAAGGCAAGGCACGCTGAGGCTAGGCAAGGTTAATGCACGACAACGCAAGGCTAGGCAATGCACGACAATGCAAGGAAAGCTTAAAGCAAAGGAAGGTACGGTCAGGCGAGATAAGGCTAAGGCACGACAACGCAAGGCTAGGCAATGCACGGAAGGCAAGGAAAGAGTAACGGAAGGTAAGGAAGGCAAGGGAAAGCAAGGAAAGGCAATGGTAACGGAAGGAACATCACGGCAAGGGGAAAAAAGGCTAAGGCACGACAACGGACGCTAGGCAATGCACGGCAAGGCAAGGAAAGGGTAACGCATGGGAAAGCACGGTCAGGCGAGGCAAGGCTAAGACACGACAACGCAAGGCTAGGCAATGCACGGAAGGCAAGCAAAGAATAACGGAAGGTAAGGAAGGCAAGGGAAAGCAAGGAAAGGCAATGGTAACGGAAGGAACATCACGGCAAGGGGAAAAAAGGCTAAGGCACGACAACGGACGCTAGGCAATGCACGGCAAGGCAAGGAAAGGGTAACGCATGGGAAAGCATGGTCAGGCGAGGCAAGGCTAAGGCACGACAACCCAAGGCTAGGCAATGCACGGAAGGCAAGCCAAGAGTAACGGAAGATAAGGAAGGAAAGGGAAAGCAAAGAAAGGCAAGTGAAACGGAAGGAACGGCACGGCAAGGGGAAACAAGGCTAAGGCACGACAACGCACGGCTAGGCAATGCACGGCAAGGCAAGCAAAAAGTAACGCATGGAAAGGCACGGTGAGGCTAGGCAAGGCTAATGCACGAAAACGCAAGGCTAGGCGATGCACGACAATGCAAGGAAAGCTTAAAGCAAAGGAAGGCAAGGTCAGGCGAGATAAGGCTAAGGCACGACAACGCAAGGCTAGGAAATTCAGGGAAGGCAAGCAAAGAGTAACGGAATGTAAGGAAGGCAAGGGAAAGCAAGGAAAGGCAAGTGTAACGGAAGGAACGGCACGGCAAGGCGAAACAAGGCTAAGGCACGACAACGCACGGCTAGGCAATGCACGGCAAGGCAAGGAAAGGGTAACGCATGGGAAAGCACGGTCAGGCGAGGCAAGGCTAAGGCATGACAACGCAAGGCTAGGCAATGCACGGAAAGCAAGCAAAGAGTAACGGAACGCAAGGAAGGCAAGGGAAAGCAAGGAAAGGTAAGTGTAACGGAACGAACGGCACGGCAAGGGGAAACAAGGCTAAGGCACGACAACGCACGGCTAGGCAATGCACGGCAAGGCAAGGAAAGCTTAAAGCAAAGGAAGGCAAGGTCAGGCGAGATAAGGCAAAGGCACGACAACGCAAGGCTAGGCAATTCAGGGAAGGCAAGCAAAGAGTAACGGAAGGTAAGCAAGGCAAGGAAAAGCAAGGAAAGTCAAGGGTAACGGAAGGAACGGCACGGCAAGGGGAAACAAGTCTAAGGCACGACACCGAACGCTAGGCAATGAACGGCAAGGCAAGGAAAGGGTTACGCATGGGAAACCACGGTCAGGCGAGGCAAGGCTAAGGCACGACAACGCAAGGCTAGGCAATGCACGGAAGGCAAGCAAAGAGTAACGGAAGGTAAGGAAGGCAAGGGAAAGCAAGGAAAGGCAAGTGTAACGGAAGGAACGGCACGGCAAGGGGAAACAAGGCTAAGGCGCGACAACGCACACTAGGCAATGCACGGCAAGGCAAGGAAAGTGTAACGCATGGGAAAGCACGGTCAGGCGAGGCAAGGCTAAGGAAAGCCAACGCAAGGCTAGGCAATGCACGGAAAGCAAGCAAGGAGTAACGGAATGCAAGGAAGGAAAGGGAAAGCAAGGGAAGGCAAGGGTAACGGAAGGAACGGCACGGCAAGGGGAAACAAGGCTAAGGCACGACAAGGCACGGCTAGGCAATGCACGGCAAGGCAAGCAAAGGGTAACGCAAGAAAAGGCACGGTGAGGCTAGGCAAGGCTAATGCACGAAAACGCAAGGCTAGGCGATGCACGACAATGCAAGGAAAGCTTAAAGCAAAGGAAGGCAAGGTCAGGCGAGATAAGGCTAAGGCACGACAACGCAAGGCTAGGAAATTCAGGGAAGGCAAGCAAAGAGTAACGGAAGGTAAGCAAGGCAAGGAAAAGGAAGGAAAGGCCAGGGTAACGGAAGGAACGACACGGCAAGGGGAAACAAGGCTAAGGCACGGCAACGCAGGCTAGGCAATGCACGGCAAGGCAAGGAAAGGGTAACGCATGGGAAAGCACGGTCAGGCGAGGCAAGGCTAAGGCACGACAACGCAAGGCTAGGAAATTCGGGGAAGGCAAGCAAAGAGTAACGGAAGGGAAGGAAGGCAAGGAAAAGCAAGGAAAGGCAAGGGTAACGGAAGGAACGGCACGGCAAGGGGGAACAAGTCTAAGGCACGACACCGAATGCTAGGCAATGAACGGCAAGGCAAGGAAAGGGTAACGCATGGGAAAGCACGGTCAGGCGAGGCAAGGCTAAGGCACGACAACGCAAGGCTAGGCAATGCACGGAAAGCAAGCAAAGAGTAACGGAACGCAAGGAAGGCAAGGGAAAGCAAGGGAAGGCAAGTGTAACGGAAGGAACGGCACGGCAAGGGGAAACAAGGCTAAGGCACGACAACGCACGCTAGGCAATGCACGGCAAGGCAAGGAAAGGGTAACGCATGGGAAAGCACGGTCAGGCGAGGTAAGGCTAAGGAAAGCCAACGCAAGGCTAGGCAATGCACGGAAAGCAAGCAAGGAGTAACGGAATGCAAGGAAGGAAAGGGAAAGCAAGGGAAGGCAAGGGTAACGGAAGGAACGGTACGGCAAGGGGTAACAAGGCTAAGGCACGACAACACACGGCTAGGAAATGCACGGCAAAGCAAGGAAAGGGTAACGCAAGGCAAGGCACGGTGAGGCTAGGCAAGGTTAATGCACGACAACGCAAGGCTAGGCAATGCACGACAATGCAAGGAAAGCTTAAAGCAAAGGAAGGCACGGTCAGGCGAGATAAGGCTAAGGCACGACAACGCAAGGCTAGGCAATGCACGGAAGGCAAGCAAAGAGTAACGGAAGGTAAGGAAGGCAAGGGAAAGCAAGGAAAGGCAATGGTAACGGAAGGAACGGCACGGCAAGGGGAAACAAGGCTAAGGCACGACAACGCACGCTAGGCAATGCACGGCAAGGCAAGGAAAGGGTAACGCATGGGAAAGCACGGTCAGGCGAGGCAAGGCTAAGGCACGACAACCCAAGGCTAGGCAATGCACGGAAGGCAAGCAAAGAGAAACGGAAGGTAAGGAAGGAAAGGGAAAGCAAAGAAAGGCAAGTGTAACGGAAGGAACGGCACGGCAAGGGGAAACAAGGCTAAGGCACGACAAGGCACGGCTAGGCAATGCACGGCAAGGCAAGCAAACGGTAACGCAAGCAAAGGCACGGTGAGGCTAGGCAAGGCTAATGCACGAAAACGCATGGCTAGGCGATGCACGACAATGCAAGGAATGCTTAAAGCAAAGGAAGGCAAGGTCAGGCGAGATAAGGCTAAGGCACGACAACGCAAGGCTAGGAAATTCAGGGAAGGCAAGTAAAGAGTAACGGAAGGTAAGCAAGGCAAGGAAAAGGAAGGAAAGGCCAGGGTAATGGAAGGAACGGCACGGCAAGGGGAAACAAGGCTAAGGCACGGCAACGCAGGCTAGGCAATGCACGGCAAGGCAAGGAAAGGGTAACGCATGGGAAAGCACGTTCAGCCGAGGCAAGGCTAAGGCACAACAACGCAAGGCTAGGCAATGCACGGAAGGCAAGCAAAGAGTAACGGAAGGTAAGGAAGGCAAGGGAAAGGAAGGAAAGGCAAGTGTAACGGAAGGAACGGCACGGCAAGGGGAAACAAGGCTAAGGCACGACAACGCATGGCTAGGCAATGCACGGAAAGGCAAGGAAAGGGTAACGCATGGGAAAGCACGGTCAGGCGATGCAAGGCTAAGGCATGACAACGCAAGGCTAGGCAATGCACGGAAAGCAAGCAAAGAGTAACGGAACGCAAGGAAGGCAAGGGAAAGCAAGGGAAGGCAAGGGTAACGGAAGGAACGTCACGGCAAGGGGTAACAAGGCTAAGGCACGGCAACGCAGGGTTAGGCAATGCACGGCAAGGCAAGGAAAGGGTAACGCAGGGGAAGGCACGGTCAGGTGAGGCAAGGATAAGGCACGACAATGCAAGGCTAGGCAATGCACGGCAAGGCAAGGAAAGAGTAACGCAAGGCAAGGCACGGTGAGGCTAGGCAAGGTTAATGCACGACAACGCAAGGCTAGGCAATGCACGACAATGCAAGGAAAGCTTAAAGCAAAGGAAGGTACGGTCAGGCGAGATAAGGCTAAGGCACGACAACGCAAGGCTAGGCAATGCACGGAAGGCAAGGAAAGAGTAACGGAAGGTAAGGAAGGCAAGGGAAAGCAAGGAAAGGCAATGGTAACGGAAGGAACATCACGGCAAGGGGAAAAAAGGCTAAGGCACGACAACGGACGCTAGGCAATGCACGGCAAGGCAAGGAAAGGGTAACGCATGGGAAAGCACGGTCAGGCGAGGCAAGGCTAAGACACGACAACGCAAGGCTAGGCAATGCACGGAAGGCAAGCAAAGAATAACGGAAGGTAAGGAAGGCAAGGGAAAGCAAGGAAAGGCAATGGTAACGGAAGGAACATCACGGCAAGGGGAAAAAAGGCTAAGGCACGACAACGGACGCTAGGCAATGCACGGCAAGGCAAGGAAAGGGTAACGCATGGGAAAGCATGGTCAGGCGATGCAAGGCTAAGGCATGACAACGCAAGGCTAGGCAATGCACGGAAAGCAAGCAAAGAGTAACGGAATGCAAGGAAGGAAAGGGAAAGCAAGGGAAGGCAAGGGTAACGGAAGGAACGGTACGGCAAGGGGTAACAAGGCTAAGGCACGACAACACACGGCTAGGAAATGCACGGCAAAGCAAGGAAAGGGTAACGCAAGGCAAGGCACGGTGAGGCTAGGCAAGGTTAATGCACGACAACGCAAGGCTAGGCAATGCACGACAATGCAAGGAAAGCTTAAAGCAAAGGAAGGCACGGTCAGGCGAGATAAGGCTAAGGCACGACAACGCAAGGCTAGGCAATGCACGGAAGGCAAGCAAAGAGTAACGGAAGGTAAGGAAGGCAAGGGAAAGCAAGGAAAGGCAATGGTAACGGAAGGAACGGCACGGCAAGGGGAAACAAGGCTAAGGCACGACAACGCACGCTAGGCAATGCACGGCAAGGCAAGGAAAGGGTAACGCATGGGAAAGCACGGTCAGGCGAGGCAAGGCTAAGGCACGACAACCCAAGGCTAGGCAATGCACGGAAGGCAAGCAAAGAGAAACGGAAGGTAAGGAAGGAAAGGGAAAGCAAAGAAAGGCAAGTGTAACGGAAGGACGGCACGGCAAGGGGAAACAAGGCTAAGGCACGACAAGGCACGGCTAGGCAATTCACGGCAAGGCAAGCAAACGGTAACGCAAGCAAAGGCACGGTGAGGCTAGGGAAGGCTAATGCACGAAAACGCATGGCTAGGCGATGCACGACAATGCAAGGAATGCTTAAAGCAAAGGAAGGCAAGGTCAGGCGAGATAAGGCTAAGGCACGACAACGCAAGGCTAGGAAATTCAGGGAAGGCAAGTAAAGAGTAACGGAAGGTAAGCAAGGCAAGGGAAAGCAAGGGAAGGCAAGTGTAACGGAAGGAACGGCACGGCAAGGGGTAAGAAGGCTAAGGCACGACAACGCAGGGCTAGGCAATGCACGGCAAGTCAAGGAAAGGGTAACGCAGGGGAAGGCACGGTCAGGTGAGGCAAGGATAAGGCACGACAATGCAAGGCTAGGCAATGCACGGCAAGGCAAGGAAAGAGTAACGGAAGGAAAGGAAGGCAAGGCAAAGCCAGGCAAGGCAAGTGTAACAAAAGGCACGCCACGGCAAGGGGAATCAAGGCTAAGGCACGACAAAGCACGGCTAGGCAATGCACGGCAAGGCAAGGAAAGGGTAACGCAAGGCAAGGCACGGTGAGGCTAGGCAAGGCTAATGCACGACAAAGCAAGGCTAGGCAATGCACGACAATGCAAGGAAAGCTTAAAGCAAAGGAAGGCACGGTCAGGCGAGATAAGGCTAAGGCACGACAACGCAAGGCTAGGCAATGCACGGAAGGCAAGCAAAGAGTAACGGAAGGTAAGGAAGGCAAGGGAAAGGAAGGAAAGGCAAGTGTAACGGAAGGAACGGCACGGCAAGGGGAAACAAGGCTAAGGAACGACAACGCACGGCTAGGCAATGCACGGCAAGGCAAGGAAAGGGTAACGCATGGGAAAGCACGGTCAGGCGATGCAAGGCTAAGGCATGACAACGCAAGGCTAGGCAATGCACGGAAAGCAAGCAAAGAGTAACGGAACGCAAGGAAGGCAAGGGAAAGCAAGGGAAGGCAAGGGTAACGGAAGGAACGGCACGGCTAGGGGTAACAAGGCTAAGGCACGACAACGCAGGGCTAGGCAATGCACGGCAAGGCAAGGAAAGGGTAACGCAGGGGAAGGCACGGTCAGGTGAGGCAAGGATAAGGCACGACTATGCAAGGCTAGGCAATGCACGGCAAGGCAAGGAAAGAGTAACGGAAGGTAAGGAAGGCAAGGGAAAGCAAAGAAAGGCAAGTGTAACGGAAGGAACGGCACGGCAAGGGGAAACAAGGCTAAGGCACGAAAACGCACGCTAGGCAATGAACGGCAAGTCAAGGAAAGGGTAACGCATGGGAAAGCACGGTCAGGCGAGGCAAGGCTAAGGAAAGCCAACGCAAGGCTAGGCAATGCACGGAAAGCAAGCAAGGAGTAACGGAATGCAAGGAAGGAAAGGGAAAGCAAGGGAAGGCAAGGGTAACGGAAGGAAGGGCACGGCAAGGGGTAACAAGGCTAAGGCACGAAAACACACAGCTAGGAAATGCACGGCAAGGCAAGGAAAGGGTAACGCAAGGCAAGGCACGCTGAGGCTAGGCAAGGTTAATGCACGACAACGCAAGGCTAGGCAATGCACGACAATGCAAGGAAAGCTTAAAGCAAAGGAAGGTACGGTCAGGCGAGATAAGGCTAAGGCACGACAACGCAAGGCTAGGCAATGCACGGAAGGCAAGCAAAGAGTAACGGAAGGTAAGGAAGGCAAGGGAAAGCAAGGAAAGGCAATGGTAACGGAAGGAACATCACGGCAAGGGGAAAAAAGGCTAAGGCACGACAACGGACGCTAGGCAATGCACGGCAAGGCAAGGAAAGGGTAACGCATGGGAAAGCACGGTCAGGCGAGGCAAGGCTAAGACACGACAACGCAAGGCTAGGCAATGCACGGAAGGCAAGAAAAGAATAACGGAAGGTAAGGAAGGCAAGGGAAAGCAAGGAAAGGCAATGGTAACGGAAGGAACATCACGGCAAGGGGAAAAAAGGCTAAGGCACGACAAGGGACGCTAGGCAATGCACGGCAAGGCAAGGAAAGGGTAACGCATGGGAAAGCATGGTCAGGCGAGGCAAGGCTAAGGCACGACAACCCAAGGCTAGGCAATGCACGGAAGGCAAGCCAAGAGTAACGGAAGATAAGGAAGGAAAGGGAAAGCAAAGAAAGGCAAGTGAAACGGAAGGAACGGCACGGCAAGGGGAAACAAGGCTAAGGCACGACAACGCACGGCTAGGCAATGCACGGCAAGGCATGCAAAAAGTAACGCATGGAAAGGCACGGTGAGGCTAGGCAAGGCTAATGCACGAAAACGCAAGGCTAGGCGATGCACGACAATGCAAGGAAAGCTTAAAGCAAAGGAAGGCAAGGTCAGGCGAGATAAGGCTAAGGCACGACAACGCAAGGCTAGGAAATTCAGGGAAGGCAAGCAAAGAGTAACGGAATGTAAGGAAGGCAAGGGAAAGCCAGGAAAGGCAAGTGTAACGGAAGGAACGGCACGGCAAGGCGAAACAAGGCTAAGGCACGACAACGCACGGCTAGGCAATGCACGGCAAGGCAAGGAAAGGGTAACGCATGGGAAAGCACGGTCAGGCGAGGCAAGGCTAAGGCATGACAACGCAAGGCTAGGCAATGCACGGAAAGCAAGCAAAGAGTAACGGAACGCAAGGAAGGCAAGGGAAAGCAAGGAAAGGTAAGTGTAACGGAACGAACGGCACGGCAAGGGGAAACAAGGCTAAGGCACGACAACGCACGGCTAGGCAATGCACGGCAAGGCAAGGAAAGCTTAAAGCAAAGGAAGGCAAGGTCAGGCGAGATAAGGCAAAGGCACGACAACGCAAGGCTAGGCAATTCAGGGAAGGCAAGCAAAGAGTAACGGAAGGTAAGCAAGGCAAGGAAAAGCAAGGAAAGTCAAGGGTAACGGAAGGAACGGCACGGCAAGGGGAAACAAGTCTAAGGCACGACACCGAACGCTAGGCAATGAACGGCAAGGCAAGGAAAGGGTTACGCATGGGAAACCACGGTCAGGCGAGGCAAGGCTAAGGCACGACAACGCAAGGCTAGGCAATGCACGGAAGGCAAGCAAAGAGTAACGGAAGGTAAGGAAGGCAAGGGAAAGCAAGGAAAGGCAAGTGTAACGGAAGGAACGGCACGGCAAGGGGAAACAAGGCTAAGGCGCGACAACGCACACTAGGCAATGCACGGCAAGGCAAGGAAAGTGTAACGCATGGGAAAGCACGGTCAGGCGAGGCAAGGCTAAGGAAAGCCAACGCAAGGCTAGGCAATGCACGGAAAGCAAGCAAGGAGTAACGGAATGCAAGGAAGGAAAGGGAAAGCAAGGGAAGGCAAGGGTAACGGAAGGAACGGCACGGCAAGGGGAAACAAGGCTAAGGCACGACAAGGCACGGCTAGGCAATGCACGGCAAGGCAAGCAAAGGGTAACGCAAGAAAAGGCACGGTGAGGCTAGGCAAGGCTAATGCACGAAAACGCAAGGCTAGGCGATGCACGACAATGCAAGGAAAGCTTAAAGCAAAGGAAGGCAAGGTCAGGCGAGATAAGGCTAAGGCACGACAACGCAAGGCTAGGAAATTCAGGGAAGGCAAGCAAAGAGTAACGGAAGGTAAGCAAGGCAAGGAAAAGGAAGGAAAGGCCAGGGTAACGGAAGGAACGACACGGCAAGGGGAAACAAGGCTAAGGCACGGCAACGCAGGCTAGGCAATGCACGGCAAGGCAAGGAAAGGGTAACGCATGGGAAAGCACGGTCAGGCGAGGCAAGGCTAAGGCACGACAACGCAAGGCTAGGAAATTCGGGGAAGGCAAGCAAAGAGTAACGGAAGGGAAGGAAGGCAAGGAAAAGCAAGGAAAGGCAAGGGTAACGGAAGGAACGGCACGGCAAGGGGGAACAAGTCTAAGGCACGACACCGAATGCTAGGCAATGAACGGCAAGGCAAGGAAAGGGTAACGCATGGGAAAGCACGGTCAGGCGAGGCAAGGCTAAGGCACGACAACGCAAGGCTAGGCAATGCACGGAAAGCAAGCAAAGAGTAACGGAACGCAAGGAAGGCAAGGGAAAGCAAGGGAAGGCAAGTGTAACGGAAGGAACGGCACGGCAAGGGGAAACAAGGCTAAGGCACGACAACGCACGCTAGGCAATGCACGGCAAGGCAAGGAAAGGGTAACGCATGGGAAAGCACGGTCAGGCGAGGTAAGGCTAAGGAAAGCCAACGCAAGGCTAGGCAATGCACGGAAAGCAAGCAAGGAGTAACGGAATGCAAGGAAGGAAAGGGAAAGCAAGGGAAGGCAAGGGTAACGGAAGGAACGGTACGGCAAGGGGTAACAAGGCTAAGGCACGACAACACACGGCTAGGAAATGCACGGCAAAGCAAGGAAAGGGTAACGCAAGGCAAGGCACGGTGAGGCTAGGCAAGGTTAATGCACGACAACGCAAGGCTAGGCAATGCACGACAATGCAAGGAAAGCTTAAAGCAAAGGAAGGCACGGTCAGGCGAGATAAGGCTAAGGCACGACAACGCAAGGCTAGGCAATGCACGGAAGGCAAGCAAAGAGTAACGGAAGGTAAGGAAGGCAAGGGAAAGCAAGGAAAGGCAATGGTAACGGAAGGAACGGCACGGCAAGGGGAAACAAGGCTAAGGCACGACAACGCACGCTAGGCAATGCACGGCAAGGCAAGGAAAGGGTAACGCATGGGAAAGCACGGTCAGGCGAGGCAAGGCTAAGGCACGACAACCCAAGGCTAGGCAATGCACGGAAGGCAAGCAAAGAGAAACGGAAGGTAAGGAAGGAAAGGGAAAGCAAAGAAAGGCAAGTGTAACGGAAGGAACGGCACGGCAAGGGGAAACAAGGCTAAGGCACGACAAGGCACGGCTAGGCAATGCACGGCAAGGCAAGCAAACGGTAACGCAAGCAAAGGCACGGTGAGGCTAGGCAAGGCTAATGCACGAAAACGCATGGCTAGGCGATGCACGACAATGCAAGGAATGCTTAAAGCAAAGGAAGGCAAGGTCAGGCGAGATAAGGCTAAGGCACGACAACGCAAGGCTAGGAAATTCAGGGAAGGCAAGTAAAGAGTAACGGAAGGTAAGCAAGGCAAGGAAAAGGAAGGAAAGGCCAGGGTAATGGAAGGAACGGCACGGCAAGGGGAAACAAGGCTAAGGCACGGCAACGCAGGCTAGGCAATGCACGGCAAGGCAAGGAAAGGGTAACGCATGGGAAAGCACGTTCAGCCGAGGCAAGGCTAAGGCACAACAACGCAAGGCTAGGCAATGCACGGAAGGCAAGCAAAGAGTAACGGAAGGTAAGGAAGGCAAGGGAAAGGAAGGAAAGGCAAGTGTAACGGAAGGAACGGCACGGCAAGGGGAAACAAGGCTAAGGCACGACAACGCACGGCTAGGCAATGCACGGAAAGGCAAGGAAAGGGTAACGCATGGGAAAGCACGGTCAGGCGATGCAAGGCTAAGGCATGACAACGCAAGGCTAGGCAATGCACGGAAAGCAAGCAAAGAGTAACGGAACGCAAGGAAGGCAAGGGAAAGCAAGGGAAGGCAAGGGTAACGGAAGGAACGTCACGGCAAGGGGTAACAAGGCTAAGGCACGGCAACGCAGGGTTAGGCAATGCACGGCAAGGCAAGGAAAGGGTAACGCAGGGGAAGGCACGGTCAGGTGAGGCAAGGATAAGGCACGACAATGCAAGGCTAGGCAATGCACGGCAAGGCAAGGAAAGAGTAACGCAAGGCAAGGCACGGTGAGGCTAGGCAAGGTTAATGCACGACAACGCAAGGCTAGGCAATGCACGACAATGCAAGGAAAGCTTAAAGCAAAGGAAGGTACGGTCAGGCGAGATAAGGCTAAGGCACGACAACGCAAGGCTAGGCAATGCACGGAAGGCAAGGAAAGAGTAACGGAAGGTAAGGAAGGCAAGGGAAAGCAAGGAAAGGCAATGGTAACGGAAGGAACATCACGGCAAGGGGAAAAAAGGCTAAGGCACGACAACGGACGCTAGGCAATGCACGGCAAGGCAAGGAAAGGGTAACGCATGGGAAAGCACGGTCAGGCGAGGCAAGGCTAAGACACGACAACGCAAGGCTAGGCAATGCACGGAAGGCAAGCAAAGAATAACGGAAGGTAAGGAAGGCAAGGGAAAGCAAGGAAAGGCAATGGTAACGGAAGGAACATCACGGCAAGGGGAAAAAAGGCTAAGGCACGACAACGGACGCTAGGCAATGCACGGCAAGGCAAGGAAAGGGTAACGCATGGGAAAGCATGGTCAGGCGATGCAAGGCTAAGGCATGACAACGCAAGGCTAGGCAATGCACGGAAAGCAAGCAAAGAGTAACGGAATGCAAGGAAGGAAAGGGAAAGCAAGGGAAGGCAAGGGTAACGGAAGGAACGGTACGGCAAGGGGTAACAAGGCTAAGGCACGACAACACACGGCTAGGAAATGCACGGCAAAGCAAGGAAAGGGTAACGCAAGGCAAGGCACGGTGAGGCTAGGCAAGGTTAATGCACGACAACGCAAGGCTAGGCAATGCACGACAATGCAAGGAAAGCTTAAAGCAAAGGAAGGCACGGTCAGGCGAGATAAGGCTAAGGCACGACAACGCAAGGCTAGGCAATGCACGGAAGGCAAGCAAAGAGTAACGGAAGGTAAGGAAGGCAAGGGAAAGCAAGGAAAGGCAATGGTAACGGAAGGAACGGCACGGCAAGGGGAAACAAGGCTAAGGCACGACAACGCACGCTAGGCAATGCACGGCAAGGCAAGGAAAGGGTAACGCATGGGAAAGCACGGTCAGGCGAGGCAAGGCTAAGGCACGACAACCCAAGGCTAGGCAATGCACGGAAGGCAAGCAAAGAGAAACGGAAGGTAAGGAAGGAAAGGGAAAGCAAAGAAAGGCAAGTGTAACGGAAGGAACGGCACGGCAAGGGGAAACAAGGCTAAGGCACGACAAGGCACGGCTAGGCAATGCACGGCAAGGCAAGCAAACGGTAACGCAAGCAAAGGCACGGTGAGGCTAGGGAAGGCTAATGCACGAAAACGCATGGCTAGGCGATGCACGACAATGCAAGGAATGCTTAAAGCAAAGGAAGGCAAGGTCAGGCGAGATAAGGCTAAGGCACGACAACGCAAGGCTAGGAAATTCAGGGAAGGCAAGTAACGAGTAACGGAAGGTAAGCAAGGCAAGGGAAAGCAAGGGAAGGCAAGTGTAACGGAAGGAACGGCACGGCAAGGGGTAAGAAGGCTAAGGCACGACAACGCAGGGCTAGGCAATGCACGGCAAGTCAAGGAAAGGGTAACGCAGGGGAAGGCACGGTCAGGTGAGGCAAGGATAAGGCACGACAATGCAAGGCTAGGCAATGCACGGCAAGGCAAGTAAAGAGTAACGGAAGGAAAGGAAGGCAAGGCAAAGCCAGGCAAGGCAAGTGTAACAAAAGGCACGCCACGGCAAGGGGAATCAAGGCTAAGGCACGACAAAGCACGGCTAGGCAATGCACGGCAAGGCAAGGAAAGGGTAACGCAAGGCAAGGCACGGTGAGGCTAGGCAAGGCTAATGCACGACAAAGCAAGGCTAGGCAATGCACGACAATGCAAGGAAAGCTTAAAGCAAAGGAAGGCACGGTCAGGCGAGATAAGGCTAAGGCACGACAACGCAAGGCTAGGCAATGCACGGAAGACAAGCAAAGAGTAACGGAAGGTAAGGAAGGCAAGGGAAACGAAGGAAAGGCAAGTGTAACGGAAGGAACGGCACGGCAAGGGGAAACAAGGCTAAGGAACGACAACGCACGGCTAGGCAATGCACGGCAAGGCAAGGAAAGGGTAACGCATGGGAAAGCACGGTCAGGCGATGCAAGGCTAAGGCATGACAACGCAAGGCTAGGCAATGCACGGAAAGCAAGCAAAGAGTAACGGAACGCAAGGAAGGCAAGGGAAAGCAAGGGAAGGCAAGGGTAACGGAAGGAACGGCACGGCAAGGGGTAACAAGGCTAAGGCACGGCAACGCAGGTTTAGGCAATGCACGGCAAGGCAAGGAAAGGGTAACGCAGGGGAAGGCACGGTCAGGTGAGGCAAGGATAAGGCACGACTATGCAAGGCTAGGCAATGCACGGCAAGGCAAGGAAAGAGTAACGGAAGGTAAGGAAGGCAAGGGAAAGCAAAGAAAGGCAAGTGTAACGGAAGGAACGGCACGGCAAGGGGAAACAAGGCTAAGGCACGAAAACGCACGCTAGGCAATGAACGGCAAGTCAAGGAAAGGGTAACGCATGGGAAAGCACGGTCAGGCGAGGCAAGGCTAAGGAAAGCCAACGCAAGGCTAGGCAATGCACGGAAAGCAAGCAAGGAGTAACGGAATGCAAGGAAGGAAAGGGAAAGCAAGGGAAGGCAAGGGTAACGGAAGGAAGGGCACGGCAAGGGGTAACAAGGCTAAGGCACGAAAACACACAGCTAGGAAATGCACGGCAAGGCAAGGAAAGGGTAACGCAAGGCAAGGCACGCTGAGGCTAGGCAAGGTTAATGCACGACAACGCAAGGCTAGGCAATGCACGACAATGCAAGGAAAGCTTAAAGCAAAGGAAGGTACGGTCAGGCGAGATAAGGCTAAGGCACGACAACGCAAGGCTAGGCAATGCACGGAAGGCAAGGAAAGAGTAACGGAAGGTAAGGAAGGCAAGGGAAAGCAAGGAAAGGCAATGGTAACGGAAGGAACATCACGGCAAGGGGAAAAAAGGCTAAGGCACGACAACGGACGCTAGGCAATGCACGGAAAGGCAAGGAAAGGGTAACGCATGGGAAAGCACGGTCAGGCGAGGCAAGGCTAAGACACGACAACGCAAGGCTAGGCAATGCACGGAAGGCAAGCAAAGAATAACGGAAGGTAAGGAAGGCAAGGGAAAGCAAGGAAAGGCAATGGTAACGGAAGGAACATCACGGCAAGGGGAAAAAAGGCTAAGGCACGACAACGGACGCTAGGCAATGCACGGCAAGGCAAGGAAAGGGTAACGCATGGGAAAGCATGGTCAGGCGAGGCAAGGCTAAGGCACGACAACCCAAGGCTAGGCAATGCACGGAAGGCAAGCCAAGAGTAACGGAAGATAAGGAAGGAAAGGGAAAGCAAAGAAAGGCAAGTGAAACGGAAGGAACGGCACGGCAAGGGGAAACAAGGCTAAGGCACGACAACGCACGGCTAGGCAATGCACGGCAAGGCAAGCAAAAAGTAACGCATGGAAAGGCACGGTGAGGCTAGGCAAGGCTAATGCACGAAAACGCAAGGCTAGGCGATGCACGACAATGCAAGGAAAGCTTAAAGCAAAGGAAGGCAAGGTCAGGCGAGATAAGGCTAAGGCACGACAACGCAAGGCTAGGAAATTCAGGGAAGGCAAGCAAAGAGTAACGGAATGTAAGGAAGGCAAGGGAAAGCAAGGAAAGGCAAGTGTAACGGAAGGAACGGCACGGCAAGGCGAAACAAGGCTAAGGCACGACAACGCACGGCTAGGCAATGCACGGCAAGGCAAGGAAAGGGTAACGCATGGGAAAGCACGGTCAGGCGAGGCAAGGCTAAGGCATGACAACGCAAGGCTAGGCAATGCACGGAAAGCAAGCAAAGAGTAACGGAACGCAAGGAAGGCAAGGGAAAGCAAGGAAAGGTAAGTGTAACGGAACGAACGGCACGGCAAGGGGAAACAAGGCTAAGGCACGACAACGCACGGCTAGGCAATGCACGGCAAGGCAAGGAAAGCTTAAAGCAAAGGAAGGCAAGGTCAGGCGAGATAAGGCAAAGGCACGACAACGCAAGGCTAGGCAATTCAGGGAAGGCAAGCAAAGAGTAACGGAAGGTAAGCAAGGCAAGGAAAAGCAAGGAAAGTCAAGGGTAACGGAAGGAACGGCACGGCAAGGGGAAACAAGTCTAAGGCACGACACCGAACGCTAGGCAATGAACGGCAAGGCAAGGAAAGGGTTACGCATGGGAAACCACGGTCAGGCGAGGCAAGGCTAAGGCACGACAACGCAAGGCTAGGCAATGCACGGAAGGCAAGCAAAGAGTAACGGAAGGTAAGGAAGGCAAGGGAAAGCAAGGAAAGGCAAGTGTAACGGAAGGAACGGCACGGCAAGGGGAAACAAGGCTAAGGCGCGACAACGCACACTAGGCAATGCACGGCAAGGCAAGGAAAGTGTAACGCATGGGAAAGCACGGTCAGGCGAGGCAAGGCTAAGGAAAGCCAACGCAAGGCTAGGCAATGCACGGAAAGCAAGCAAGGAGTAACGGAATGCAAGGATGGAAAGGGAAAGCAAGGGAAGGCAAGGGTAACGGAAGGAACGGCACGGCAAGGGGAAACAAGGCTAAGGCACGACAAGGCACGGCTAGGCAATGCACGGCAAGGCAAGCAAAGGGTAACGCAAGAAAAGGCACGGTGAGGCTAGGCAAGGCTAATGCACGAAAACGCAAGGCTAGGCGATGCACGACAATGCAAGGAAAGCTTAAAGCAAAGGAAGGCAAGGTCAGGCGAGATAAGGCTAAGGCACGACAACGCAAGGCTAGGCAATTCAGGGAAGGCAAGCAAAGAGTAACGGAAGGGAAGGAAGGCAAGGAAAAGCAAGGAAAGGCAAGGGTAACGGAAGGAACGGCACGGCAAGGGGGAACAAGTCTAAGGCACGACACCGAATGCTAGGCAATGAACGGCAAGGCAAGGAAAGGGTAACGCATGGGAAAGCACGGTCAGGCGAGGCAAGGCTAAGGCACGACAACGCAAGGCTAGGCAATGCACGGAAAGCAAGCAAAGAGTAACGGAACGCAAGGAAGGCAAGGGAAAGCAAGGGAAGGCAAGTGTAACGGAAGGAACGGCACGGCAAGGGGAAACAAGGCTAAGGCACGACAACGCACGCTAGGCAATGCACGGCAAGGCAAGGAAAGGGTAACGCATGGGAAAGCACGGTCAGGCGAGGTAAGGCTAAGGAAAGCCAACGCAAGGCTAGGCAATGCACGGAAAGCAAGCAAGGAGTAACGGAATGCAAGGAAGGAAAGGGAAAGCAAGGGAAGGCAAGGGTAACGGAAGGAACGGTACGGCAAGGGGTAACAAGGCTAAGGCACGACAACACACGGCTAGGAAATGCACGGCAAAGCAAGGAAAGGGTAACGCAAGGCAAGGCACGGTGAGGCTAGGCAAGGTTAATGCACGACAACGCAAGGCTAGGCAATGCACGACAATGCAAGGAAAGCTTAAAGCAAAGGAAGGCACGGTCAGGCGAGATAAGGCTAAGGCACGACAACGCAAGGCTAGGCAATGCACGGAAGGCAAGCAAAGAGTAACGGAAGGTAAGGAAGGCAAGGGAAAGCAAGGAAAGGCAATGGTAACGGAAGGAACGGCACGGCAAGGGGAAACAAGGCTAAGGCACGACAACGCACGCTAGGCAATGCACGGCAAGGCAAGGAAAGGGTAACGCATGGGAAAGCACGGTCAGGCGAGGAAAGGCTAAGGCACGACAACCCAAGGCTAGGCAATGCACGGAAGGCAAGCAAAGAGAAACGGAAGGTAAGGAAGGAAAGGGAAAGCAAAGAAAGGCAAGTGTAACGGAAGGAACGGCACGGCAAGGGGAAACAAGGCTAAGGCACGACAAGGCACGGCTAGGCAATGCACGGCAAGGCAAGCAAACGGTAACGCAAGCAAAGGCACGGTGAGGCTAGGCAAGGCTAATGCACGAAAACGCATGGCTAGGCGATGCACGACAATGCAAGGAATGCTTAAAGCAAAGGAAGGCAAGGTCAGGCGAGATAAGGCTAAGGCACGACAACGCAAGGCTAGGAAATTCAGGGAAGGCAAGTAAAGAGTAACGGAAGGTAAGCAAGGCAAGGAAAAGGAAGGAAAGGCCAGGGTAATGGAAGGAACGGCACGGCAAGGGGAAACAAGGCTAAGGCACGGCAACGCAGGCTAGGCAATGCACGGCAAGGCAAGGAAAGGGTAACGCATGGGAAAGCACGTTCAGCCGAGGCAAGGCTAAGGCACAACAACGCAAGGCTAGGCAATGCACGGAAGGCAAGCAAAGAGTAACGGAAGGTAAGGAAGGCAAGGGAAAGGAAGGAAAGGCAAGTGTAACGGAAGGAACGGCACGGCAAGGGGAAACAAGGCTAAGGCACGACAACGCACGGCTAGGCAATGCACGGAAAGGCAAGGAAAGGGTAACGCATGGGAAAGCACGGTCAGGCGATGCAAGGCTAAGGCATGACAACGCAAGGCTAGGCAATGCACGGAAAGCAAGCAAAGAGTAACGGAACGCAAGGAACGCAAGGGAAAGCAAGGGAAGGCAAGGGTAACGGAAGGAACGTCACGGCAAGGGGTAACAAGGCTAAGGCACGGCAACGCAGGGTTAGGCAATGCACGGCAAGGCAAGGAAAGGGTAACGCAGGGGAAGGCACGGTCAGGTGAGGCAAGGATAAGGCACGACAATGCAAGGCTAGGCAATGCACGGCAAGGCAAGGAAAGAGTAACGCAAGGCAAGGCACGGTGAGGCTAGGCAAGGCTAATGCACGACAACGCAAGGCTAGGCAATGCACGACAATGCAAGTAAAGCTTAAAGCAAAGGAAGGCACGGTCAGGCGAGATAAGGCTAAGGCACGACAACGCAAGGCTAGGCAATGCACGGAAAGCAAGCAAAGAGTAACGGAACGCAAGGAAGGCAAGGGAAAGCAAGGGAAGGCAAGGGTAACGGAAGGAACGGCACGGCAAGGGGTAACAAGGCTAAGGCACGACAACGCAGGGCTAGGCAATGCACGGCAAGGCAAGGAAAGAGTTACGGAAGGAAAGGAAGGCAAGGCAAAGCCAGGCAAGGCAAGTGTAACAAAAGGCACGCAACGGCAAGGGGAAACAAGGCTAAGGCACGACAACACACGGCTAGGAAATGCACGGCAAGGCAAGGAAAGGGTAACGCAAGGCAAGGCACGGTGAGGCTAGGCAAGGCTAATGCAGGACAACGCAAGGCTAGGCAATGCACGACAATGCAAGTAAAGCTTAAAGCAAAGGAAGGCACGGTCAGGCGAGATAAGGCTAAGGCACGACAACGCAAGGCTAGGCAATGCACGGAAGGCAAGCAAAGAGTAACGGAAGGTAAGCAAGGCAAGGAAAAGGAAGGAAAGGCCAGGGTAACGGAAGGAACGACACGGCAAGGGGAAACAAGGCTAAGGCACGGCAACGCAGGCTAGGCAATGCACGGCAAGGCAAGGAAAGGGTAACGCATGGGAAAGCACGGTCAGGCGAGGCAAGGCTAAGGCACGACAACGCAAGGCTAGGAAATTCAGGGAAGGCAAGCAAAGAGTAACGGAAGTTAAGGAAGGCAAGGAAAAGCAAGGAAAGGCAAGGTAACGGAAGGAACGGCACGGCAAGGGGGAACAAGTCTAAGGCACGACACCGAATGGTAGGCAATGAACGGCAAGGCAAGGAAAGGGTAACGCATGGGAAAGCACGGTCAGGCGAGGCAAGGCTAAGGCACGACAACGCAAGGCTAGGCAATGCACGGAAAGCAAGCAAAGAGTAACGGAACCTAAGGAAGGCAAGGGAAAGCAAGGGAAGGCAAGTGTAACGGAAGGAACGGCACGGCAAGGGGTAAGAAGGCTAAGGCACGACAACGCAGGGCTAGGCAATGCACGGCAAGTCAAGGAAAGGGTAACGCAGGGGAAGGCACGGTCAGGTGAGGCAAGGATAAGGCACGACAATGCAAGGCTAGGCAATGCACGGCAAGGCAAGGAAAGAGTAACGGAAGGAAAGGAAGGCAAGGCAAAGCCAGGCAAGGCAAGTGTAACAAAAGGCACGCCACGGCAAGGGGAATCAAGGCTAAGGCACGACAAAGCACGGCTAGGCAATGCACGGCAAGGCAAGGAAAGGGTAACGCAAGGCAAGGCACGGTGAGGCTAGGCAAGGCTAATGCACGACAACGCAAGGCTAGGCAATGCACGACAATGCAAGGAAAGCTTAAAGCAAAGGAAGGCACGGTCAGGCGAGATAAGGCTAAGGCACGACAACGCAAGGCTAGGCAATGCACGGAAGGCAAGCAAAGAGTAACGGAAGGTAAGGAAGGCAAGGGAAAGGAAGGAAAGGCAAGTGTAACGGAAGGAACGGCACGGCAAGGGGAAACAAGGCTAAGGAACGACAACACACGGCTAGGCAATGCACGGCAAGGCAAGGAAAGGGTAACGCATGGGAAAGCACGGTCAGGCGAGGCAAGGCTAAGGCACGACAACGCAAGGCTAGGCAATGCACGGAAGGCAAGCAAAGAGTAACGGAACGCAAGGAAGGCAAGGGAAAGCAAGGGAAGGCAAGGGTAACGGAAGGAACGGCACGGCAAGGGGTAACAAGGCTAAGGCACGGCAACGCAGGTTTAGGCAATGCACGGCAAGGCAAGGAAAGGGTAACGCAGGGGAAGGCACGGTCAGGTGAGGCAAGGATAAGGCACGACTATGCAAGGCTAGGCAATGCACGGCAAGGCAAGGAAAGAGTAACGGAAGGTAAGGAAGGCAAGGGAAAGCAAAGAAAGGCAAGTGTAACGGAAGGAACGGCACGGCAAGGGGAAACAAGGCTAAGGCACGAAAACGCACGCTAGGCAATGAACGGCAAGTCAAGGAAAGGGTAACGCATGGGAAAGCACGGTCAGGCGAGGCAAGGCTAAGGAAAGCCAACGCAAGGCTAGGCAATGCACGGAAAGCAAGCAAGGAGTAACGGAATGCAAGGAAGGAAAGGGAAAGCAAGGGAAGGCAAGGGTAACGGAAGGAAGGGCACGGCAAGGGGTAACAAGGCTAAGGCACGAAAACACACAGCTAGGAAATGCACGGCAAGGCAAGGAAAGGGTAACGCAAGGCAAGGCACGCTGAGGCTAGGCAAGGTTAATGCACGACAACGGACGCTAGGCAATGCACGGCAAGGCAAGGAAAGGGTAACGCATGGGAAAGCACGGTCAGGCGAGGCAAGGCTAAGACACGACAACGCAAGGCTAGGCAATGCACGGAAGGCAAGCAAAGAATAACGGAAGGTAAGGAAGGCAAGGGAAAGCAAGGAAAGGCAATGGTAACGGAAGGAACATCACGGCAAGGGGAAAAAAGGCTAAGGAACGATAACGGACGCTAGGCAATGCACGGCAAGGCAAGGAAAGGGTAACGCATGGGAAAGCATGGTCAGGCGAGGCAAGGCTAAGGCACGACAACCCAAGGCTAGGCAATGCACGGAAGGCAAGCCAAGAGTAACGGAAGATAAGGAAGGAAAGGGAAAGCAAAGAAAGGCAAGTGAAACGGAAGGAACGGCACGGCTAGGGGAAACAAGGCTAAGGCACGACAACGCACGGCTAGGCAATGCACGGCAAGGCAAGCAAAAAGTAACGCAAGGAAAGGCACGGTGAGGCTAGGCAAGGCTAATGCACGAAAACGCAAGGCTAGGCGATGCACGACAGTGCAAGGAAAGCTTAAAGCAAAGGAAGGCAAGGTCAGGCGAGATAAGGCTAAGGCACGACAACGCAAGGCTAGGAAATTCAGGGAAGGCAAGCAAAGAGTAACGGAATGTAAGGAAGGCAAGGGAAAGCAAGGAAAGGCAAGTGTAACGGAAGGAACGGCACGGCAAGGCGAAACAAGGCTAAGGCACGACAACGCACGGCTAGGCAATGCACGGCAAGGCAAGGAAAGGGTAACGCATGGGAAAGCACGGTCAGGCGAGGCAAGGCTAAGGCATGACAACGCAAGGCTAGGCAATGCACGGAAAGCAAGCAAAGAGTAACGGAACGCAAGGAAGGCAAGGGAAAGCAAGGAAAGGTAAGTGTAACGGAACGAACGGCACGGCAAGGTGAAAGAAGGCTAAGGCACGACAACGCACGGCTAGGCAATGCACGGCAAGGCAAGGAAAGCTTAAAGCAAAGGAAGGCAAGGTCAGGCGAGATAAGGCAAAGGCACGACAACGCAAGGCTAGGCAATTCAGGGAAGGCAAGCAAAGAGTAACGGAAGGTAAGCAAGGCAAGGAAAAGCAAGGAAAGTCAAGGGTAACGGAAGGAACGGCACGGCAAGGGGAAACAAGTCTAAGGCACGACACCGAACGCTAGGCAATGAACGGCAAGGCAAGGAAAGGGTTACGCATGGGAAACCACGGTCAGGCGAGGCAAGGCTAAGGCACGACAACGCAAGGCTAGGCAATGCACGGAAGGCAAGCAAAGAGTAACGGAAGGTAAGGAAGGCAAGGGAAAGCAAGGAAAGGCAAGTGTAACGGAAGGAACGGCACGGCAAGGGGAAACAAGGCTAAGGCGCGACAACGCACGCTAGGCAATGCACGGCAAGGCAAGGAAAGTGTAACGCATGGGAAAGCACGGTCAGGCGAGGCAAGGCTAAGGAAAGCCAACGCAAGGCTAGGCAATGCACGGAAAGCAAGCAAGGAGTAACGGAATGCAAGGAAGGAAAGGGAAAGCAAGGGAAGGCAAGGGTAACGGAAGGAACGGCACGGCAAGGGGAAACAAGGCTAAGGCACGACAAGGCACGGCTAGGCAATGCACGGCAAGGCAAGCAAAGGGTAACGCAAGAAAAGGCACGGTGAGGCTAGGCAAGGCTAATGCACGAAAACGCAAGGCTAGGCGATGCACGACAATGCAAGGAAAGCTTAAAGCAAAGGAAGGCAAGGTCAGGCGAGATAAGGCTAAGGCACGACAACGCAAGGCTAGGAAATTCAGGGAAGGCAAGCAAAGAGTAACGGAAGGTAAGCAAGGCAAGGAAAAGGAAGGAAAGGCCAGGGTAACGGAAGGAACGACACGGCAAGGGGAAACAAGGCTAAGGCACGGCAACGCAGGCTAGGCAATGCACGGCAAGGCAAGGAAAGGGTAACGCATGGGAAAGCACGGTCAGGCGAGGCAAGGCTAAGGCACGACAACGCAAGGCTAGGAAATTCGGGGAAGGCAAGCAAAGAGTAACGGAAGGGAAGGAAGGCAAGGAAAAGCAAGGAAAGGCAAGGGTAACGGAAGGAACGGCACGGCAAGGGGGAACAAGTCTAAGGCACGACACCGAATGCTAGGCAATGAACGGCAAGGCAAGGAAAGGGTAACGCATGGGAAAGCACGGTCAGGCGAGGCAAGGCTAAGGCACGACAACGCAAGGCTAGGCAATGCACGGAAAGCAAGCAAAGAGTAACGGAACGCAAGGAAGGCAAGGGAAAGCAAGGGAAGGCAAGTGTAACGGAAGGAACGGCACGGCAAGGGGAAACAAGGCTAAGGCACGACAACGCACGCTAGGCAATGCACGGCAAGGCAAGGAAAGGGTAACGCATGGGAAAGCACGGTCAGGCGAGGTAAGGCTAAGGAAAGCCAACGCAAGGCTAGGCAATGCACGGAAAGCAAGCAAGGAGTAACGGAATGCAAGGAAGGAAAGGGAAAGCAAGGGAAGGCAAGGGTAACGGAAGGAACGGTACGGCAAGGGGTAACAAGGCTAAGGCACGACAACACACGGCTAGGAAATGCACGGCAAAGCAAGGAAAGGGTAACGCAAGGCAAGGCACGGTGAGGCTAGGCAAGGTTAATGCACGACAACGCAAGGCTAGGCAATGCACGACAATGCAAGGAAAGCTTAAAGCAAAGGAAGGCACGGTCAGGCGAGATAAGGCTAAGGCACGACAACGCAAGGCTAGGCAATGCACGGAAGGCAAGCAAAGAGTAACGGAAGGTAAGGAAGGCAAGGGAAAGCAAGGAAAGGCAATGGTAACGGAAGGAACGGCACGGCAAGGGGAAACAAGGCTAAGGCACGACAACGCACGCTAGGCAATGCACGGCAAGGCAAGGAAAGAGTAACGCATGGGAAAGCACGGTCAGGCGAGGCAAGGCTAAGGCACGATAACCCAAGGCTAGGCAATGCACGGAAGGCAAGCAAAGAGAAACGGAAGGTAAGGAAGGAAAGGGAAAGCAAAGAAAGGCAAGTGTAACGGAAGGAACGGCACGGCAAGGGGAAACAAGGCTAAGGCACGACAAGGCACGGCTAGGCAATGCACGGCAAGGCAAGCAAACGGTAACGCAAGCAAAGGCACGGTGAGGCTAGGCAAGGCTAATGCACGAAAACGCATGGCTAGGCGATGCACGACAATGCAAGGAAAGCTTAAAGCAAAGGAAGGCAAGGTCAGGCGAGATAAGGCTAAGGCACGACAACGCAAGGCTAGGAAATTCAGGGAAGGCAAGTAAAGAGTAACGGAAGGTAAGCAAGGCAAGGAAAAGGAAGGAAAGGCCAGGGTAATGGAAGGAACGGCACGGCAAGGGGAAACAAGGCTAAGGCACGGCAACGCAGGCTAGGCAATGCACGGCAAGGCAAGGAAAGGGTAACGCATGGGAAAGCACGTTCAGGCGAGGCAAGGCTAAGGCACAACAACGCAAGTCTAGGCAATGCACGGAAGGCAAGCAAAGTGTAACGGAAGGTAAGGAAGGCAAGGGAAAGGAAGGAAAGGCAAGTGTAACGGAAGGAACGGCACGGCAAGGGGAAACAAGGCTAAGGCACGACAACGCACGGCTAGGCAATGCACGGAAAGGCAAGGAAAGGGTAACGCAGGGGAAAGCACGGTCAGGCGATGCAAGGCTAAGGCATGACAACGCAAGGCTAGGCAATGCACGGAAAGCAAGCAAAGAGTAACGGAACGCAAGGAAGGCAAGGGAAAGCAAGGGAAGGCAAGGGTAACGGAAGGAACGGCACGGCAAGGGGTAACAAGGCTAAGGCACGACAACGCAGGGCTAGGCAATGCACGGCAAGGCAAGGAAAGAGTTACGGAAGGAAAGGAAGGCAAGGCAAAGCCAGGCAAGGCAAGTGTAACAAAAGGCACGCAACGGCAAGGGGAAACAAGGCTAAGGCACGACAACACACGGCTAGGAAATGCACGGCAAGGCAAGGAAAGGGTAACGCAAGGCAAGGCACGGTGAGGCTAGGCAAGGCTAATGCACGACAACGCAAGGCTAGGCAATGCACGACAATGCAAGTAAAGCTTAAAGCAAAGGAAGGCACGGTCAGGCGAGATAAGGCTAAGGCACGACAACGCAAGGCTAGGCAATGCACGGAAGGCAAGCAAAGAGTAACGGAAGGTAAGGAAGGCAAGGGAAAGCAAAGAAAGGCAAGTGTAACGGAAGGAACGGCACGGCAAGGGGAAACAAGGCTAAGGCACGACAACGCACGCTAGGCAATGCACGGCAAGGCAAGGAAAGGGTAACGCATGGGAAAGCACGGTCAGGCGAGGCAAGGCTAAGGAAAGCCAACGCAAGGCTAGGCAATGCACGGAAAGCAAGCAAGGAGTAACGGAATGCAAGGAAGGAAAGGGAAAGCAAGGGAAGGCAAGGGTAACGGAAGGAACGGCACGGCAAGGGGAAACAAGGCTAAGGCACGACAAGGCACGGCTAGGCAATGCACGGCAAGGCAAGCAAAGGGTAACGCAAGAAAAGGCACCGTGAGGCTAGGCAAGGCTAATGCACGAAAACGCAAGGCTAGGCGATGCACGACAATGCAAGGAAAGCTTAAAGCAAAGGAAGGCAAGTTCAGGCGAGATAAGGCTAAGGCACGACAACGCAAGGCTAGGAAATTCAGGGAAGGCAAGCAAAGAGTAACGGAAGTTAAGCAAGGCAAGGAAAAGGAAGGAAAGGCCAGGGTAACGCAAGGAACGACACGGCAAGGGGAAACAAGGCTAAGGCACGGCAACGCAGGCTAGGCAATGCACGGCAAGGAAAGGAAAGGGTAACGCATGGGAAAGCACGGTCAGGCGAGGCAAGGCTAAGGCACGACAACGCAAGGCTAGGAAATTCAGGGAAGGCAAGCAAAGAGTAACGGAAGGTAAGGAAGGCAAGGAAAAGCAAGGAAAGGCAAGGTAACGGAAGGAACGGCACGGCAAGGGGGAACAAGTCTAAGGCACGACACCGAATGCTAGGCAATGAACGGCAAGGCAAGGAAAGGGTAACGCATGGGAAAGCACGGTCAGGCGAGGCAAGGCTAAGGCACGACAACGCAAGGCTAGGCAATGCACGGAAAGCAAGCAAAGAGTAACGGAACCTAAGGAAGGCAAGGGAAAGCAAGGGAAGGCAAGGATAACGGAAGGAAGACACGGCAAGGGGAAACAAGGCTAAGGCACGACAACGCAAGGCTAGGCAATGCACGGCAAGTTAAGGAAAGGGTAACGCAGGGGAAGGCACGGTCAGGTGAGGCAAGGATAAGGCACGACAATGCAAGGCTAGGCAATGCACGGCAAGGCAAGGAAAGAGTAACGGAAGGAAAGGAAGGCAAGGCAAAGCCAGGCAAGGCAAGTGTAACAAAAGGCACGCCACGGCAAGGGGAATCAAGGCTAAGGCACGACAACACACGGCTAGGAAATGCACGGCAAGGCAAGGAAAGGGTAACGCAAGGCAAGGCACGGTGAGGCTAGGCAAGGCTAATGCACGACAACGCAAGGCTAGGCAATGCACGACAATGCAAGTAAAGCTTAAAGCAAAGGAAGGCACGGTCAGGCGAGATAAGGCTAAGGCACGACAACGCAAGGCTAGGCAATGCACGGAAGGCAAGCAAAGAGTAACGGAAGGTAAGGAAGGCAAGGGAAAGCAAAGAAAGGCAAGTGTAACGGAAGGAACGGCACGGCAAGGGGAAACAAGGCTAAGGCACGACAACGCACGCTAGGCAATGCACGGCAAGGCAAGGAAAGGGTAACGCATGGGAAAGCACGGTCAGGCGAGGCAAGGCTAAGGAAAGCCAACGCAAGGCTAGGCAATGCACGGAAAGCAAGCAAGGAGTAACGGAATGCAAGGAAGGAAAGGGAAAGCAAGGGAAGGCAAGGGTAACGGAAGGAACGGCACGGCAAGGGGAAACAAGGCTAAGGCACGACAAGGCACGGCTAGGCAATGCACGGCAAGGCAAGCAAAGGGTAACGCAAGGAAAGGCACGGTGAGGCTAGGCAAGGCTAAGGCACGACAACGCAAGGCTAGGCAATGCACGGAAAGCAAGCAAAGAGTAACGGAACCTAAGGAAGGCAAGGGAAAGCAAGGGAAGGCAAGTGTAACGGAAGGAACGGCACGGCAAGGGGTAAGAAGGCTAAGGCACGACAACGCAGGGCTAGGCAATGCACGGCAAGTCAAGGAAAGGGTAACGCAGGGGAAGGCACGGTCAGGTGAGGCAAGGATAAGGCACGACAATGCAAGGCTAGGCAATGCACGGCAAGGCAAGGAAAGAGTAACGGAAGGAAAGGAAGGCAAGGCAAAGCCAGGCAAGGCAAGTGTAACAAAAGGCACGCCACGGCAAGGGGAATCAAGGCTAAGGCACGACAAAGCACGGCTAGGCAATGCACGGCAAGGCAAGGAAAGGGTAACGCAAGGCAAGGCACGGTGAGGCTAGGCAAGGCTAATGCACGACAACGCAAGGCTAGGCAATGCACCACAATGCAAGGAAAGCTTAAAGCAAAGGAAGGCACGGTCAGGCGAGATAAGGCTAAGGCACGACAACGCAAGGCTAGGCAATGCACGGAAGGCAAGCAAAGAGTAACGGAAGGTATGGAAGGCAAGGGAAAGGAAGGAAAGGCAAGTGTAACGGAAGGAACGGCACGGCAAGGGGAAACAAGGCTAAGGAACGACAACGCACGGCTAGGCAATGCACGGCAAGGCAAGGAAAGGGTAACGCATGGGAAAGCACGGTCAGGCGATGCAAGGCTAAGGCATGACAACGCAAGGCTAGGCAATGCACGGAAAGCAAGCAAAGAGTAACGGAACGCAAGGAAGGCAAGGGAAAGCAAGGGAAGGCAAGGGTAACGGAAGGAACGGCACGGCAAGGGGTAACAAGGCTAAGGCACGGCAACGCAGGGTTAGGCAATGCACGGCAAGGCAAGGAAAGGGTAACGCAGGGGAAGGCACGGTCAGGTGAGGCAAGGATAAGGCACGACTATGCAAGGCTAGGCAATGCACGGCAAGGCAAGGAAAGAGTAACGGAAGGTAAGGAAGGCAAGGGAAAGCAAAGAAAGGCAAGTGTAACGGAAGGAACGGCACGGCAAGGGGAAACAAGGCTAAGGCACGACAACGCACGCTAGGCAATGAACGGCAAGTCAAGGAAAGGGTAACGCATGGGAAAGCACGGTCAGGCGAGGCAAGGCTAAGGAAAGCCAACGCAAGGATAGGCAATGCACGGAAAGCAAGCAAGGAGTAACGGAATGCAAGGAAGGAAAGGGAAAGCAAGGGAAGGCAAGGGTAACGGATGGAAGGGCACGGCAAGGGGTAACAAGGCTAAGGCACGAAAACACACAGCTAGGAAATGCACGGCAAGGCAAGGAAAGGGTAACGCAAGGCAAGGCACGCTGAGGCTAGGCAAGGTTAATGCACGACAACGCAAGGCTAGGCAATGCACGACAATGCAAGGAAAGCTTAAAGCAAAGGAAGGTACGGTCAGGCGAGATAAGGCTAAGGCACGACAACGCAAGGCTAGGCAATGCACGGAAGGCAAGCAAAGAGTAACGGAAGGTAAGGAAGGCAAGGGAAAGCAAGGAAAGGCAATGGTAACGGAAGGAACATCACGGCAAGGGGAAAAAAGGCTAAGGCACGACAACGGACGCTAGGCAATGCACGGCAAGGCAAGGAAAGGGTAACCCATGGGAAAGCACGGTCAGGCGAGGCAAGGCTAAGGCACGACAACGCAAGGCTAGGCAATGCACGGAAGGCAAGCAAAGAGTAACGGAAGGTAAGGAAGGCAAGGGAAAGCAAGGAAAGGCAATGGTAACGGAAGGAACATCACGGCAAGGGGAAAAAAGGCTAAGGCACGACAACGGACGCTAGGCAATGCACGGCAAGGCAAGGCAAGGGTAACGCATGGGAAAGCATGGTCAGGCTAGGCAAGGCTAAGGCACGACAACCCAAGGCTAGGCAATGCACGGAAGGCAAGCCAAGAGTAACGGAAGATAAGGAAGGAAAGGGAAAGCAAAGAAAGGCAAGTGAAACGGAAGGAACGGCACGGCAAGGGGAAACAGGGCTAAGGCATCGACAACGCACGGCTAGGCAATGCACGGCAAGGCAAGCAAAAAGTAACGCAAGGAAAGGCACGGTGAGGCTAGGCAAGGCTAATGCACGAAAACGCAAGGCTAGGCGATGCACGACAATGCAAGGAAAGCTTAAAGCAAAGGAAGGCAAGGTCAGGCGAGATAAGGCTAAGGCACGACAACGCAAGGCTAGGAAATTCAGGGAAGGCAAGCAAAGAGTAACGTAATGTAAGGAAGGCAAGGGAAAGCAAGGAAAGGCAAGTGTAACGGAAGGAACGGCACGGCAAGGCGAAACAAGGCTAAGGCACGACAACGCACGGCTAGGCAATGCACAGCAAGGCAAGGAAAGGGTAACGCATGGGAAAGCACGGTCAGGCGAGGCAAGGCTAAGGCATGACAACGCAAGGCTAGGCAATGCACGGAAAGCAAGCAAAGAGTAACGGAACGCAAGGAAGGCAAGGGAAAGCAAGGAAAGGTAAGTGTAACGGAACGAACGGCACGGCAAGGGGAAACAAGGCTAAGGCACGACAACGCACGGCTAGGCAATGCACGGCAAGGCAAGGAAAGCTTAAAGCAAAGGAAGGCAAGGTCAGGCGAGATAAGGCAAAGGCACGACAACGCAAGGCTAGGCAATTCAGGGAAGGCAAGCAAAGAGTAACGGAAGGTAACCAAGGCAAGGAAAAGCAAGGAAAGTCAAGGGTAACGGAAGGAACGGCACGGCAAGGGGAAACAAGTCTAAGGCACGACACCGAACGCTAGGCAATGAACGGCAAGGCAAGGAAAGGGTTACGCATGGGAAACCACGGTCAGGCGAGGCAAGGCTAAGGCACGACAACGCAAGGCTAGGCAATGCACGGCAATGCAAGGAAAGCTTAAAGCAAAGGAAGGCACGGTCAGGCGAGATAAGGCTAAGGCACGACAACGCAAGGCTAGGCAATTCAGGGAAGGCAAGCAAAGAGTAACGGAAGGTAAGCAAGGCAAGGAAAAGCAAGGAAAGTCAAGGGTAACGGAAGGAACGGCACGGCAAGGATAAACAAGGCTAAGGCACGGCAACGCAGGCTAGGCAATGCACAGCAAGGCAAGGAAAGGGTAACGCATGGGAAAGCACGGTCAGGCGAGGCAAGGCTAAGGTATGACAACGGAAGGCTAGGCAATGCACGGAAAGCAAGCAAAGAGTAACGGAACGCAAGGAAGGCAAGGGAAAGCAAGGGAAGGTAAGGGTAACGGAAGGAACGGCACGGCAAGGGGAAACAAGGCTAAGGCACGGCAACGTAGGCTAGGCAATGCACGGCAAGGCAAGGAAAGGGTAACGCATGGGAAAGCACGGTCAGGCGAGGCAAGGCTAAGGAAAGCCAACGCAAGGTTAGGCAATGCACGGAAAGCAAGCAAGGAGTAACGGAATGCAAGGAAGGAAAGGGAAAGCAAGGGAAGGCAAGGGTAACGGAAGGAACGGCACGGCAAGGGGAAACAAGGCTAAGGCACGACAAGGCACGGCTAGGCAATGCACGGCAAGGCAAGCAAAGGGTAACGCAAGGAAAGGCACGGTGAGGCTAGGCAAGGCTAATGCACGAAAACGCAAGCCTAGGCGATGCACGACAATGCAAGGAAAGCTTAAAGCAAAGGAAGGCAAGGTCAGGCGAGATAAGGCTAAGGCACGACAACTCAAGGCTAGGAAATTCAGGGAAGGCAAGCAAAGAGTAACGGAAGGTAAGCAAGGCAAGGAAAAGGAAGGAAAGGCCAGGGCAAGGGGAAACAAGGCTAAGGCACGACAACGCAGGCTAGGCAATGCACGGCAAGGCAAGGAAAGTGTAACGCATGGGAAAGCACGGTCAGGCGAGGCAAGGCTAAGGCACGACAACGCAAGGCTAGGAAATTCGGGGAAGGCAAGCAAAGAGTAACGGAAGGGAAGGAAGGCAAGGAAAAGCAAGGAAAGGCAAGGGTAACGGAAGGAACGGCACGGCAAGGGGGAACAAGTCTAAGGCACGACACCGAATGCTAGGCAATGCACGGCAAGGCAAGGAAAGGGTAACGCATGGGAAAGCACGGTCAGGCGAGGCAAGGCTAAGGCACGACAACGCAAGGCTAGGCAATGCACGGAAAGCAAGCAAAGAGTAACGGAACGCAAGGAAGTCAAGGGAAAGCAAGGGAAGGCAAGTGTAACGGAAGGAACGGCACAGCAAGGGGAAACAAGGCTAAGGCACGACAACGCACGCTAGGCAATGCACGGCAAGGCAAGGTAAGGGTAACGCATGGGAAAGCACGGTCAGGCGAGGTAAGGCTAAGGAAAGCCAACGCAAGGCTAGGCAATGCACGGAAAGCAAGCAAGGAGTAACGGAATGCAAGGAAGGAAAGGGAAAGCAAGGGAAGGCAAGGGTAACGGAAGGAACGGTACGGCAAGGGGTAACAAGGCTAAGGCACGACAACACACGGCTAGGAAATGCACGGCAAAGCAAGGAAAGGGTAACGCAAGGCAAGGCACGGTGAGGCTAGGCAAGGTTAATGCACGACAACGCAAGGCTAGGCAATGCACGACAATGCAAGGAAAGCTTAAAGCAAAGGAAGGCACGGTCAGGCGAGATAAGGCTAAGGCACGACAACGCAAGGCTAGGCAATGCACGGAAGGCAAGCAAAGAGAAACGGAAGGTAAGGAAGGAAAGGGAAAGCAAAGAAAGGCAAGTGTAATGGAAGGAACGGCACGGCAAGGGGAAACAAGGCTAAGGCACGACAAGGCACGGCTAGGCAATGCACGGCAAGGCAAGCAAACGGTAACGCAAGCAAAGGCACGGTGAGGCTAGGCAAGGCTAATGCACGAAAACGCATGGCTAGGCGATGCACGACAATGCAAGGAAAGCTTAAAGCAAAGGAAGGCAAGGTCAGGCGAGATAAGGCTAAGGCACGACAACGCAAGGCTAGGAAATTCAGGGAAGGCAAGTAAAGAGTAACGGAAGGTAAGCAAGGCAAGGAAAAGGAAGGAAAAGCCAGGGTAATGGAAGGAACGGCACGGCAAGGGGAAACAAGGCTAAGGCACGGCAACGCAGGCTAGGCAATGCACGGCAAGGCAAGGAAAGGGTAACGCATGGGAAAGCACGTTCAGGCGAGGCAAGGCTAAGGCACAACAACGCAAGGCTAGGCAATGCACGGAAGGCAAGCAAAGAGTAACGGAAGGTAAGGAAGGCAAGGGAAAGGAAGGAAAGGCAAGTGTAACGGAAGGAACGGCACGGCAAGGGGAAACAAGGCTAAGGCACGACAACGCACGGCTAGGCAATGCACGGAAAGGCAAGGAAAGGGTAACGCATGGGAAAGCACGGTCAGGCGATGCAAGGCTAAGGCATGACAACGCAAGGCTAGGCAATGCACGGAAAGCAAGCAAAGAGTAACGGAACGCAAGGAAGGCAAGGGAAAGCAAGGGAAGGCAAGGGTAACGGAAGGAACGTCACGGCAAGGGGTAACAAGGCTAAGGCACGGCAACGTAGGGTTAGGCAATGCACGGCAAGGCAAGGAAAGGGTAACGCAGGGGAAGGCACGGTCAGGTGAGGCAAGGATAAGGCACGACAATGCAAGGCTAGGCAATGCACGGCAAGGCAAGGAAAGAGTAACGCAAGGCAAGGCACGGTGAGGCTAGGCAAGGCTAATGCACGACAACGCAAGGCTAGGCAATGCACGACAATGCAAGTAAAGCTTAAAGCAAAGGAAGGCACGGTCAGGCGAGATAAGGCTAAGGCACGACAACGCAAGGCTAGGCAATGCACGGAAAGCAAGCAAAGAGTAACGGAACGCAAGGAAGGCAAGGGAAAGCAAGGGAAGGCAAGGGTAACGGAAGGAACGGCACGGCAAGGGGTAACAAGGCTAAGGCACGACAACGCAGGGCTAGGCAATGCACGGCAAGGCAAGGAAAGAGTTACGGAAGGAAAGGAAGGCAAGGCAAAGCCAGGCAAGGCAAGTGTAACAAAAGGCACGCAACGGCAAGGGGAAACAAGGCTAAGGCACGACAACACACGGCTAGGAAATGCACGGCAAGGCAAGGAAAGGGTAACGCAAGGCAAGGCACGGTGAGGCTAGGCAAGGCTAATGCACGACAACGCAAGGCTAGGCAATGCACGACAATGCAAGTAAAGCTTAAAGCAAAGGAAGGCACGGTCAGGCGAGATAAGGCTAAGGCACGACAACGCAAGGCTAGGCAATGCACGGAAGGCAAGCAAAGAGTAACGGAAGGTAAGGAAGGCAAGGGAAAGCAAAGAAAGGCAAGTGTAACGGAAGGAACGGCACGGCAAGGGGAAACAAGGCTAAGGCACGGCAACGCACGCTAGGCAATGCACGGCAAGGCAAGGAAAGGGTAACGCATGGGAAAGCACGGTCAGGCGAGATAAGGCTAAGGAAAGCCAACGCAAGGCTAGGCAATGCACGGAAAGCAAGCAAGGAGTAACGGAATGCAAGGAAGGAAAGGGAAAGCAAGGGAAGGCAAGGGTAACGGAAGGAACGGCACGGCAAGGGGAAACAAGGCTAAGGCACGACAAGGCACGGCTAGGCAATGCACGGCAAGGCAAGAAAAGGGTAACGCAAGGAAAGGCACGGTGAGGCTAGGCAAGGCTAATGCACGAAAACGCAAGGCTAGGCGATGCACGACAATGCAAGGAAAGCTTAAAGCAAAGGAAGGCAAGGTCAGGCGAGATAAGGCTAAGGCACGACAACGCAAGGCTAGGAAATTCAGGGAAGGCAAGCAAAGAGTAACGGAAGGTAAGCAAGGAAAGGAAAAGGAAGGAAAGGCCAGGGTAACGGAAGGAACGACACGGCAAGGGGAAACAAGGCTAAGGCACGGCAACGCAGGCTAGGCAATGCACGGCAAGGCAAGGAAAGGGTAACGCATGGGAAAGCACGGTCAGGCGAGGCAAGGCTAAGGCACGACAACGCAAGGCTAGGAAATTCAGGGAAGGCAAGCAAAGAGTAACGGAAGGTAAGGAAGGCAAGGAAAAGCAAGGAAAGGCAAAGTAACGGAAGGAACGGCACGGCAAGGGGGAACAAGTCTAAGGCACGACACCGAATGCTAGGCAATGAACGGCAAGGCAAGGAAAGGGTAACGCATGGGAAAGCACGGTCAGGCGAGGCAAGGCTAAGGTACGACAACGCAAGGCTAGGCAATGCACGGAAAGCAAGCAAAGAGTAACGGAACCTAAGGAAGGCAAGGGAAAGCAAGGGAAGGCAAGTGTAACGGAAGGAACGGCACGGCAAGGGGTAAGAAGGCTAAGGCACGACAACGCAGGGCTAGGCAATGCACGGCAAGGCAAGGAAAGAGTTACGGAAGGAAAGGAAGGCAAGGCAAAGCCAGGCAAGGCAAGTGTAACAAAAGGCACGCCACGGCAAGGGGAATCAAGGCTAAGGCACGACAAAGCACGGCTAGGCAATGCACGGCAAGGCAAGGAAAGGGTAACGCAAGGCAAGGCACGGTGAGGCTAGGCAAGGCTAATGCACGACAACGCAAGGCTAGGCAATGCACGACAATGCAAGGAAAGCTTAAAGCAAAGGAAGGCACGGTCAGGCGAGATAAGGCTAAGGCACGACAACGCAAGGCTAGGCAATGCACGGAAGGCAAGCAAAGAGTAACGGAAGGTAAGGAAGGCAAGGGAAAGGAAGGAAAGGCAAGTGTAACGGAAGGAACGGCACGGCAAGGGGAAACAAGGCTAAGGCACGACAACGCACGGCTAGGCAATGCACGGCAAGGCAAGGAAAGGGTAACGCATGGGAAGCACGGTCAGGCGAGGCAAGGCTAAGGCATGACAACGCAAGGCTAGGCAATGCACGGAAAGCAAGCAAAGAGTAACGGAACGCAAGGAAGGCAAGGGAAAGCAAGGGAAGGCAAGGGTAACGGAAGGAACGGCACGGCAAGGGGAAACAAGGCTAAGGCACGACAAGGCACGGCTAGGCAATGCACGGCAAGGCAAGCAAAGGGTAACGCAAGAAAAGGCACGGTGAGGCTAGGCAAGGCTAATGCACGAAAACGCAAGGCTAGGCGATGCACGACAATGCAAGGAAAGCTTAAAGCAAAGGAAGGCAAGGTCAGGCGAGATAAGGCTAAGGCACGACAACGCAAGGCTAGGAAATTCAGGGAAGGCAAGCAAAGAGTAACGGAAGGTAAGCAAGGCAAGGAAAAGGAAGGAAAGGCCAGGGTAACGGAAGGAACGACACGGCAAGGGGAAACAAGGCTAAGGCACGGCAACGCAGGCTAGGCAATGCACGGCAAGGCAAGGAAAGGGTAACGCATGGGAAAGCACGGACAGGCGAGGCAAGGCTAAGGCACGACAACGCAAGGCTAGGAAATTCGGGGAAGGCAAGCAAAGAGTAACGGAAGGGAAGGAAGGCAAGGAAAAGCAAGGAAAGGCAAGGGTAACGGAAGGAACGGCACGGCAAGGGGGAACAAGTCTAAGGCACGACACCGAATGCTAGGCAATGAACGGCAAGGCAAGGAAAGGGTAACGCATGGGAAAGCACGGTCAGACGAGGCAAGGCTAAGGCACGACAACGCAAGGCTAGGCAATGCACGGAAAGCAAGCAAAGAGTAACGGAACGCAAGGAAGGAAAGGGAAAGCAAGGGAAGGCAAGGGTAACGGAAGGAACGGCACGGCAAGGGGTAACAAGGCTAAGGCACGACAACACACGGCTAGGAAATGCACGGCAAAGCAAGGAAAGGGTAACGCAAGGCAAGGCACGGTGAGGCTAGGCAAGGTTAATGCACGACAACGCAAGGCTAGGCAATGCACGAAAATGCAAGGAAAGCTTAAAGCAAAGGAAGGCACGGTCAGGCGAGATAAGGCTAAGGCACGACAATGCAAGGTTAGGCAATGCACGGAAGGCAAGCAAAGAGAAACGGAAGGTAAGGAAGGAAAGGGAAAGCAAAGAAAGGCAAGTGTAATGGAAGGAACGGCACGGCAAGGGGAAACAAGGCTAAGGCACGACAAGGCACGGCTAGGCAATGCACGGCAAGGCAAGCAAACGGTAACGCAAGCAAAGGCACGGTGAGGCTAGGCAAGGCTAATGCACGAAAACGCATGGCTAGGCGATGCACGACAATGCAAGGAAAGCTTAAAGCAAAGGAAGGCAAGGTCAGGCGAGATAAGGCTAAGGCACGACAACGCAAGGCTAGGAAATTCAGGGAAGGCAAGTAAAGAGTAACGGAAGGTAAGCAAGGCAAGGAAAAGGAAGGAAAAGCCAGGGTAATGGAAGGAACGGCACGGCAAGGGGAAACAAGGCTAAGGCACGGCAACGCAGGCTAGGCAATGCACGGCAAGGCAAGGAAAGGGTAACGCATGGGAAAGCACGTTCAGGCGAGGCAAGGCTAAGGCACAACAACGCAAGGCTAGGCAATGCACGGAAGGCAAGCAAAGAGTAACGGAAGGTAAGGAAGGCAAGGGAAAGGAAGGAAAGGCAAGTGTAACGGAAGGAACGGCACGGCAAGGGGAAACAAGGCTAAGGCACGACAACGCACGGCTAGGCAATGCACGGAAAGGCAAGGAAAGGGTAACGCATGGGAAAGCACGGTCAGGCGATGCAAGGCTAAGGCATGACAACGCAAGGCTAGGCAATGCACGGAAAGCAAGCAAAGAGTAACGGAACGCAAGGAAGGCAAGGGAAAGCAAGGGAAGGCAAGGGTAACGGAAGGAACGTCACGGCAAGGGGTAACAAGGCTAAGGCACGGCAACGTAGGGTTAGGCAATGCACGGCAAGGCAAGGAAAGGGTAACGCAGGGGAAGGCACGGTCAGGTGAGGCAAGGATAAGGCACGACAATGCAAGGCTAGGCAATGCACGGCAAGGCAAGGAAAGAGTAACGCAAGGCAAGGCACGGTGAGGCTAGGCAAGGCTAATGCACGACAACGCAAGGCTAGGCAATGCACGACAATGCAAGTAAAGCTTAAAGCAAAGGAAGGCACGGTCAGGCGAGATAAGGCTAAGGCACGACAACGCAAGGCTAGGCAATGCACGGAAAGCAAGCAAAGAGTAACGGAACGCAAGGAAGGCAAGGGAAAGCAAGGGAAGGCAAGGGTAACGGAAGGAACGGCACGGCAAGGGGTAACAAGGCTAAGGCACGACAACGCAGGGCTAGGCAATGCACGGCAAGGCAAGGAAAGAGTTACGGAAGGAAAGGAAGGCAAGGCAAAGCCAGGCAAGGCAAGTGTAACAAAAGGCACGCAACGGCAAGGGGAAACAAGGCTAAGGCACGACAACACACGGCTAGGAAATGCACGGCAAGGCAAGGAAAGGGTAACGCAAGGCAAGGCACGGTGAGGCTAGGCAAGGCTAATGCACGACAACGCAAGGCTAGGCAATGCACGACAATGCAAGTAAAGCTTAAAGCAAAGGAAGGCACGGTCAGGCGAGATAAGGCTAAGGCACGACAACGCAAGGCTAGGCAATGCACGGAAGGCAAGCAAAGAGTAACGGAAGGTAAGGAAGGCAAGGGAAAGCAAAGAAAGGCAAGTGTAACGGAAGGAACGGCACGGCAAGGGGAAACAAGGCTAAGGCACGGCAACGCACGCTAGGCAATGCACGGCAAGGCAAGGAAAGGGTAACGCATGGGAAAGCACGGTCAGGCGAGATAAGGCTAAGGAAAGCCAACGCAAGGCTAGGCAATGCACGGAAAGCAAGCAAGGAGTAACGGAATGCAAGGAAGGAAAGGGAAAGCAAGGGAAGGCAAGGGTAACGGAAGGAACGGCACGGCAAGGGGAAACAAGGCTAAGGCACGACAAGGCACGGCTAGGCAATGCACGGCAAGGCAAGAAAAGGGTAACGCAAGGAAAGGCACGGTGAGGCTAGGCAAGGCTAATGCACGAAAACGCAAGGCTAGGCGATGCACGACAATGCAAGGAAAGCTTAAAGCAAAGGAAGGCAAGGTCAGGCGAGATAAGGCTAAGGCACGACAACGCAAGGCTAGGAAATTCAGGGAAGGCAAGCAAAGAGTAACGGAAGGTAAGCAAGGAAAGGAAAAGGAAGGAAAGGCCAGGGTAACGGAAGGAACGACACGGCAAGGGGAAACAAGGCTAAGGCACGGCAACGCAGGCTAGGCAATGCACGGCAAGGCAAGGAAAGGGTAACGCATGGGAAAGCACGGTCAGGCGAGGCAAGGCTAAGGCACGACAACGCAAGGCTAGGAAATTCAGGGAAGGCAAGCAAAGAGTAACGGAAGGTAAGGAAGGCAAGGAAAAGCAAGGAAAGGCAAGGTAACGGAAGGAACGGCACGGCAAGGGGGAACAAGTCTAAGGCACGACACCGAATGCTAGGCAATGAACGGCAAGGCAAGGAAAGGGTAACGCATGGGAAAGCACGGTCAGGCGAGGCAAGGCTAAGGTACGACAACGCAAGGCTAGGCAATGCACGGAAAGCAAGCAAAGAGTAACGGAACCTAAGGAAGGCAAGGGAAAGCAAGGGAAGGCAAGTGTAACGGAAGGAACGGCACGGCAAGGGGTAAGAAGGCTAAGGCACGACAACGCAGGGCTAGGCAATGCACGGCAAGGCAAGGAAAGAGTTACGGAAGGAAAGGAAGGCAAGGCAAAGCCAGGCAAGGCAAGTGTAACAAAAGGCACGCCACGGCAAGGGGAAACAAGGCTAAGGCACGACAAAGCACGGCTAGGCAATGCACGGCAAGGCAAGGAAAGGGTAACGCAAGGCAAGGCACGGTGAGGCTAGGCAAGGCTAATGCACGACAACGCAAGGCTAGGCAATGCACGACAATGCAAGGAAAGCTTAAAGCAAAGGAAGGCACGGTCAGGCGAGATAAGGCTAAGGCACGACAACGCAAGGCTAGGCAATGCACGGAAGGCAAGCAAAGAGTAACGGAAGGTAAGGAAGGCAAGGGAAAGGAAGGAAAGGCCAGGGTAACGGAAGGAACGACACGGCAAGGGGAAACAAGGCTAAGGCACGGCAACGCAGGCTAGGCAATGCACGGCAAGGCAAGGAAAGGGTAACGCATGGGAAAGCACGGTCAGGCGAGGCAAGGCTAAGGCACGACAACGCAAGGCTAGGCAATTCAGGGAAGGCAAGCAAAGAGTAACGGAAGGTAAGGAAGGCAAGGAAAAGCAAGGAAAGGCAAGGGTAACGGAAGGAACGGCACGGCAAGGGGGAACAAGTCTAAGGCACGACACCGAATGCTAGGCAATGAACGGCAAGGCAAGGAAAGGGTAACGCATGGGAAAGCACGGTCAGGCGAGGCAAGGCTAAGGTATGACAACGCAAGGCTAGGCAATGCACGGAAAGCAAGCAAAGAGTAACGGAACCTAAGGAAGGCAAGGGAAAGCAAGGGAAGGCAAGTGTAACGGAAGGAACGGCACGGCAAGGGGTTAAAAGGCTAAGGCACGACAACGCAGGGCTAGGCAATGCACGGCAAGGCAAGGAAAGAGTTACGGAAGGAAAGGAAGGCAAGGCAAAGCCAGGCAAGGCAAGTGTAACAAAAAGCACGCCACGGCAGGGGAAACAAGGCTAAGGCACGACAAAGCACGGCTAGGCCATGCATGGCAAGGCAAGGAAAGGGTAACGCAAGGCAAGGCACGGTGAGGCTAGGCAAGGCTAATGCACGACAACGCAAGGCTAGGCAATGCACGACAATGCAAGGAAAGCTTAAAGCAAAGGAAGGCAAGGTCAGGCGAGATAAGGCTAAGGCACGACAACGCAAGGCTAGGAAATTCAGGGAAGGCAAGGAAAGAGTAACGGAAGGAAAGGAAGGCAAGGCAAAGCCAGGCAAGGCAAGTGTAACAAAAGGCACGCCACGGCAAGGGGAAACAAGGCTAAGGAACGACAACGCACGGCTAGGCAATGCACGGCAAGGCAAGGAAAGGGTAACGCATGGGAAAGCACGGTCAGGCGATGCAAGGCTAAGGCATGACAACGCAAGGCTAGGCAATGCACGGAAAGCAAGCAAAGAGTAACGGAACGCAAGGAAGGCAAGGGAAAGCAAGGGAAGGCAAGGGTAACGGAAGGAACGGCACGGCAAGGGGAAACAAGGCTAAGGCACGACAAGGCACGGCTAGGCAATGCACGGCAAGGCAAGGAAAGGGTAACGCATGGGAAAGCACGGTCAGGCGAGGCAAGGCTAAGGCACGACAACGCAAGGCTAGGCAATGCACGGAAGGCAAGCAAAGAGTAACGGAAGGGAAGGAAGGCAAGGAAAAGCAAGGAAAGGCAAGGGTAACGGAAGGAACGGCACGGCAAGGGGGAACAAGTCTAAGGCACGACACCGAATGCTAGGCAATGAACGGCAAGGCAAGGAAAGGGTAACGCATGGGAAAGCACGGTCAGGCGAGGCAAGGCTAAGGCACGACAACGCAAGGCTAGGCAATGCACGGAAAGCAAGCAAGGAGTAACGGAACGCAAGGAAGGAAAGGGAAAGCAAGGGAAGGCAAGGGTAACGGAAGGAACGGTACGGCAAGGGGTAACAAGGCTAAGGCACGACAACACACGGCTAGGAAATGCACGGCAAAGCAAGGAAAGGGTAACGCAAGGCAAGGCACGGTGAGGCTAGGCAAGCGTAATGCACGACAACGCAAGGCTAGGCAATGCACGACAATGCAAGGAAAGCTTAAAGCAAAGGAAGGCACGGTCAGGCGAGATAAGGCTAAGGCACGACAACGCAAGGCTAGGCAATGCACGGAAGGCAAGCAAAGAGTAACGGAAGGTAAGCAAGGCAAGGAAAAGCAAGGAAAGTCAAGGGTAACGGAAGGAACGGCACGGCAAGGATAAACAAGGCTAAGGCACGGCAACGCAGGCTAGGCAATGCACGGCAAGGCAAGGAAAGGGTAACGCATGGGAAAGCACGGTCAGGCGAGGCAAGGCTAATGCACGAAAACGCAAGGCTAGGCGATGCACGACAATGCAAGGAAAGCTTAAAGCAAAGGAAGGCAAGGTCAGGCGAGATAAGGCTAAGGCACGACAACGCAAGGCTAGGAAATTCAGGGAAGGCAAGCAAAGAGTAACGGAAGGTAAGCAAGGCAAGGAAAAGGAAGGAAAGGCCAGGGTAACGGAAGGAACGACACGGCAAGGGGAAACAAGGCTAAGGCACGGCAACGCAGGCTAGGCAATGCACGGCAAGGCAAGGAAAGTGTAACGCATGGGAAAGCACGCTCAGGCGAGCCAAGGCTAAGGCACGACAACGCAAGGCTAGGAAATTCAGGGAAGGCAACAAAGAGTAACGGAAGGTAAGGAAGGCAAGGAAAAGCAAGGAAAGGCAAGGTAACGGAAGGAACGGCACGGCAAGGGGGAACAAGTCTAAGGCACGACACCGAATGCTAGGCAATGAACGGCAAGGCAAGGAAAGGGTAACGCATGGGAAAGCACGGTCAGGCGAGGCAAGGCTAAGGCATGACAACGCAAGGCTAGGCAATGCACGGAAAGCAAGCAAAGAGTAACGGAACGCTAAGGAAGGCAAGGG
This sequence comes from Macrotis lagotis, assembly GCF_037893015.1. Taxonomy (NCBI): domain Eukaryota; kingdom Metazoa; phylum Chordata; class Mammalia; order Peramelemorphia; family Peramelidae; genus Macrotis; species Macrotis lagotis. Next base: position 353,813 of record NW_027422034.1, read on the forward strand.
AAAGCAAGGGAAGGCAAGGGTAACGGAAGGAACGTCACGGCAAGGGGTAACAAGGCTAAGGCACGGCAACGTAGGGTTAGGCAATGCACGGCAAGGCAAGGAAAGGGTAACGCAGGGGAAGGCACGGTCAGGTGAGGCAAGGATAAGGCACGACAATGCAAGGCTAGGCAATGCACGGCAAGGCAAGGAAAGAGTAACGGAAGGAAAGGAAGGCAAGGCAAAGCCAGGCAAGGCAAGTGTAAACAAAAGGCACGCCACGGCAAGGGGAATCAAGGCTAAGGCACGACAAAGCACGGCTAGGCAATGCACGGCAAGGCAAGGAAAGGGTAACGCAAGGCAAGGCACGGTGAGGCTAGGCAAGGCTAATGCACGACAACGCAAGGCTAGGCAATGCACGACAATGCAAGGAAAGCTTAAAGCAAAGGAAGGCACGGTCAGGCGAGATAAGGCTAAGGCACGACAACGCAAGGCTAGGCAATGCACGGAAGGCAAGCAAAGAGTAACGGAAGGTAAGGAAGGCAAGGGAAAGGAAGGAAAGGCAAGTGTAACGGAAGGAACGGCACGGCAAGGGGAAACAAGGCTAAGGAACGACAACGCACGGCTAGGCAATGCACGGCAAGGCAAGGAAAGGGTAACGGCATGGGAAAGCACGGTCAGGCGATGCAAGGCTAAGGCATGACAACGCAAGGCTAGGCAATGCACGGAAAGCAAGCAAAGAGTAACGGAACGCAAGGAAGGCAAGGGAAAGCAAGGGAAGGCAAGGGTAACGGAAGGAACGGCACGGCAAGGGGTAACAAGGCTAAGGCACGACAAGGCACGGCTAGGCAATGCACGGCAAGGCAAGCAAAGGGTAACGCAAGAAAAGGCACGGTGAGGCTAGGCAAGGCTAATGCACGAAAACGCAAGGCTAGGCGATGCACGACAATGCAAGGAAAGCTTAAAGCAAAGGAAGGCAAGGTCAGGCGAGATAAGGCTAAGGCACGACAACGCAAGGCTAGGAAATTCAGGGAAGGCAAGCAAAGAGTAACGGAAGGTAAGCAAGGCAAGGAAAAGGAAGGAAAGGCCAGGGTAACGGAAGGAACGACACGGCAAAGGGAAACAAGGCTAAGGCACGGCAACGCAGGCTAGGCAATGCACGGCAAGGCAAGGAAAGGGTAACGCATGGGAAAGCACGGTCAGGCGAGGCAAGGCTAAGGCACGACAACGCAAGGCTAGGAAATTCGGGGAAGGCAAGCAAAGAGTAACGGAAGGTAAGGAAGGCAAGGAAAAGCAAGGAAAGGCAAGGGTAACGGAAGGAACGGCACGGCAAGGGGGAACAAGTCTAAGGCACGACACCGAATGCTAGGCAATGAACGGCAAGGCAAGGAAAGGGTAACGCATCGGAAAGCACGGTCAGGCGAGGCAAGGCTAAGGCACGACAACGCAAGGCTAGGCAATGCACGGAAAGCAAGCAAAGAGTAACGGAACGCAAGGAAGGCAAGGGAAAGCAAGGGAAGGCAAGTGTAACGGAAGGAACGGTACGGCAAGGGGAAACAAGGCTAAGGCACGACAAGGCACGGCTAGGCAATGCACGGCAAGGCAAGCAAACGGTAACGCAAGCAAAGGCACGGTGAGGCTAGGCAAGGCTAATGCACGAAAACGCATGGCTAGGCGATGCACGACAATGCAAGGAAAGCTTAAAGCAAAGGAAGGCAAGGTCAGGCGAGATAAGGCTAAGGCACGACAACGCAAGGCTAGGAAATTCAGGGAAGGCAAGTAAAGAGTAACGGAAGGTAAGCAAGGCAAGGAAAAGGAAGGAAAGGCCAGGGTAATGGAAGGAACGGCACGGCAAGGGGAAACAAGGCTAAGGCACGGCAACGCAGGCTAGGCAATGCACGGCAAGGCAAGGAAAGGGTAACGCATGGGAAAGCACGTTCAGGCGAGGCAAGGCTAAGGCACAACAACGCAAGGCTAGGCAATGCACGGAAGGCAAGCAAAGAGTAACGGAAGGTAAGGAAGGCAAGGGAAAGGAAGGAAAGGCAAGTGTAACGGAAGGAACGGCACGGCAAGGGGAAACAAGGCTAAGGCACGACAACGCACGGCTAGGCAATGCACGGAAAGGCAAGGAAAGGGTAACGCATGGGAAAGCACGGTCAGGCGATGCAAGGCTAAGGCACGACAACGCAAGGCTAGGCAATGCACGGAAAGCAAGCAAAGAGTAACGGAACCTAAGGAAGGCAAGGGAAAGCAAGGGAAGGCAAGTGTAACGGAAGGAACGGCACGGCAAGGGGTAAGAAGGCTAAGGCACGACAACGCAGGGCTAGGCAATGCACGGCAAGTCAAGGGAAAGGGTAACGCAGGGGAAGGCACGGGTCGGGGGGTCGGTC